>NC_143552.1:37435000-37765500 GCF_054136105.1 Typopeltis vanoorti
GATATTGTCCCCTCCGTTTATCGATTGAGGTCCGGTATGGGAGAAGATGCATGTACGGAAGAAATCGCGTTTTGTAATATGGCAAATGGGTTCATGTTTCTGCAGAACAAATGTGGTTTTTGACTTCATTTTCTACTAGCCATAGGAGTAGTTTTATAGGTAATCGCTTTAAGAATTAAAAGAAATAATATGGAGTAAACTATTTCATACAGCAATTACAGACGTCACATTTCAAAAACCTCTTGCATTCTTATTATCAAATGACATTTCAAAATATTTAAAAAATATATTTTTGCGATTTAAGCTTCTAAATATTTAAGTAATTTCTCTTTACATGATATTTTATGAATTAGCTATATTGTTAGAATGTTAATCACTCTAAGTTCTCGTATATGAAGTCTCACTTCAGCTACCGTTTGCATCCTAACGATGAAATATGATTTCGCATACTGAAGTAATTTTTCACAAAGTAGCCGATATCTTTGTACTGTTACATTCAAATCCACATTGATTTACTGCGTAATAATTGAGTACGTAATTTTAAGTGAGCAATTATTGTGAGATTTTAACTAAATCACAACTAGAAACGTATTTGGAATTGGCAACTAAAAGGCATTCTCATCCATTTCAATAAATAATGTATTAGCTACTTCAAATGTGTTCGTAAAGTAAGTAACTCTGTGCCCTAAGAGTTGCTATTCTAGAGCACCTTTGCTTTCAAGTTCGATTATTTTGGATCTGTTTCAGATGAGAATTTATGCGGAATCTAATTCTTCAATAATTAGCATCGTTTAATGGTTAATTCGCACAACTTTGGGTTCGGTGCTTTTCTCATTACAGCACTAAAATCCAGTGGTGCATGTAGTGCGATAGATGAAAGGCTAACAAAGCTTGGTAGTAAGCTACCATTACTCTGTTTAAAATATTCATCAAAGAGACCACAATCCTAATTACTATTCCAAACATTGAGAATGCTATGACGCGAGAAACTTCTAGGGACGTACCAGCCACATTGATGAATCAAGGAAACATTAAAATAAAGAAACATCTCGCATCTGTAACCTTTCAACAGTCACCACAAATTGCAATGATGATGATATAAATTCTGTCAAACTATAAAGTGTAATAATGATCATATAAGTCATATTAAACAAAACAAAATTACTGACTGAATTCTTTTATCTGGCTAAAAATTACTTTAAAACCAGAATTACTTCTGTTCCAAAGTTAAGAACGGTAAACACTGCTTGTTTCATTTAGTATTCACGAACTATATTTAAAAATAAAATTCGATAATCGATATCTGATGACCCTACGGTTAGTCAAATGCAGTCAAACGTAAAAATATTTTATTCAAATGACTAATACTGGTCTAGAAGTTGTACCATATTTCCAATTCATTTCTTCCTCGCTGCATCAAACTATCTGCATGTATAAGAGTAGAGTAATGCGAATAGTTGCAATTTGAATTTTCTGGAAAAGAAAAAAAAATGACGATCTTGACAATGACAATCATTCAGGATTTGTTGGCTCTCAATCTTAAACGATCAAAATGGAACTTGAATTATGTATTAGCATAAAAACCTAACTAGGCATATAGAGTGCTGTCATGAAACTTACGTACATAAGTAGCAGTACATCGAACCCGTATGCAATAAAAGTGAAATGGGAAGACATTACTTATTGATGGAACCAAAAGAATTTTCTTTGAAGAGTTCCCGTTCCCCAACCAACGAATGAGTGACATATGTAAATTCTCTAGGAGTGGAAGTTGATGTCGAAATTGCCATATGCAATTTTTTTTCTAATGTGATCTATCCACATGAAACTGCTCAATTTATAGGGTACCAAGCGAAAAATAATAATAGCCCAACTCATCCTTCCCTTGGAGAATACCGAAATGTCATATTTCCTGATGCTGCTTATGTTGACTTTAGTGTTAATGGTGTGCGGTTTTCAGCAGTCATAAAACACAGACGTGATAGACTCTGTATGCTGCTGTGGATAGTTTAGTTGTGGTATCCAGGAAGAAAAAAAAAAACTTCGTATAGTATAATGCAAAGTTAAAATTCAACCAGGTGGAAAAGTAAGGTTAATTGGGGTAGCAAATATTAAGCAGTACTAAGTGTTAAATTCATATTGAAAATTAGAGGATCATAGAGCATTATAAATAGTATTATGGAATATTTAGCACTAGAAATTCAAAATCATACATGTTATGTTATAGAACCCCCAACTATTCTTTTGGTTTTAAATCATGATTCGAATTTAAAATCGTGCTTTAGATTTCAAAGTTTTATATAAAGAAATCGATAAATAAATTCAGTTATGTGGATATAAGACGTTCTATTTGTACACTGCCTTTTAGAGAAAATGATTTAAGATTACACTGGTTTTTCTGTACAACCCTTCACTACACTAACGAACTGAGTATTTTTATGCTTGTTGTAGCAAAAATCCATTTAAGTCAATACTGGTTGTTTAAATTTTTTTTTCTGATATGTCTTTTAAAAAAGAACAAACATTCGTGATTATAGAACAAATACTTTTGTCGTCTTAACTTTGCAACTAGCTGAGAATCTGTATTTTTCTGTATTGACTTTTTTGTTTGGATAAAGTGAGGTTACTTTTGTTAGGATTCAAAGTTATTTTTAGTTCTATTTAAACCCTGTAAGATGCATTTAAGATGCAGTCCGAATTCCATTTCTGGCGTATAATAATACCGAATAATCCAGCGATATTATATCATATGATTTTATTCATAATAAGCCTGCTTTTGATTGATTTTTAAATGCTTTCAGATATTTTAATTAACTACAGCAATTGATTACAATAAGCTTTAAAACTTTAAGTAATTCTTTGTGGACTTGAAGTATTCGAAAACAGGTAGAACAAAAACAGCTCAGATAAAAACTGAAATCAGAGAGTCCAGGAATAAACTATATTAAAAAAAAAAACTGAAGACATTATTAAAGCAATAGGATTTAATTATGATTAGTGTAATTATTATTACTATAATTTACATGTAGCACTCACTCACCGAGTAACTTTTCCCGACCTCGATTATTAAAAAAAATAAAAAACTTTTAACTTTTAATTCTTCTAATTATTCCAATTTCTAATTATTCTAATAACTGCTAATTATTGAAATTCATTTCTTTTTAAATTAAATTTTTAAATAGAATAAATATTTGCTTCCAATTATGTCCAAGTATTTGAGATGAACTTTGACTAACCGTCTTCGCGCTATCTCCATTTTCAACAACACCAAACCTTTGTATTCTAAATAGCTACATTCGTATTGATTTCTACATTAATATGTACAATATTTTCTATCAAAAGTATTTTTTTTTAATTCGGCTAATATTTATCTTCTAATGTTAGTTTTCACTTTCTTGTTCACTATATTTAATTAAGAACGATAATTGAAATATGATCAGACAGAAATAAATCCCGTTATTATCTCACTAGAAGAATTAAAGCATTAAGATTTACTATTAAAATATTCAGTTCATCTGCAAACAGACGGATGCATCGATACACTAAAACTTTCTCTACTTTCTTCTTCTTTTTTTACATTTTGAAATAACGAAATTGAAGTTCTCCATTTTAATAAGAATTTCATGTTTTCTTTTCCCAAGTTAAACTAAAATGAAGTTTATTTGTAAGATTTTTGAATTTTCTTTGCTCTCAGCTTCAAAGGTAAGCTGCTTAGTAACAAGCTGAGTTTTTTTTCCTCCCACGGAGAATTCAAATGAGTTTCTTCTCTAGCTTATTTTAGTCTTCCACAGGCAGACCAGGTGCTTTATGAAGTCGGCTCAGTTTAAGCCATTAGATACAGTGCATCATATCCTGTCGTTTCACTTGTCAATTTGTAAAACCCTCCAGGAAGTCATTATCATAATCTCTGTCTCCACGGCAACCAACTTCGATCCACTAGAAGCACGCGAAGATAACTTGGCTAGTAGAACCGGTGAGCAGGACCCTCGCAGGTTTCTAAATAAATTTCTTGTATTTTATAGATATATCTCCAGCTGCGATTAGTTGTCTTGGGATAAAAATATTCACCGTTATGTTTTCGTTACTTGCATAATGCGTACCTCATTTTCTTTATTCCTTACTTTTTTTTTTACAACGGATACTATTAGATATTAATTTGAAATCCCCTTTTTTACAGTAAACGGCAGTTGAGCAGATGTAGGATTATCCTTAATAAAATATTTCATAGCTATAAAATTATATAATATATACTCAAAATTTAGTGCGAAGTATTTTTATGTTGAACTAGTACTAGAATGAAATGTAATATCCATGGTTTTATTTCCTTGATATAAGTTTATTTTAAAAAATATAGAAAATCTTATGTATAAGAAACTGGGCACAAAAAGATCACATGAAAATTATTTTCTACTCGTGTATGTATATATATATATATATATATATATATAACTGTGATTGCTTTCTTTTACTTCGATAAAAGTTGTTCTAATTCCCCATAATGCACAGCATATTTCTTAATAGCAACTTTCTGCCCCCACCCAAGTTATAGGGGAATTCATTTCCCAAGCTGTTTCGACATGGTGACTCAATGGCTAAACGTATGTTGCTTATATCCAATTAGCCAAATATTTATATTCACTTTTGATATACTTCAAACAGTTATGTTTATTAATCCACACAGTTCTGGCAAGCATTTTAGAAGAGGTTTGTCTTGTTATGATTGCAAAAAAAAAAAAAGTATATTATTTTCATATATTAACTGGAGGATGTAAATAAACAGAAGTCTGGATGGAAGTATCTTCTCACAGCTAAAGTTATTGGGTCATTATTTTGCTCTGAATATGCAATTTGCAAATTATGAATTCCAAGAAATTGTATTTACTTGTGATCCGCATTTGAAACATAATATAAAGAGTAAATAAAATATTGAAAAGCGAGTGATATATGCATAATGTGCACCTCATTTTTCTTGTTTCCTAATATATGAATGGGTGGCATCATATTAAGTTATCTTAATTCACACAGTATCAACTTCTGCTGTAAATGAATAAAGCGATTTTGGAGATGACAGGGCTTTTATTCTGCAACTTGAATTTTTTTCATCCCATAAAATCAAGCAGACTGATAGAAGAGCACGAGATATTATTACACAAATACACAAACTCAGGCCTTAGTTGCGACTACATAATTTCAAGTAACACAGCGTCAGTTTCATCCCAACGTCCAGAAAGTAGTTAGAATTAATTATTTGTATTGGTGTCAGCAAAGTTGAGCTATCGTGAATCCCACACTTCTCTGTATTACTGCAAGCAACATGCAGTGATTTTCTTTTATTCATCATTCATTACGAAATGCCTTTCCATAGGAAGTGCATGATCAATTTCCAAAACTTGTGGTTTACGTGTACTGTAATCGTTGCTAGCAGTGAACAATTTGACAGTAATTAACTTAACTGGTGGTATTTTATTTGTGTGAAACACGTAATGCACATTTTCTGCTGACTTGGTGCATATCTGCATTTAGATAGCGTACGGAAGAAATCTTTCCCCAAGATTGATCGCCGAAGGCTTATGTTTGTTTATTGCATTTATTCAAAGGCTCGATTTGTCTATTTTGTGGAAAGAAACCTTGCAATCCTCATCTCGCGCACTCCAATTGTCTCAAAAAAAAAATTCTAGAAAATTCTTTTGTTTCTTGGTAGAGCTTAACATCTGATATTCGCAACTAGCACTCATTTCTATTAGCTCTTCTCACAGTGATATATTTTAAAAGTGCCTACATCGAGACACTGATTGTTATCGCTTTAAATGAATACTTCATTATGTGAAACAAAGTTAATACTTTCTAACTTAAAACTATTAATTATTCGTTAGAAAAATACAGAACGATAAACTGGGTTTGTTTGTTACCAACTGTACGTTTCTTGCTTGTCTATTTCTATATCATAATTGGAAGACCTTCCACTGAATTTCAATCGACGCACTTCCTTACCAGCATGATGTATTAGTCTACGCTAACAGAATATTAAAAGACTAGAATGCCTCACGCTTCCACTAATTAACATATAATGGTGAAAGACCTGTTTAAAGATCTGTTTATTATAGCATTTCTACCGTTTAAGCCGTAGGAACTATATGATAAGGTTAATAATTCATTTTTGTAGCAATTCCACAGCGTGTTGAATTTCCCATAGCAACCGAAGTTGCTATGTGAAATTGAACATTCTGTTGAAATGTCGACTTACATTTAAATTTATCGAACTTCAACTAACATTCCTGATACGTCATAAAGAAGAACGTAGCATGGAAAGCAGTGACCTTTTATATTTTACTCGTAAATTTGCGAGGGGGGAGTTGGATGTGTAGTACATTGAGAGAACTATCGCTACTTTCATGCCAATGCTTAGCACAAAAGTTTCTGTAGCTGTAGTTTGATCATGTTATTGTTAGTCGACCAGTTAGAAAATGTATTGCTTGTCCAGACATAAGTCAGGCCCTCCGGTGTCGAGAATACATATTGAATACAAAACTACAGGGAAATGCTTCCTAAAATGTCTCTTTGGCTCATTGTTATGTCCATGCACAAAACGTTGTATTACAGGCAGAGAGTCACTAACATAAAAGAATATAGAATTCTAGCGGAATTTTAACATCTTACCGACATTCTCTTTTAAATTCTCAACACGAACTTGCCCACTTCACGAATGTATTGAAGCGTTAGTTTTCTCAAGTAAGATGGAGAAAAACCGTTGGTACGCACAGCATTTATGTTTGGAAAGAGAAGAATGTTGCTGCTTCCGATTTATTTTTAAATGCATCTGAAATCAAATGTAAGATTGATTTTTTTTTTGATATCCAAGCACATTCAGGGTTGATTTTTACGTGACCATTACAAATATATAAATAGTTTTGATACATAATTTGAATATCTTTCTCTTTACTGTAAGTGTATATTTATGACTCATGATCTTATCATTCCCTATGTGATTAACAAGTTGTTGGAAGAAAGGTCATGTAATATATAAAGGCAATTTTGATTGGTTAGTGATGACAGTTCCATCATGCAGTAGGAAACCAATTGTTTGTTGGAATACCAAAACAGATATTCCTAATATGTAGGGAATTGCAGATCACTTCAATTTTGTGTTTTTCAAACCCATCTAAACGATTAAAGCAGAGTTTTCTGTACATATAAATACAATTTTAAAATTAATCCATTTCTGACAATTTTACTCGAATGATTCGATTTGAAGATGAGAATCTAAGACGAAAATTAAACTGGCTGTTCATTTGACTTTGGCATGCTTTTATCGCATGTGCAATTTCCAATGGTTTTCTCGCAAATGAGTTTAATTCCATTTTCTCTGCTTCTTTACAGCAGTTCATTTTCCATTTTTACACTCACTTTACGCTGGTTTATTGACTATCGGAAAATATTCAATAACACGTGCGATGCAATTTCTGCAACTTATTGGTTAATAACACAGAAACAAGCAAAACTAAGTAGCGATGTAATTTACTTATAATGCGAAGAGTGAGAAATCTTTACGTAGCAACATATTCATAGAGCAAACTACTTACGTTGATTTTAATAAGGTGACATTTTAATTCTTTTAATCCGGAAGAGGGTGTTTATAAAATAGTCTTCATTCTCATCATTAGGTGAGAATGAATAACGAAGCTATCAAAAGAGAGACAAATTTCATTAGAATTTTGGCCATATTTTCTGAATATATGCTTCTGTAATTTCAATGCAAGTTTAAGGTAATAAAGACTGAGATATGTATGAAAAATATTGCATTATAATAACTAGATTTTATAATTCAAAATCTAATGTCTACTAATTGACATGAAAACATGCATTTATTTCATGCTACCCATTGGTTGCAAGATTATAGTACTTTAGTACCATGGCTGTGTAAAGGATTTTCTTTATTTTCTTATTAATTTGTATAATGTTTTCTTTTGCATTTTAATCTGTGCTTCAAACCACTTCAGTCCTCCACCAAGTAGGGGCGTTATTCTCATACAGGCCGATGAAATTCACGCAAGCGCGTACGTGTTTTTTTTTCCTTGCACATCTCTGCTAATGAAGACTCACCATTATTCTCTAAGGTAATATTTACAATATTTTCCATGGACAATTTCTTACATAGTATTTTAAGATTTCAAAAAACAGATGTCAGTTATTTTGGCAAAATTCACAGATTATGCAAATTACAACTTAGGTTTAATTAATTAGCACAAAGATAAACAAAGCATAATTAAAACCTTACAAGCTGTTTAAATTCAATTTCTTGTTCTAATGTTGCGTATACATTTCTTCAGTGCTTAATAAAAAATGACGTGTCATAAAGTAAAGTATGCTTAATATTTCCTTTTTCCAATATCAGAAATATATTTCTTATTTGCATTAGCATCACGGCTCCGTTTAAAGCAGTTTTGGCTCCATTATTTCTCGAAGCAATGAGTACATAACGAGCTTTATGTTATACAAGCATATTCTGTCGCTATTCTAGACTTTAGTCCTACACTTGGCAAAATTGAACATATATATATAAGGAAAAAAAAGCAGCTGTCTTTGAAAACATGCAATGTTCTGGTCTAAACCCATTGCCGTGTCTAATAAAACTAAAATAATACGGTAATATTTTGCACTGTTTTACAGTCGTCCTACAATAGCCAATAAAAGGAATCAGGAAAATTTATCGCATTCTACATACAGAAATATTTTATAAAATTACCGTCATAAAAGTCCACATAACGTTCGTGGCTCAAAAAATGATCTATCAAAAATAGGTATCACATCTTGAAGAAAAAAAAAAGCCGAAGAAAAACTTTTTCGTTCCCCTTATTATTATTTCATAAAAATGGTCGTACTTCCAGGCTATGTAGAACTGTTATCCTCTCAGTCCTATCCATATATTGTCAGTCCGAATAGTTCGTCTATGGAGAAAAAAATGCTCAAAAAGGACAGGCAACAACATTAATTCTGTGTAAGGATTATAAAGAAATAATACTTTCTTTTTGTAAGTATAATGCGTCATTGCCGCACTTCAACAACAACAAAAATGTTCAGTTCTCTATCGCAAGCTTCTTTAGATGAAGTGGTTTTCGCACACTAATAGGATATATATTTCTAAGTAATTCAGAGAATATCTTCATTAGTAGAAATATTGCACAAAATGTCGTATATTCATGCGTGGAAAGCAGACGCAAAAACATTTACAGAATATTTATTCGAACCTGCAGTTGTAACCAAAATTTGAAAATCTCCATCTTAGGTTGTTCCGACTTAAATCGAACCCTCTAGAATTGTGACTGGGATTCGATAAGGTACAAAACCAACCAGGGAATTTTTTTGCTAAATAAAATGCACAGTTTCTTTAAGGCGAAACCACATTGCCTTTTTTTTTTTTTTTCGATTTAGTTGTCTATTCACCGAGGATTCCCAACATGATTCAGCCATATTTTCATTTCAGTACATTTTGAAATATGTCGCCATTTGAAGATATTTTAGCCGCAGGAGAATGGCAAAGTTGAAGTTTAGAATTCTTCTAAAAAGGAAGAAATCTTCGCCTCTGTTGAGAGACCACCGATAAGAACTTTATTTAGTACACAGGAAGTACAGTGAAGTGCATCAATCGAAATCCCTTTTCAGCATAAATGCAATACAGCCTTTCCTTCAAAACTACAGTTTAGGAAGTTAAGTATCTGGTAAGGGAACTGGTGGTCGTATTTTTTATTATTATTCTAACAAGCTCTTTACTTATCTGCTTTCCTTCCTACTCAAATAAAGAATTCGTGAAAATCTGTAGATCAGCAATCTATAGGTGCCAATACATTTTCCATATAAATTCTATTTCACTTCAATTAATATTATTGATTAGATGCTTTATTACGATTAAATATCATGGCTTCCTATAAACACCCAAATAAGTTGTCATTTAGTGATTAAACTGCTCTACATAATATAGTAACCCGTAAACTAGAGTATGTGCTCAAACTGGACTGGCTGTTTATGAAGGATGAAAAACTTAAATTTCGTGAAGAAAATACCCCTCTGCTTTTGTAGTAGATTACACACCATCATCTCAAATTCTATGATTGATGTCGTATAAAGAATAAGAATGTAAGTTCGGTTAATGCACTAGAAATAGATGGAAGGAAAAAATTTGGATTTATTTCGCCACGTAAATGTACTAATGTCTATTTCAAGATTAGTATTAGTATCAGATTAGTAGTAGATTTTTATCAAGGTATTGAAGTTTCTCCTACTGTGAATTCAAACACTCTCCTTTTTGCCGATGACCAAATAATAATTACAAATTCTGAAGATAACTTATACAAAGATATTTTAAATTTAAACGAAATAACCAAAGATTATGGAATGATAATATCAACAGAAACTAAAAAATGATGGCCTTTAAAGGACAAGATCCAGTAAGGACTAAAATAGTAATAGATAATAAGATTTTAGAACGGGTGAATTCATTTAAGTACATAGGATGTATGCTTCCATATGAAAAAGATATAAACCTAAAAATTGCAAAATATTTATAAATAACAGGTGTAATTAACTCTATATTTAAATGAGACCTAGTAGAAAAACAAACCAGACTAAAAGTAATAAAAATAGTAATAGATAATAAGATTTTAGAACGGGTGAATTCATTTAACTACATAGGATGTATTCTTCCATATGAAAAAGATATAAACCTAAAAAGTGCAAAATATTTTAAAATAACAGGTGTAATTAACTCTATATTTAAATGAGACCTAGTAGAAAAACAAACCAGACTAAAAGTATACAATACATTAGCCCTACCAGTCTTATTGTATGGAAGTGAAATCTGAAGAATAAGACAAAGGCAAATAACAGCTAAAATGAAGTTAACGAGAAAAACTGCAAAGTATACTCTATTCGATCACAAAAGAAATTATGAAAGAATTAAATCAGGAATGAGTAATATAAAAAATTTAATAATATAAACACAAATGGATGGAACACGTTGAAAGAATGAAAACAAAAAGATTATCAAAACAAGCCTTAAATTACAAACCATTAGGAAAAAGAAAACCAGGACGTCCTCTTAAGAGATTCAATGATGACTTCTAAGGCCGGAACAGGCCACTCTAGGCCTAAGCATGATGATGATTAGTATCAGGAGGTTAACTATTATGAGTCATCACCTGAGATCCATGATTTGCAGTAGAAAGCTAAGTTGGTGAGACTCTAATTTCTTCCATCGCTCAGTTAATATCTTATGTCTGAAGATATGTATGTTCAAGGGGCTGATTGGCCTGTTTAGAGGGACGTAAAACCCATGTTTGGAGGGAAAATCCTCCAACACCGTATGAGACTAACTCACCCTTCACTGAAAAGCCCTGACAACAAAAAACAACGATATTCAAATGTTGTGAAGTAGCATGAAAAATATATTCTGAAGAACTATCCATAATGATCTTTTCTCTATCTTGCGATGATAAAAAGCTACAAAAAATCCCATTAATATTTTAACAAATAAAGTTAAGTAACTTAGTCAAAACGTGCAAAAACACTTCTTAAAATAAACGACCGACTCGTTATCTATTCCTGTTGATTCTGTTTCCAGGAAAAAGAAACGTTAATACTTATTTAAGATAAGAAATAAAAGTAATCCGTAATCTTCGCAGTTTTGCTGCATATTTGCAAGTCAGCTGCTTCATACCTACATTCTTAAAGTTTCAAGTCTCCAGATATGAGTTCAATACCTTGGAAATGTAATAAATATGGATGTCAGTTGTTATTTTTGAAACACTAACTCCGCATGTGATGAAAAAACTTCAAATGTTTTTAAAACTTCATCTAGAAATAATTTTTTGTCCTTCTTGTAAGGCGTTACATTAATGACCTGCATAATAATGAAAGCCCATCTGTGTAAGCCCTGAATGATTTCCGACGCTATACCTCGTCACGCGGTACGCTTGGCTGGGCAAAAGCGCCAGCCGTGGCAGGTGCAGCGGAGGGTGAGCTTGTTTGGGGTTTTCAGTTTGAAGCAGTGTGCTTGCTGGCTACATGTAAGATGAAGTTAAAAACAACTCAGGAGAAATCCAGAACTGCAGCCAAAAGCGGGAAAAAAATTCTAATGAATATCGAATAAAATCAACGTTTACATATATATATTTCTAAACTTATACATCAAATACACTAACAGCAATGATAACACCAGTCATTGTATTCTTACATTTAACATGACAATAATATTGCGTTGGTATATTTTATGCTACAGATTAATGTTACAGTTGAATACATCACATGGTATACTGCATTTGAAGACATTAAAATAAAACAGTATTTTTGAATTATTATAAAATATATTGCTTGCGTTATATCAACTACACACAAAAGCGTACAGTATTTATAGTTTCTCCCCTTATTGAAATCCCTTATTTAATTATATATTTATTAATATAAAATTTTTTTTTATTAATATATATATATTCTCCTATTTTCTATACAGTTATGTATATAAACTTATTCATATAACTCTTCAGATGTTTCATACTTGCAGATGTTTCATAAGTATTTACTTCATAGTAAATACTTGAGTTTCATAATAGTCAAAATTATCTTTACTAATAATTTAATAGTACTGGCTATTTCAAATCATAATCGTCAATTATTTTTTGTGGTTGCGTGGATATTAATACTGTCTTCAAACTTTTAGGTCGACAATAAGTGTCGCACAAAAAGCAATAAAACTAGCGTTATTGCTGAATTAAGTAAATACTTTAAAAAATCAGCTATGTATAGGGGTGGTCTCCGTAGCGCAGTCGGTATAGACGAAGCTCTTTGGTTGGAAAGGCCTAGGTTCGATTTCCGTCATTGCCGGGAAGAACCTTTATCTGGTCTCTTTCGACTAAAGGTGAGTTAGTCGATTTCATACGATGATAGGTTTTTTTCACGCAGAAACTCGGGTTTTTCGTCCCCCAGAACAGGCAAAATTACAGTCATGAATACATCCCAGCCATATGCCAGTCCTGAGCCCGGATAAAATTGCGTGGGGTTGGGGAAAGCAATGGGTGAACTACCCTGTAAAAATCTCACCAGGAATACTTTCTGGGCGAATTACGATGAACGTCACCTACGGTCGGAAACGATCGAAAGGGAAAATCAGTCAGTCAATATGTATAGGGAAGGTTCTTTATTCATCATCATAGTTTATTCACAATGTGATACAATGTGAAAAGGGAAAATATTGCACATTACGGTCTTCCAAGTCTCTCTATCTTGACATAACTGGTAAATGTCAGATGGAGTTTTACAGTTCAGCCTGCTGATGGTTTCACATATGTATTGCCAAAATTGTTTGCATGGTCTTCCTATACTGCGATTGCTATCTTCTGGTTTGTACATGATGAGGGATTCCAAAAAGGGTGAGAGTTCAGGATATTTGAGTTGATGCCCAAGACATCTGAGTTGTAGCCAGATTTAGCACAGCAGCGTTAGTGGCACGGTCTATCCAAGGATCAGTGTGAGACATGTAATTCCAAAGGAGTTAATTAGATGTGTATTTTTTTTTTTTGGTGCTTATTGTTCAGGTTTAATTAAGAACCATACAAGAAAATGGATCTACTGGTTGCATGGTATAGTCTTAATTTTGTCCTTAATGATATTAATGATGATTTCAAGATGGGGCTGAGTTTGTTATGGAAGACTAGAAATCTTTCAAACAAAATGTGATTTTCCTTTTCAGTTTACATTTCATAGCGTAATATCGTATCATGTTTGTCATATTATTCCCGATATAATCAGCAATATCATGACAGAGTTGTCCTCGCTTGACACAGGCTGAGAAAGACAAATACCTAGAGTACTGTTAATAGCATTTTTATATGAATCCCATCCAATCCCAAATAAGAGTTACCAAGATGGTATCGGGATTATGGAATGATACATTGAGTACAGATTCAGGATAGGTGGACTGCAGATATGTAATCATGAGAACGAGGTCTAGATAGAGTTCTATAATATTCTAAATTGTTATCTAAATAGGATATTCGTCTGATGAAACTTTTCGTTATATGGTAGATGGAGAGGGAACACGGGTTTCCATGGAAATAAAAATTTGTGTGCGGTTAAAAAAGTTAGGGCTAGTTTTTTCCTCTCACAGTGCAGTTGCTGTTAGCTTATGGGAGTATCCAGGATAACAATATTATTCATTTGTATCCGAAGTGAAGTATTGGTCATAAGTTACTAATCTGTAGCCTGGAGCTAGTGCAGGCTATCATCATTCTCTATATCTGAAGTGTTTTGTATTTGTAGATATGGCCTGTTAAAGTGGTGAATGCATCTAGCATGAATGAGTTTAAGAGAAGGTATGACAGCTGGTGTGGGTGACGTATGGCCTCCTCTGATGAGCCTTTGTCTCCCTGGAGGTCTGTGTACTAATAATATTCATTAACCGCTTCCAATCTCATCTCATCTTCCTTTTTCCCTCTTTTACTTTGCGGTGTCGAGGGGTTATTAATCAATGGACTTAACCGTTCACAGGATAAGGTGGTCAGCCCTACGCCCCGGTGTATCCTATGTCCGTAGTAGTGTTGAGTTCTGTTCTCAAGGCCCGTTTGCCTGCTTTGCGGGATGAAAAATCCCATAATAACTGGATAAAAACCCTACTGTCCAGCACCGGCTAACTTGGCTATGGCTGAGGAAGATCCTTCAGCTCCTCACGTCTCCGACGGGAATCGAACCTAGGACCTCCTTCCCCAGGTATATGATTGCGAAGCGCACAGCCACTAGGCTAACCCCGCGGACACCGTTTCCAATAAGAGAGAGAAAAAATCTGATATAAATTCATATCTGAAACAATTATTGAAGATAATTTTTCTAAACCTAAAATAAATAGAACACCATAAACTGAAATATATAAATTATTAGGAGATCATGGCAACTATGATAGCACTGAGATCCTAAAGGTCAAGGGAAGAGAAAAGAGAGGTATTTCTCTTTCACCCCTGTATTTGTAATTGTTCTTGGGTGATGAATTTGATCTCCGCCTACTCGATTTACTTTTTTTTCAATGACATGTCAGATTCACATGTCACATTCCTGTTACAAGCTTTTCTTACGCTCTGCATATATTTTTAACAGTGAGTAGCGTGTGCACAATACGAGAGCTCTTCAAGCGACACAGTACTGTAAAATAACACGTCCATTGAATAAAACATGCATCCATTATGTATCGGTCGAAAGAACTGTTGCCAAGAATTAAGGTTTCACTGTCTAAAAAACTAATTACCTCTGAATTAGCCATGCATGTCGTAAAAGACAACCAGAGGAAAAATCGAAGTAAGTGCGCTTTTCATCAGTAGAAGGAAAAAAAAACTCAGAGGAAAGTGTTTATTTTTTTCCTCTTCTTTCCTCTAGGCACGCAAAATAAGATGATGAGAAGTGATAACAAAACACTTAATTTCTTTTGGAAAAAATTATGATTTAAAGCGAATTACACTGCACGAATGTGGACAGAAAAAAATGATATATAAAACAGCAAATGATTTGTAAAAATGAATAAAACAAATTTGATTTAGATGCAGGAAAATAATTTTGATAAGCTTTTGAATGTGTATTCAAACGAAATGTTTATATTCATGTTGAAAGACTTAATAATTAATTCAAACAAAAATCAACGTGCTATGACAGAGTAGATATCTCAAAGGAGAGAATAATTATAAAAACTAGGAAGGATAAAAAGAAAAATGCATTAAAAGAAAGAAAAAAATTGCAAAGTTTACGGATTCTAGAAAAAGAAATCAAAGAAAACCGTCTAAGTTTAATGTAAGCAAAAATGAACAAATGGATGGAATATAGTCGAATACTACAGTGAAAAATAGATAAAGAGAAAACAGAAAGAATCAAGGAAGAGTAAGAAAAATATAGACTGCAACTAAGTGATACTCAGTGAAGGTTGAAACACAGAAATATGGATAGACAAAAAAGACAAACTGTGAGATACACAGACAGAAGACAGTTATGATGAAACAGAACAGATATTTGAAAGGAAAAGATCAGAAGGATAAAGGCAGCAAATGGACAGAGAGAGAGAGAGAGAGAATGCCAGAAAGAGAAAAACACACAGAGAGAGAGGATGGCAGAAAGAGAAAGGCAGATGGAAAAATAGAGCTGGTGAGATTTTTACAGGCTAGTTCACCATTGCTTTCCCCAACTCCTGTCTCATTTTATCCCGAATTGGGAACGAAATCAGGCCTATGGCTGGGTCGTAAGTATTCATCACTGTAAATTCATGTGTGTTCACACACGGATTTACAGTGAGGCCTTATGAGACCAGATAAAGTTCTTCACGGCAAGGGCCGGAATCGAACTCTGGTCCTTCCCACCAAACGGCTTCGTCTATACCGACTGAGCTACGGAGGCTCTCGGAGACATACAGATTGAAAGAAACACACACACACACACCTACCCTATATATATATAAAATGATAAACCTTTTTGTGTAACGTTTTTCTGTCACGTTTTTTTCAAGTTATTTGAAACGTTTTGAAACTCGGGAGAACCGGCCTACCAGTCCGGAACTCGGGGGGGAGGGGGATGGTGGGAGGGGAACCCCTTTCGAGTCTTCGAAATTCGAGTCATCAGAATTCAAGGAGAACTGGCCTACCAGTCCGGAACACGGGGGGGCGCCGTAGGTGACAGGGGAGGAGCCCCCCCTAGTGTGTGTGTGTGTGTGTGTGTGTGTGTGTGTGTATATATATATATATATATATATATACACACACACACACACACACACACATAGAGAGAGGGTGTGTGCGCGCGCTACTTCTGCCATCTTGTAGTCTATTTAGTTTTAATGTAGTATTTCTTGCTTATAATATATATGTTAGTGAACTAGACACAACTACTTGGTTTGGTTTAGTAAATAACAAGCGCATTTGTTAATGGGATACTGCACTATTTCTATTTTTGGATGCAATACACTCAAATATACTCGCATTAAATTACGCTTTTAGAATTCAGATTTAAAAACAAAACAACAACAAAAAAAAACTTATTGAGATAGTAAGAACGAGTATGTTTTATAAATCCGCATTTTCTATTCCATTTTACTTTACTTCCACCGCTGCAACCACACTCGTTCAGCTGATAAAGAACAGGCAAGACTGAATTTTAAAATTGATTCTTGGAGCACTTCAGCATTGCGTCGACTCTCGCGTTCTTTACTACGGTGTCACCAGAGGGCACCACTGGCTACCGAAGAAAGAAACAAAACTAGGCAATACTAAACGCGGAAGCAGGAAATATTACAAAACAGAAATTTCGAAGGAAACTTTTCGCAAATATAAAAGAGATTTTTTTTTTTTCTTTTACATAGGAAAACGATTCCAGTCGAACATAAGTTCGAGGGAAAAGTTTTTAAGACGCCAGCGGCAAGTTCTTTAAACACAAATCTCGAATACTACCATCAAACAGCAGTTAGAAGGAAGTAAACGACACTACCTTTGGCCCTACTGAATAGAATATACGCGTAAATCAAACCTAAGCGCATGATTCGAAGGAGACTATATATATACATACACGCGCGCGCGCGCGCACACACACACACTGAAACTGTATTGAAAGTAATGTTTGTAAATAACTCTGAAAAGATTGAAGCTAAGCTGTTCTACCTTACAGGGTTACTAAAAATGAATATTTGCATCTCTCTGTAGATAGAAGACAACGTAATTCCGAAGAGTCTATATTTCAAAGATAATCTAAGACATCAGACAATATCTTTGTTATGGGGATTACACCATTTTAAATATTTTTTAATTTTAATAATATTGTTGAATATATTAAGAGAAACAAATCTCTGATATACTGTATTTGCTTATTTAAAAATATTCAATGGTTATAAAATGATGCACGTTGACAGCTATCGGCTGTATATTAATATAACAATGATAGAGTTGTGACATGACCTGTTCGGGTTTTGCATTATATTTTCTACATATTTAAGGAAGTAAATTTATTTATGACAAGTATTCTGAATATTTCTTTAATAATGCAATTAAAAATGAAATACTATTTTCAACTGTCTTATTAATGTCTGAAAATATGATAAATTTCTGTATATCTACTTGCATCCCTAATTTACACCTATTTAAATTACCAATACTATCCGCTTAAAATAGAAATTTAATTTATATCTAACCTAACCTAAAAGTAAGGAAGAAGAAGAAGACAATCCAATACCCTTGGAGGGTAATGGATGGCAATGCTGTACCAATGAAGTTTTAACTGAGGTTCGGCTGTTGCTGTTAGCCTCCTGCCATGATCAAAGCTTTAGTAGCTCATTAACACCTTATCCCTACACTGTCCTCTACAGATAACGGGGAATATGAAAAGCATTCTTGCTTCGCCCCTTTAAGCCAGTCCTTATAAGGACTATCTAACCTAATGGGATGAAACTGAATACCCTGGGAGGGTAATGGATGGCAGCGTTGTAGCCAATGAAGTTTTAACTGAGGCTCGGCTATTGCTGTTACTCTCCTGCCATGATCAGAGCTTTAATAGCTCAATAACACCTTATCCCTACACTGTCCTCTACAGATAACGGGGAAGATGAAAAGCATTCTTGCTTCGCCCCTTTAAGCCAGTCTTTATAAGGACAATAAGGATCTAACCTAATTGTTATCGTTAGTGAAGTTAAGGTTTTTTACTTAATGTAAATCCACATCTTTTTTTCTTTTCTTTAGTGTAATTTTTTATGTAGTGAGATAAAAGTACTCACTTAGTAAACTGTAATTCGGGAGAGGTGTTAATTAGTGTAAATGTTTTGGGATTAATTTTCTCACTTTCATTTAATAGACAGTTGCAAAACTGCAGTTGTTTTGCTAATTTTCTGATGTTTAGCATTTTTCTAATGCTAATGATAATAGCGCATAGTTAATCTTGTATATTTCGGTGTACTGCTGAAAAATTTGAAACCTAATAAATTGCTCTATTCCAACTTAATGAAAAATTAAACGCCTCTGGTATTTAATATTGCTAACAGCAAAGGATTAAGACTTCACTCCTGGTTCAGATAAAAGAATAATACACCACCTACAGCTAAGAGCTAACATCATCAAACTAAAAGAACTGCATCATTATTACGCTTAAAAAAAGGGAGGGAAAGAAAAAGTTAAAATGTCGACATTTTGTATACTCATATATTCCTGGCATCATCCTACTAAATAATCTTAATTAAAGAACGAGTTTGAAACTAAGAAACCTTGATAAGATATTTCATTTGAAGATGTTTTATCGGTCTTATATGTAGGACTTATAGGCGATTATGTTTTATTCATAAATTTCTTATTTCTCAGAAATAAATTCCACACCTCATCATCTCGTTTCTTTATCTTTATACATACATAACATAACATCATTGGCCAGAAGGGTGAAGCAAGATGCTTTTATTCCCCGTTGTCTGATAGGGAGGATGAATTGAAGGAAAAATCTGAGCTGAGAGCTCGCCCTGGGGGGGAAGGGGCACGGAGATTAGTCATTGTCGCAAGTATTTAGGATGGATTTTGGCCTGTTGTATTTGAAGAGGTCAGTTTCTTCATAGTTTGCTGCCTGTTTAACTAGATCGTTGGGGTGTGTAGAGATCTTTGAGAAGAATTTTTCTGCTGTAGTTAGTAGGAAGGAGTAGATGTAAGGGATGTTTGTATCTCTATGCAGTTGTACGTTCCTTACAAACCACGGTGCATCCAATATCATGCGCAAACACCTATTTTGCACTCTCTGTAGCCTGAGGATGTTGGTGTTGGATGTGTGGCTCCAGGCTGAAGATGCATATGTCATCATGGGGCGGATCGTCAGCAGGTAGAGGAGCACTTTGATTCTGGTATTTAGTTTGCTTTTTCTATTTATTAGAGGGTAAAGTTGTGCAATGGTTTTAGATGCCTTCGTGCATAAGGTTTTGATGTGTGGGTTGAACGTTAATCTTTTGTCCAGAATTACTCCAAGATATTTTGTTTCTGTTTGCCAGGGGATTTTGGTGTTGAATAGATAAAGGTCCCCCATGGGAGTTACCATTCTTCTGGTGAAGAGTATGGCTACACTCTTTTGGGGATTCACTTGTAATCTCCATTTGGAGAACCATTGTTCTAGTTGTAGCAGGTTTTCTTGCAGTTTTTTAGTGACAAGCTGTGGACGCAGAGATCTGGCAAGTACTGCTGTGTCATCTGCCTAAAGTGCTAAGATGGATGACATCGAGTTGTGTGCGATGTCTGCCATATATATCGAGAATAAGATCGGTGCCAGTAGGGAACTTTGGGGAACTCCTGCAGAGATCCGTCGCTGACTTGAAACTGTACCATTTATTTTGACTTGTGTCTGTCCTGGTGGACGATACTTGATGGTATGCCTGCTAATTAGGTGGACGATACTTGATGGTATGCCTGCTAATTAGGTGGACGATACTTGATGGTATGCCTGCTGAAATGAGTTTGTGTAGTAATCCCAAGTGCCATATCTTGTCAAAAGCTTTCGCTATTCAAGGAAGACTGCTCCAGTGTGCTGGTGCCAATTGTAACCGGTGGTGATGTACTCAATTATCCTATGAATTTGTTGAGTAGTACTGTGATGTTATCTAAAGCCAAATTGTTCCTTAGGAATGATATTTAACTCATTGACTGAGGCTTGGAGTTTAGAGAGGATGATGTTTTCGGAAATTTTGCCTAAGTTTGAGATTAGGCTGATGGGTCGATAGCTTTCAGGCAGGTGTGGATCTTTACCTGGTTTATGCACTGGGACCACATCTGCGACTTTCCAATAGCTGGGGAAATAGTTAAATCGGAACAAGGCGTTGATTATGGTGGTGAGATATACGACAGCTCTTCGGGACAGCAGTTTAATTATTCTATTTGATATGCCATCTGGACCAGGGGCTTTTTTATTCTTTAGCTTCTTTAGAACTTCATAGATTTCTGCTGGTAAGGTGTTTGGAGGTACGTTGTTGCAGGTATCGGTGACTTTCAGTGCATGTCTGACATGGAGGTGGATATTATAAACATGCTTGAAGTCCAAGTTGTCGTACGTAGGGCTACACTGTTTTTCTAGGTTCTTTGCTATTTCTTCAGCTTTTTCTGCGTCCGTGTGTACTGGTCCCATGCCTGACTTGAGTGGGAGAAGAGATTTGTTTTTGTTTCTGAGACTTCTTAATATGTTCCAGATAGAGTGTTCGCCGGGTGATACAGAGGCTAGTTTGGCTTCCCCTGTTTCGGTCCTGTGAGCTTTAAGTGCTTCTCTTACTTCATTGTTAAGTTTATTGAGGATCTTTTTGTCCTGAGGTGCACAGGTGTTGTGGTACCTTTTTCTTGCTTTGTTTTTGTTCCTAATTAACTCCATGATGTCTTCTGGTAGTCGGTTTGGCTTAAGAGTGGTTTTGGTAGAGGTTGCAACCTTTATGGCTGTGTTGATTTGCTGAGTCAGGCTTTTGACAGTATTTTCAATTTCTTTTATGGATCTGATGTGAGGGACAGGTCCAATGTGTTCTGACAGTACTTCTGTTAGTTTTTTCCATGAGATAAAGGAGTGGGGAGGAGGCAGCAGTTGTTCTTGCTTTCCCAGCTGGAGCAGGATTGAGTTGTGATCAGCTCATTTAACACGTTCATTGCCAATCACGCGATATCGCGCGATGCGAGTTCTCACCAAACGGCCGATCACGCGTTAGCGCGTGGACGTCGCTAACTAAATAAAAAATTAAAAAAAAAATTGGCCCCCACACGAAATTCCAATTTTCAGCTTGGCAATGAAAGTGTTAAAGAGTCTAGGCTATACTGCAACTTAATATTTTGTAATATAGCAATATCAAGTATGTCGGCTGTGCCATACGTACTATGATGTGTTGGTTCTGCAGGGCCTGCCACCACTGCATAATTTGAACTGGAGTAGTTGAAGAGGGTGTAGCCGTTTCTATTTGTGGTTTTACTGTTCCATGCCGGGTGTTTCGCGTTTAGATCACCGGCAGTGATGACTTGATCTTTATTGCCTAGGACGGTATCTAGATCTGAATATAGTAGATTCTTTTATGGAAGGTTGTAAGCTGCATAAAGTGTTAGTTTCCCGACTGAGGTAGTGGGTACTACTATTCCTGTGAGCTCTAGATTTTTGGTTGAGGGGCTGGTTACAGAGTGGTGATCGATGTGGTTTTTTATGAAAATGGCGGTGCCTCCTCCTCTGTAGTTTATTCTGTCATTTCTGTGGAGGATGTATCCTCTAACTTTGGGATTGTCTGCTGGTCTTAAGTGGGATTCGTTTATTAAGATGATATCTGGGTTATATCTTTGTGCAAACTCTTGGAGTTCCAGAATCTTGTTTCTAAGTCCGTTAGCGTTCCAAGCGATGATCTTTAGGGAAACTGGAGTGCTTTTATTTTTATGCAATTAAGAGAGCTGCTAGGATGGATTGGGTTTCTTGTAGAAATATTTTTCTGGAGTCTGATGTGGGGTTTGATTTGCTGAAGTCTTGCAGCATATTTACAAGAGAGAGATTGTAATGACGGCTGCTAAATTTGGGTTGTATTGCTCCTGAGTGGTTTTTGTTGAGCGGACTACATCTGCATAGGACTTTGTCTGCCGATTGCGGTTTGCTTCGATCGGGGCTTCTGGTTGCGGCAGTTTGTTTTGTATCGTGTTTTATCGACCTCTGGGGGGGGGTTGAGGAGTTGGAGCTACTGGTTTTTGTAGATTAGTAGAGTGAGAAGATCTGTTTTTTGGGTGTTGTGTACATCCTTTGTAGTTTGCTGGATGCGGCCCCCACAGTTTGCACATTTAGCCGGGGTGGATTTTGGCTTGGTGCAGGTATATGTGGGGTGGCTCTCCCCGCATTTTAGGCACTTGTATTCTGCTTTACATAATCTCTGGGCATGACCATATTTTTGGCACCTGTGGCACTGTCCTAATGAGGTTCTTTTTCTTAGTGGTTCTGGGCTGATTTTTAGCCTACAAATTGAAGTTAGGTCATATATGTTTTTATACGCCTGGTGGATCTCTACTAAGACGAGTGGCATTGGACCTTTGTCTGCTCTGGTCATTCGGCTGACCTTGATAGGTGGTAGGTCTTGGTAGCAGAGATCGGCGGCTATGTCTTCTGTATGTATGTGTGTGCTCTCATACACCACAGAGAACCACCTTCAGGCTCCTCTCGGAGTCTAGGGTGAAGGTGTGGTATTGCACACCTTTATTGTCTAGCTCCTTTGTGAGTCTGCGGTAGTCCATTATAGTGGCGGGTTGGATTTTGATACCATCATCTAAATTCTTTGCTGTAGTGTATGCTATCTGTAGACTAGTCATAGTGACCCTTAGTTCTGTCCACCTATTCTTTTCTCTTAAGATAATTGGAGGCAATTTCTCTTTAGTGGAGGCAGGAGAATCAGAATTGTGTCCGTCTTCCTCCATACCTTCATCTGTGGGTGGTTCTGTCGTCTGTGTTTTGCGTTTTTTTCCGGGTGGGTCTCTCCTTGATCCTGGGGGGGGGAATTGGAGACCACAAAATCCAATTTTTCCTCTGTATTAGTAGTATCCTCGCTTTCCTCATCATCTCTCCTTGTGGAGTACAGATTCAAGTATCCTGGCCATTCCACTTCAAATGTTTTAGCAATTTTTTGAGTAGCTTAGCGCCAGACCTTTGTCTAGTGTTTCTATCAGGGCGTCGGTGTCTGTGTCAGTCATAATTACGTCTATTAGGTTTTGATTCGGGTTGGTCAATTACTAAAACTTAGAATTAATAGCGAAACTTTACTTTTCGCTGAGTGAATCTCAATCAAAATGCACTCCTTTGTATCGAATGCAACTGGAAAAGTTTTCCACAAGTTAGCTTTTCTGCGATAGCTACCGTTAAAATCCAATGACGTATTTTCTTTTTCAGAAATCACTACAATTCCTAAATTGCAACTAAATCAAAGTCTTACCTCTGTATATCATCAATCAAATCGCATCTCCGAATTCACTGAGTACTTCACTGTCGCCATTTTTCAATCATCCCCATCTTTATACATGATAACTATAGTAAATATTTTATAACCTAATCATTCATTCTTAGGTTTGGTAAAACCGGATATATTGTAAAAAGGACCCATTTTCTTAATATTTCATTTTTACTTGGCTAAAATTTATTTATTATACAGGTTTTTATTTCATTTTATGATGAATATTATACATTATTAGTCTTAATTTTCTTTATTCTCTTATCTTTTGTTCAAATAATATCTCAATTTATATACCTATTTTATTTATTTTTAATATCTCTGCAACTGTTATGAATAGTTTATAATATACTTGAAATGCCTTATTATGTAATTATATATAATGTCTTTCCTTTTTTAATAGTGAGATTTTCATTGCAAATCATTGTTTATTGAAAATCGTTCCATTTATAGTATTTGGTAACATGTTCCAACGGTAGAAAACTCGCATGGGCCATATGGACATGTGAATGTGACAATGTGAATTTGAATAGAAACAGAGAAAAATATTCATTAAAAGGGCATTTCTTTTCCAAGGAATAAATGTATTCAAACAAAAACTTTATCCATCCAACCCGATTTCTTTTTGCTCTTGTTTCAAAATTTGCAGCTTTTCCATCAAGTATGAAAATAAAATAAGTCAATATTTAATAAAAATGTAAACCACCGTTGAAATTTTACATTTCCATAATAATTCGTGAGCCAAAGCACCATTACCTGCCCGACTGCACAGCCGATGGTGGGTTCGTGTAAACAATCATCATACCACCCACCAATTGTGGAGGTATGAGAATTGTTTATATTGATATCACTAATTACTCTGATCTCTATTGAACACACTGTGATCACTAATTTATTTACCCGGGGATTGTTTCGAACACGGTATTGCCCTACATGTTTCCATAACAGAATATTAGCATTTTAAAGTTGAAATATTTGCTAAAAAAATGTAAAATATGGCAGTAGCACACACACATTGGGAATGACAGTGTGGGGTTCTTCATTTGGGAAGAATGGGCAAATTTTACTTAGAATAGAGCTTACAGTATTATTATTATTGCGTGACACCGATGAGTCCAAGTTCTCACTGCATCAGGACACACCACTTCACACGATTTACTGCAGGGTAGACTGATTATAATCATTCTACCCTACCCACTATTCTCAACGTCATCTGTTGCCCAGGCATGCTATGTTTTGTTTCTAAATTTGTGTGTGTTCGTGACTGATTTGCTTGTATAAGGGATAAAAAAAATCTCTAATACCTTACGTCCGTATGGAGTATTCTTATTCACCTTGAATATAAAAAGAAAAAACATAATAAAAACATTTAAAGTTTCTTCTCTTCATAACCAGACTAGAACTCGAGTCATTTACAATCGAAGGATAAAATATCCCATCATTCCAGTTGTGCTACATATATATCAAAGTACTATATCTCATTTTCTTTGCCTAGGGAATTTGAAAAATTTTCGATCTAACCGTAAATAAAGAATGCTATTCTTTGTATGTTTTTCTTGAAGAGAAGGTCACTTTTGATGTCCGTACCTTTATATAATTTTATAAAGGATATCTGTGTAGGATGAGCACTGTAAAATGGTCAGGAAAGTTATCCAACTAGATTTATTAAAAATGAACATTGAAAATTTTTGGATGACCAAGATTAAATATTTCTCAATAGTGCCACTTTCTACACATTAATTACACTAGAAAAACTGGCCTTATGAACCTTTAAACGCATGGAACTTTTTGTTTAACTGTTGCCTGGAAAATATCTAACTAACTGATTACTTCGGCATCCTAAAAAAACCTTTCGAGTAGCTTAACAATTAGATTTGAAAAATATCTGAATTTAAAATACCGGTAATCTTTAATTCGCATGACATATCCTATGCAGACCTTTTGTTCTGAGATCCTCGCTTCCATTAGGTTGCTTAGTAGCGACGGGCTAAGTTTAAAAACTAAAGACTCGGTAATCTGAGCAGCAGGCAAATTATTATTTTCTGAAAGGTGGAAACGAAAGCAATACAAGTCAGCGATAATAAAATAAAAGACTACCTTGAAGTTACGATATAGGGCTTCGAATCAGAAGCTGAAGCCAACGAAGTAAAATATTGTGGTAGTTCCTTATAACAGAAGAGTGTGCCGAAAGATTCGTTAAAAAAAAACAACTGATTGTTAAACCAGCTTTGTTGCTTTTTTGGTTGTTTCCCAGGTTGTTAAATAAGTTTACAACTTATTTAAGAAGTAAAGCATGTAGCGAACGCAACAGCACCGATTAGAAGGCACTTGCAAAAGCGTTGCAATCTACATCGTAGACGAAAAACAAACAAGTTTTGTCGATAAATAGTGCCAATTGCCAGATTAAATGTCAAGAGATCGCAAAGAAGTAATATATCTTCAATCCAATTTAAATTACCATCCGCTAGTGAAACAGATTGAACGCCTTAAAATGGGATATTGCTTCGTAAGCGAAATTTTTTTTCTGTTCGTGGTGGCTTTGCAAAAAGAAATACTTCAACGTGAAACACCGTGTTTGGGTTTTAAAAAGGACACCCACAGGTGATCTGTTGAAATGAAGTATTTTTTTACCTTCGATACGTTGATATTCTGAACTATAACAAGAAGCGGAATATATATTTTAAGAAAATATGCGTTATATTAATTATTAATTATAAATAGTATTAATATTCCCATTGAAAACATCTAACGAATTATTATTAGTACACGATAATAGGAAATGGATGGTGACATAAAGATGTTTATGCATATCGCTTTTCATCTAAAAAGAAATAAAGTATCCATCATCTTAAAGAAGATAATGATAAAAGATTAGGATTTCACCATCTTCAGTTAACAGTATCGATCATTCTACATTATTTTATGATTTTATAAAATCGTGAATGGATTTTATAAAATCATGAATCGTGAATGAAGTGGTTTAGAGATTACTTCATCATGCATTTCTCATCTCTTGATTTCTGACAAATGCATGATGAAGCAATCTCTAAACCACTTCATCAATGTTAGCAAATGGTAAACCGCCTATTTTAATGATAATTTGTAAATTTATATGAAACAACACACAAGAGAGCGTGTGCTGAATTTGTGCTAATATTGCTAAATCAAAAACTTAATTTAAGAAGTTCTAGAACGAGATGGGTTGAAACTTACAGATCACATGAGGTAAAATTTCTGAGGAGAGATTCATAAAAATTAGTTTGTTACATGCCGTGCATAAGTAATAATTAAAAAATTGAAATTTGCATAAAAAATAAAAATTAGGTCTTTCATATTATTAAAAAATTAACTGGTGGTATATAATATATAGATTATAAATGAAGTTATTTAATTCAAATGACCATCAACTCGGCCTGATAATCTCACTGTACTTCCTCGCTTATTACTACCTCGTAATAATTTTAAGCCTTTCTGACAAGTTTAGCAAATGCATTTTTAAACCTAATCCACATTTTCTCATAAAGTAAGAGAAAATTTGCATTCATTGAGAGCTGGCTTGATTTATAAAAGATTGATGAGAATTAATATTTTTTATTTCATTAAGACAACAAAACAAAATCATAATTTCTTATTGTCTTAATAATTGCTTGATATACTTTCCTATTTTAGCAGTTTTTCCACAGTTCATGAGATTAATTAATGTGATATCATACAGTCATAATTTATTAAGCTTATGTTGATTCGTAAGATGATGTACGATTGATATACGAGTTTTTTATATATTTTAAAAGCCGCGTGTCTCATAGTCTAAACTGGAGAACTAGGTGGGCATTTCATTCCATTCTCCAATACAAAATTGTAAACCTAACGAATATAACGAATGTTCATATGCAATATTTTGTACAATTAGTGAATAGTATTAATATTCTGTTGAAAACATGTAACGAATTATTAATACATGATAATAGGAAATGGATGCTAACATAAAGATGTTTATGCATATCGCTTTTCATTTAAAAGAAATAAAGTATCCATCATTGCCAGAAGAATGACTCCGATACAAAAGAGATAACAGTCATGAAAGTACATAAAACTGGCATTGGCTTCGAAGTACTGATTTTTAAAAATGAGTGCAGTTTTATACTTCCAGCGATCAAAACGGTTTTATATTAAAGATTAGGATTTCACCATCTTCATAGTTAAATGGTAATAGTCTTCAGTTTACAATAGTAAGTATCTATTCTACATCAAGTGCTTCGAAATATTATAAATATCCCTTCTTAAGAAGATATTCTTCAGTAAGTGTGCGGGAAAGTTACATATTCTCCTTGAATTGTACCTTAGAGAAGGTGAGATTGCCAAATGAACGTCAAAGACTGTGATACTTTTCATCGTTGTGCCTGAGGTAACAAAATGATCTCTCTCTCTCTCTCTCTCTACTTTTACCGAGTGATAAACTGGTGCATAACAACACAACTGCTAATACTTTGTTCTTTTCATGGTCTGAAGTGTGCAACATGTTTTCTTGTAATTGCCAATACCTACTTTATAATCAATTTTCTTAGTCATATCAAACAGATTACGTCTAAAATCCAGAGTTATAATGTTCACTTATCATTGCTTCAGTTGCCATCACTCTACTACTAGATTAGTAAAAACGCCTTGTCTCTAAATAATGCATATTTACTGAATGCAGTTTTCTGAATTAGGATCAAAACCCGTTAGTTGAAGACGTGTGTGTGTGATGGTTGTATTGCGTGTTGTACTGCATGGGTGAGACAAGACGTCCCTTAGCATTAAAAAATGCATACAAAGTACTTTAGGTAAAATTAAAAATTGGTTATTAACTATTAAAGTTATTCTCTTTATCTGCATTTCTATGAAACAGTTAAATGTAAGTGAAAAATATATTTTAGAATAAATGAGGTCTCATAGAAGTTTATTTATATATAATGAACAAAATGCTAATCTATAAACTTCATTTAAACTTAAGTCAGCATGAAACTCCAGCTCTTAGAAACATGTAATCATATGATATAATTACTATTAATAAAACAAAGGATACTTAGCTGATCGTGAGGTTTATCAACCTGTAAATATCGTGGATTAACATTACTATTATTGTATTAATTTGTTGTTATACAACAACAAAAGTTATTGTATACCGTATTACCTTTCTTCAATTTTATCAAATAAATTTAATATGAAATTAGTATAAAATAAAATTACTACAGAATACAATAAAGTGAATATTTACTTAATAAGTCAAACATTTTTGATTGATAAAGTGAATGATTGGTTTGATTATACTAAAAAAAATGAAGGCGTCTACATCTTCTGTTTACATATTAATCTAGACATTCCCAGATTGCTACGTGTGGCAAACACCAAAATGAGTACATTATTTATTTTTATATAAAACTGCAAAGTATACTCACAATTTGATCACAAAAGAAACGAAGAAATTATGAAAGAATTAAACCAAGAATGAGTAATAGAAAAAATTAAAAAATATAAACATAAATGGATGGAACAAGTTCAAAGAAAGAAAATAGAAAGATTACCAAAACAAGCCTTAAAGTACAAGCCGTTAGAAAAAAGAAAACCAGTACGTCCTCTTAAAAGATTCAACGATGACTTCTAAGGCCAAGGATTTAGGCCACACTAGGCCTAAATCTTGATATGCATGATGATGACGGTTTTTATATATTATTTTTAGCGTGGATTAACTTCAGAAATCATTTTAGTTGGTATGCGTTAATCTTTATAAGATAAATTTGACTTAGAATACAGAAAAATCATAAGGGAGAATTTAGAGAAGAAACTTAACTTATCCTTACGATTACTGTTACATACATTTTCTTATATGTTTAATATTAAACGTGTATCACTTGGTTGTTAAACTTAGAGGGTGATAAGCAAACATCCAAATGCATATTCTATGAGGTAAGTTATACTTTACAACTCTCTTGATAGCAAAGTGCTTTTGCAGTAATCGTGCAAGCTTAAATGGAAATACTTAGTTTTATGTATTTTTCAATGCTGAATGCATAAATTATGCAATTATTTTCTCTTCCTGAGATTTGAAATTTATCAATTTTTAACAAAGTTTGTATTGAACATTACAGCTGAAGCAACTAAAGATAAGCCACGAGGCCTCATATATTGTGTATAAATTGCGTGCGTTTTCCTGGAAGGAGACCCTGATGTCACCCTATGAAACCAACCAACCCACCTTTTTTTAGAAAAGCCATCAATAAAGGATTAAGTTAGTTTTATACTTGTTTTTATACTCAAGATGAAAATACTGTTTATTTTCCTGAGATGCTCTTTGCCCACTAAAATTATTATCCCAACTAAAATTTGAAAAACTACTAATGAGTAAATAAGTATTTTTCTTCCATTTACTAAGCGAAAACATCAATGAAATCAAAATTGATTCAATACATCACTTTTAAAAGTTATTATATCATTATGAATCCTTAACACTATGTTTGATAATTCGAACAAAGCATTCTTATCAGTAAAACAAAATGAAAGACTGAGATTTTATTCAACCAATTTATTATAAAGGTTTTCCCCCATAAGTATAAAAACAACTCTCTGACTCTCTTTGTGGATAATGCCCTTGGAATTGTAGAAACAAATTAGAATTGTCTTTACTTTGACTTCTCTAAGCGACTTTTTTTTCTGATGCCCTTCTTCTGGTGGTCTCCACTCATTATTCTGCCGCTTTGTTTTGAGCTCATACTCAAAACACCATTTCGTCACCAGTAACGATCGTTTCAAGGAAGTGTGACTTCTTACGAGCGGTTTTAATGAGGTCCTTACAGTGTTCAATTCGATACATTTTTTGGTCGTCGGTCAACTTGTGGGGAACAAATCGCGAATTCAATTTACGAAGGCCCAAACTCTCGGTCAAAATGTTGGGTACAGTTGATTTTGGAATCCCAAATTCATCTTCAATCAATCTCACGGACAATTTCTGGTTTTTTTTGATGAAATTACGCACTTTTTGGATGTTAACTTCGCTCAGTCCAGTTTTTGAACGGCCGGGCTTTTCGTCGTCCTCAAACGTCTCACGACCACTTTGAAATCGCTTAAACCACTCGTAAACTTGAGTATGAGATAAGCATTCATCACCGTATGCTTTCTGAAGCATTTGATGCCTTTGGGTAAAACTTTTACCAAGTTTAACACAAAAGTCAATCGCAGCTCTCTGTTTGAAACTCATTTTCGACCGTTCGTCAAAACACAGTCACTCTAGGCACTATAACTCAGCTTCTAATGAAACAAATGTCATAAACCAGTGGTTCTCAACCGGTGTTCCGCGGAAGGTGAATAGCTGTTCAGCGACAAGTTCCGGAATTTATCATTTTTCAATTAATTTGGCAGCAAAAATTAATTTAATGATGATTTAATTGAGGTTAATTATTAATCAAGAATTAATTATCAATTATTGATTAATAATAAAAAATCAGCTACATTGCCAATTAATTATTAATTTATACATTACAAAATAACCAAAGTGTTCCTCGAAAATGTCAGGATTTGTGAAGTGTTCCGTAGTCGAAAAAAGTTTGAGAAACACTGTCATAAACAGTTGACACAGCACTAATGAAGGTTGTGGCTTTCGACAACAAAAAGATACAACAGGTGGCGCCACTAGTGTCTTCTATTTTCGAAAAGTTAGATTTTTTTTTTTTTTTTTTTGGAGACAGAAGGTGTATAAACATGAATTCTTTGTGTGCAATGCTTTGTTTACATAAGTAATTTGGATTATAAAATATTCCATTGTGCTTCAATTTTTTTAAGTGTGAGTAATACATAAATTACAAAATTCTGACGCAAACCTGATTTACTTTGTCCTGATCCCATCATTGCTACACGTTGAGTATAGAAAGATTAGTTATAATTTGAACTCATTGTGAATTAATTTACCTGTAAAATAATATCTTTCAAGATTCCTCTGTATATATAGTTTACTCCGTTCCTAACAAAAGGTGAAACTATTGTTTTCATAGCTGCTGATAAAGTATATATTGTCCTGAAAACTCTAGTGTACTTTTAAAGCTTATGCTTTGTAGAGTTTGGGATATTAAATGATATATATATATATATATCTCCAGTTATATTTTACAAACTTTTCGAACGAGTCAAAGATTCACGAAAACGAAACAACCTTTGTATAATCTTTCATTTCGTAAAAGATAGTGCAACATGATTTAGTGAAGTTCAAGAATCGCTTCTCTATGCACGCACCACCACCAAAGAGATCTTAATGTTGAGTTAGTGAGGATCAGAATTCCTAAGAGCATCACCCTGGTAATACATCCTGATAACGTGTTAATGTTTGTAGGCTATTCAGGTTCCTGATTACTTCTCGCTAAATTAATGCCTGAGGTCACGTTCATTGGAGATAGTGGTATGCATTAAACACTCTTTAAATTTCAATGACTGGAACAGGACCATTAAATCTCTCGAGCATCTGTAATTATCCAAGTTGATGTTATAAATTCATTGTAGTTTTGATTGAATCTTCCACTACAACTAGTGTTATGTAAAGTTATGTATTGGTGTTGTTTATTTCAACTTCATTACCATCCAGCCATATAATTAAGGATGTGTGTGTGTGTGCGCGTGTGTGTTTCATCCAGCCAGCCTCGCGGGGAAACTTGCGTCTGTGATTAGAGTTAGTTGTTGTCAGTGATGTATGAAGATTTCCTGATACAAATGCTGTCTTGAGAATGTAGCAGTTTAAATTTCAATTATCTTCTCTTTGAAACCATGGAGAGAACCGAGATAACGATTCTACTGAACAATAGGAACTATAAAAAATGAACGAAAAACGGAGATGCTTATAGAATAGGCAAATGATATCTTCTTTTCAAAACATTATTCCTCAAAAATCATTGAGATAAACGTGTTTTTATGACTTTTCATCTGAAGATTTATCTCCGGTCTCATACGGAGGTGGCGTCATTCTTCCTTTTAAAAAGTCGGATATTTCATATCGAAACACCTACAAACCTCTGTAGGACAGAATACTTGAAAATAACATAATGAATACTGACTTCTAGAGCATCTATAGCTTACTAGGTATTGAACAAAACCTTTAGAGAAAAGATTTAGGTTCGAACCCTGTCTAGGATACGAACTTTTATACAGGCTTTTCAGATAACGAACAGAGTAATTTTATACGAAGATGTACAGCTTTTCATCCAGAAATACATTCACTGGCTAAAGGATACACGCAACGAACAGTTATAGGAGAAATTTAAGTGACTACCAGTCGTGAAAGGTTGTAAACATATCGACATTAGTACCATGGGTCTTCAGGATTTTTCTATCTTTTTTTTTTTTAATAATATAGATAAAATTATTAATTTTATCTATTATTGTATTTATGGTATCTATGGAACAAACACGGACTTTAAAAAAAAAAAAAAACCCTCAAGCCTACAATAAGTAGAATGGTGATCTTAGCGAACGATGAAATTCATGCCCAAGACAGGGTTCGAACCACAAGTTGTTCGTCAGAAAGTGAATACGTTAAAACTTACCTAGTATTTCATAGCACAGAATAAAGTAAATAAAAAAAAAAACGTTTCGTGATATAGAAATACAGTATATTATTTATATTCTACATTATTATGAATTTAACATTTCATAATTTAATATTTCACCTGATTCTGTTAATCTTTTAAACGAAATTCCCTATGAAATCTTATTTCTTTCGCGTACAGGGCTAACATTAATAACTAGAAATGATGAAGTTACTGTCGAAAGAGGAAATATTTTAGTTTAAGTCCTTCAAAAAGTGAGCGTCAAGATTAGCCTGCAGAGAAAGACAACGTGTAAAGAAATATATAGAGTACCGGCATCAGACGCTAGTCCATATATTTCTCAGTACTGAAATGTTCATTAAAGAAAGGAAACTATAGCCACAATGTTTCCTGGATGACAAGAGAAAATGAGTTTGCAGTTAGCGAAACCCATCGACTAACGGAGGCAGCGGTAGCTGCTAGCATCGTCAGCCACTGATTCCCATGTCTTGTTTAGCAATTAACTTTGGCAGCGGAATCTCTGTTGTCCATGGACAAAAGAGAACGGATATTTTATTTACTCTGATTGAGACCGTCTAGTTTCACACAAGCTCCCGTTCTGTCTCTACTGCAAATTAATGAAATAAATAGAAAATAATGGTGAGCAATAGTGTTCCGGTAATGTTATTAACAACAGGAAAGCTTCGGGTCGGATAATTAATCTGTTTGGTTTGATAAATATTTTTGAAGCGAACTCTGCCATCACAAATAATTCTCATAAACAACATTAATGCATGCACTTACATAAGAAAACTGGCTTAATCTAAATGATTCTTTTTAGTGGTTGTTACTGCAGATTAATTTGTAAATTTCAGTCGAAGATCTTCAAGAATTTAAATAAGTTACTGACCACTCTCCGTACAGTGTCCTAATTTTATGGTATTATCACCATACTAGCCCGACAACAAATATTCACAGGTTCTTTCTATCTAACGAAGGGAAGGTTCTCTTGCTGCACATTAAGTTAAATTGTCTTTTATCTCCATGCAACAAGAGAACAATTAAGTGAACCATAGCAATTCACTTTCTATATCGTTAATAAAGATTTTTTTTTAAAATTTTATCTCATGTGATATCAGAATTACTAAATGGTATTTATTTGCAAACGCATGCGTGTTCTCTGGTTTAGAGAAGTCATATAGTTCAATGAAAATTCAAAACAACACAGAAAATATCTTCCAAAAGAGCTAATCTTTTGTCTAAAAGAATTACAACTCTTAGTATGTAAATACATTAAATAAATTCACTCAATACCTACCATGAGGAAGGTGGATTTCCAACCAGCTACGGTTCAATATTTTTCCTTAAAACTGCCATGATAATAGAGATAGGCGTAATCCTGTTCTGTACGTTACTGCATCCGAATAATGTGTTGAACTTTTTTTCGATGGTGTAATTTAGAGAATGTGAATAATGCAAGTTTTAGAAGAGGCACTTAATGTTGGGGGGGGGGGACATCGAGATGGCTGATAGTCGTTCAAAATCAGAAAGCGGTATCTCATCTCATTCATTTTTAGGAGTTGAAATTAGAGATAAGTTGTTATCACTATATAATTCGTCTCTCAACATTTTTAAAGGAGACAACCTACGATCCTTTCACATGAAATGCTTCTTACTGTTTTCATTCCACATTTTTGCGTTTATAATATTAGCTAACTCTGAGATAACCTATTACTAGCATCGTGGTTTTATGTTTTAAAAAAAAGTGATACTATTAGAACACAATGCTTGGTTAGGATAGTCATCTATTAATTTTACCTGTCAACAAGAGTAATCTATTTTTCACTTTTCTCGTTTGCTATATCAAACTCCAGCATAATTTATATTCCCCTATCTAATGCATGGACAGTTACGTGGTCTTCTATTACCTACCTTATCGCTACCAATCTTCTATCTTCTCTTCTTTTACTAGACTTTGCATCATTTTTCTTTCTATACTGTACACGGGAGTATGCAGTAGTTTACACTTTGTTTTCAGGCATGTTTGAAATTTTTCAATGGCATATAGTTATTCGATTATGGGTATTTACTTACAATTATAATAAAGTACAGTAAAAGGTATATATTATCGCAATTCGTCTATTGACGTGCCATTAGATTCAAAGGACTTTAAAAGTATTCCGTAAATTCTGTCATTTGAAATGAATGCCGTATTGGAAATAACATTAATTTAAAAAAATGCATAATATATTTACATGTTTAAAGAAAGGAGAAAGAGAAGGTTGTATAACATTACTTCAATGAGAATTGCAATTTTCTTTATGTACCACTCAAGCCACACATGAGCAGAAACATATGAGAATAAATCGTTATCCAATGCAATCAACAATGAACTTTCTTGGTTTAATTTCATAATTCGGTTAATCATATTTACACAGTCTACTATGTCTCTCAATTAATTTGCAGGATGAAAAACGAATCGCCAGAGGAAACCTCTGTTACTCTTTATGAAATTGACTAACTGACCTTCTGTTGAAACGCGATTTGAACCTAGGTTATTCACTAAAGAGCTTCGTTTATACTCACTGAGCTATGAAGGGTCTGCTGGGTCCAATATTCCTTATGAATTCTGCTAGTCCGATGTTGCATTTTGGGAATGAGTTCCTTCTTGAGCTTAAGTTTTAGAATTGCAGACTATTGTGGTACTAATTTAGCTGCGATTGGTATACAGACTTCTTGGGACAAGCAAGGAAGAGATAGCTCTAAGTGATAGCATAATTTAGATGAGTTTTGTCCTTAGAATAATCTGTAATATTTAAAGTTATTGTTATTATAAAATTATCAGTACTAGTAATGGTATTAATATTCATGATTAAAACTATATTAGTTATATTAAACACAATTTATAAATCAGTCTTAAAATTTAATATTATCTTGTCAAAATGAATCCCAGAAACTGATGTGTACACCTTATATTGTGTTTTTCTTATTTAGTTGCGACTACTGTTTTTAAGATGTGATAGAGTGAAGTTTGCGCTGGATTCATTTTTTTTTTTTTGAGGGACGGTAATTATTAAGAAAATTTCTTGATATCAGTCAAAGACTAAAACACAAGAGATTTCTGTTGCGTAACAGGCGCAGCTGTTGCATTGTGAGTGCAGATACGAACTTGTCGACAGTTCCTTCATCACCCAAATTTCTATTTGTCGAAATCACTTTTTTTAAGTTTAAGCAAATGATCACTTAGAATTAAGAAGGCTGAAACTTTTGCTAGCATTGTAATCATCATTAAAATGGAGAAAGATGGCGTGCGTGTGTGTAGCCAAAGGGAATGGCATCATTATTGGCTTGTAAAGTACTGTGCCACATCCTTATCGGAGTCTTCTTTTTTTTCTCTGTTCACAGTCGCTTCAGTTTCTTTTGTATGGCCAAATTACTAATTTAGAGATGATACGTGACCAGCGTGCTTATACACTATAGGTGAATAAACTCAGTTCCTTGCAGCGTTAATTTCAAAATGCGAGTCCACTGAAGCACGTTAAGAAAGGCATTGGCCTTATTCCTTTTTCTATCTCTTTCTCTTCCGAGTCCCACACTCAAACACACTTACTCTATTTGGCCTGAAAGAGCAGGAAGTCATTATTGATTTCCTCCGAAAAGGTGGGCACCCACTGATATCCGGACAACCGCTACACTTATAATGGATATATGACAGGATCCATGCATTTCCTTCGCCATGCGCTACGGCCGATAGCATCCGTAACACAACAGTGAAGATATCGAGAAGTAATTCGATGTCATACTTAACATAATGAGTCATACCATGGCAGCGATTCTCATCTCGGGGTACGCAAAAATAATTCCAAAATCGTATCTTCATCTCCTTTAGGTGTCAACAAAAATTGCATCCTTTAGCTTCTTTAGACGATCAAAACTTTCTTTAAGATCACACGGCAACTTGTGGTCCGACAAGCTGCACTTTGCTAATCTATTTATTAATGCAATTTCAATGCAATTCCTCTTTAGCGCTGCAAATAGAGATTCACGCATAATGAACGAAAAGATGTTCGGTAGACATTTACGGACGTGGCTAATGACGTTAGCATTTCTAGAGAACGGTTAATTACGGCGGAAGTCGTTTCTTCCCCCCTCCTTTCCCCACTTCCAGCATCCCACCTACCCATCCCTGCTAGAAATCACTTTGCCGGAAGAGATCATAGTTTGTCGAGCTATACGCTTGGCGAGTAAAGCTCCGAACGAAATCAGAAGTCATTTAGTAAGTGGAAGGGGGAGGTGTTTAAAAATAGGAAGTACCAAGCAGACATTTAGCGTTAGTTCCACCGAAATGACAGCGAAACCATGACAAAAGGCACTGCGATGTCCTTCAACAACGAAGACATATATCCGTACAAGAGAAATCTATTGATCCTTCTTAAATTGCATATAATAAGCTGGCAGCGCTTACGAGAATTCAAAGGGACATGCTGAGTTGCAGCTACCAAAGAAACAGTTCAAAGAAATGCTACTTAAAATGCACTGTGAGAAAGTCCCAGGTACTCGGACTGTCAACAGCTAACGGCCACTTGATGTTTCTCATTGGATCACGCGCGTTTGATCCTAAGAGGCAGTCTAAGCATTATTAGAAAACCTGCCTCACTCTCTGAGCACTGACATTGTTGTACCGAGTGGGATAAGCTTTTCCACTTCTAAGTGCGTCTGCTTCTCCGAACACGTTTTATTCGGTGGATGCAGTTGAAAACGTAAAATCACAGTTGTGTGCGCTTGCAGTTGAAGCGTAGATTGTACATTCTTGTCGAATATAAACTACTGTTGCTTAAGTCGCCAACTTCCTTAAGGAAGTTGATAACTTCAGTAGAGCGAAATTACACTCTATTTATTGAACGTCAAACCGAGAATGTAAAGGGGAAAAAAGATGGCTGGGTAATTACTTCCTAATATTCAAATCTTGTTATAGTGGTGCACAGACAAAATTGACTGCATTTGATCTACACAAGATTGTCTGGTATGTGGTACTACGATAGTTTTTCTCTTCTTTCCTTTACAACCCAGATTAGAGTTTCAAAAACTAATAATGATAGCATTACTTCCTGCGTATTCACTTTCAATCTATTGAAATTGTCTGGCCAAAAGAGAACCATTCAGAACTCTTTTTACTTCTTTGAATTCAATTAATGTTATAGTATTAATTGAATACTAGTGATTTGAATAAATCACTAGTATAAAATGAAAGTCGATTGTGTATTAAAGTTCATTTGCCTGAATAGCATTATAGTTTAATAAATTATTGTGGTTAAAATTTTTTTCCCGGTTAATTTAAGTAATTTTTAAAAAATAAATTATTTCACTTTATGGATTACTTTAAATTTTATTTATTTTTATTTTATAAAAATTTTATTTTTTATAATTTACATAATTTACACGTTTTACGTGAGGGATAGCCATTATGTTTTGCTAAATAATTTCTCCGCTAAGTTTAATAGTACTGTTAAAGGATAGTTGATAAAATAATTTATTAACTCATGAGAAACGTGTCTAAAATTGTTGCAAAAATATTATCGCAATCTTTCGGACGTTCAGTGAGGCAAATTATGAAATTCAGTAAGTCAAGTAAGGATGCAAGTCCCAGTTCAAGCAGTGGTTTTTGTTTAACTAAGGACGTCATTTCCGATTTATTAAAGTTCAAGTACAATCAGTGGCGAATTCTCCATGCTTGCTGCGTAAGCTCATTAATTGAGAAAAAAGTAATATTTATTTATTAATAAATGCTTGCATTTATAAGATTCCATTTAGGCTTTTATTTTGTAGGCAGAAGACGTCTTAAGCTTGGGCGGCAATAATTGAGCTTTGCGTTGTATATCGAAGGCCGATGCTTGCTCGTCTAGTCAAAGCTACCTTGGCTTGCTCGGTTGTAGGCGCTTCAAGGTCCTCGTAGCAGCACTGATTTCATGCGCGCGCATAGCCATTTCCGCTCCCTTCACGTTGTCTTAAACATAAGGCCATATGCAGTCAAAGTAGCTCTTTCCAGTGAGCTTCAGCCAGCCTTTACAAGTGTGCGTGTTGCTTGGGAAATTTAAGTTACAACCAACTTTTTATGACGATGTTATTGACCAGTTCATAGAGAACCGTAGGGTAGAATTTGTATTCAAATAGCTAAATTGAAAAAGATAGAATATCATTTGTAAAATAAATGTTGCATTTGTATGATTAAATGTACATAATTTTTTAAATATATAGTTTTAAATGGTCAGTAATTCATTATTCCGCTAATCAGACTTCACTCACACCTCTCATTCCCTGAATGATAACAAGATCAAGCGTGAATTTCAAGACCAGCATTCGCCCTTGGGTACAATATATGCACATATTCCCCTTCAGTTAAGAAAACACTGTTATTACTCCTACGACAAAATAACGGAGAAAAATAAATTTTATATCACGTTATTGAGAAATTATTAGCAATTCCACAAAGTATCATTCCGAATCGGCTAATCAAGTTTGGTGAGATGAGGCAACCCATTATCTTCGTATATTCCCCCAATTAATAATCGAAACTCAATCTTTGGAAATAGATCCTATATTTAATGAGCACACAAACGTTAGCTCTGATAATTACAAGACAAGAGAAATTTCGTCATGTCGTAGATGAAATGATGGTCAACTAATTAATTCAATATCCGGTAAAACCACAGGCAACCTAAATATAGTTCTTAAAGTGATTTTCATGTGCATTATCGTTCCCTAAAATAGTAATATGATAAATCACTATTGATGCTTTAGATAGTTTAAGCGAAGCTATGTAAAGGGTCTCGTGATAGGAGTTTATTTATAGACGATCGGGTGATTTGAATGGACCAGTCGGGTATTATTTACTTCTTTGTTTGAACGCAGTCCAAGAAAGATTCTGAAACTATCGTGAGTGAACGATAATATGATATATACTACGACTACGATGTGGGTTTCACACCGAACGATGAAAATCATCCTTGCATAAATTCATCTACCACTTACATTCATTTTATACGATAACATTAAAATTGCATTTTTATACACATTTTAAATTCATCTCAATCATTGTTATTTGTTGCACGAATATTAGTGAACAATTAAAATCAAATGTGATCTGTTAGAAAAAAATTGCAAAACTTTTTTATACTCTAACAATGTACTACACATTTTTAATGTATATACTACGATATACTCTTTCTATTAAACAATAAGTAAAGACAGTATGCTTTTTTAAGAGGGAAGTGAGAATATTAAGTGACATACACAGTCGAAAAACACTTTCGTCTTTAGAAACAAACTATTTTTGTGTGTATATTTAGTGATTATATATGTGGTATTTAGTTTAGCACTTATTGGCAATACCGAACACTTTCTAGTTTCTGAGTGCAAAGTCATTTTCATTTGAAGTGTATGGGATCGGAATAGGTCTGAGAGTTGTCAAAATAATGGTCTTCGATTCGTACACTCTATGTCTAAACCTTTGTGTATATATCTATCCTACCCGGATGGCTTTAACAGGCTTTAAGGCCCACAACTTTCCAAGCATGCTTGGATTTCGTAACCATACGAGGATAGGATGGTCGCCCCTATGCCTCTAAGTATTCCTGGCTGTATCCCTGTGTGTTCACGGGACCGGTTTGCCTGCTTACGGGATGAAAAACCCCAGATAAGCTGGCCGAAAAAACCCTGCAGTCCACGCCCAAGACCGGCTAACTTGGCTATGGCTGAGGAAGATCCTTCAGCTCCTCACGTCGGCGACGGGAATCGAACCTAGGACACTCCTTCCCCAGATTGCGAAGCGCGAAGCCACTAGGCTAACCGCGCGGACTTTGTGCGTATATGGATTCAAAAAATGAACATGTAAAACCAAATAATTCTGACATTAGTGCCAAATTACAGCACTAATTTTTTTGTAAAATTTATATTAAACCTTTCTAATTTCTTACTTTACAACATTCACTTAATTATTTTCGAATTTGTAAAAATCTGAAGATTTTTTATTATGGATTTGTACTGATAGATAGCACTACCGCAAACAGAACCTGCCACAGTTCTTTAAAACATACTTTTTTTTATTTATAAAATTGCCTAATTTTTGGATTTATTTTAAACAAAATATTATACGTAACATGCAGTTAAGTATAAATACTTTAAAAAAATATTATTCGCTTATCTAGAACTACTGTAGTTCCGATTGGTGATTACTATATAGTATTCATCTTACTTCCAATTTAGAAACAAGTTTCTGTATATAAGTTCCGATATTTTAAAGCCAACATTTATTTCAGTAAACAACAGTAATTGAAAAACGATGAGAAAGAACTCGGTAAGAAGTTTCCATTGTGCTGCGATTGAGTGACCTTATAAGAACAAGCATATCAGTGTATAACTTAAAAGTGTTGTTTCTTTAAAGGTCATGTTTTCGTTCATCTACTTCTGGATGGAACTCTAAGTAAACATGTACATTTTCTTCATCGCCAATTCCCTACGCGTGTTCTCGTGCATCCGATAAACATGACTGAAGACCGAAATAAACTAGCTTAGTATCTGTTACTGAAATATTTACAAACAAAAGAAAAAGAGCAAAGGGTTTTGCCATGATAATATTGCCTTACTGAAGAACTAGAGAGTTTATCGATACTGCGTCGAAAAGAATAGAATTTTGAGTAGGGAAGAAGCTTATCAGTTTTTTATGAACTTTCCTTTCCTAGAGAACAGACAAACCGACCTTTATAACGGTTGCAATTTACAGCAAAATTAAAAGAAATGTTGAACAATTCAAATCGAACTTCATATTACGTTCTAAAATTCTGTTATTCAAAAAACGTCGTAACAAATGGATTTAATTTACGTTATCCTGCCTATACTGAATACGCATTTGCAGACTGAGATCCAGAAATAAACACTCCTCATTACAACGTTGTTTGTGTTGAAATTACATTTAACTGATTTCTGTTCAAAATAACAGGCTACACAAAAATCTCCTCTTAGAGAGCAAAATTATGAATAAAATATGCGTTGCATATTTACGCAGACTACATACAAGTCATCGTACTATATTCCCTGATTCCCTCGATCATAAATATTTTCACTTCCTTATGTAAGAAAAATACATTATCGATATTTTAGGGTATGCGGCCTTATACATTAGGTCACGTGTTGTTTTATTGCTAAATAACCAAATAAAACCACCATGGTCCTTACTGAAGATATTTAAAAATAACGTCTTTGGTTTAGAGTAAGTTTTCGAATTATTTAACCCGCATTTTTATTCACGGTGCCATTTTTCTGTTGGTTTTTTTCCCCTCATCCCTAATCGGTTGATGTGTTAGAGAAAATAGTATTATTATTATATATATATATATATATATATATATATATATATAAATCATAAGCCTTTTTTTGTAACGTTTTTGTGTCACGTTTTTTGTCAAGTTATTTGAAACGTTTCGAAACTCAGGGGCTACTCTGAGTGTCGAGTTTTCAAAATTCGAGTCATCAGAATTCAAGGAGAACCGGCCTACTAGTCCGGAACACGGGGGGTTGGGCGCCGTAGGCGCCAGGGGGAGGAGTCTCGTAGTGTATATATGTGTGTGTGTGTGTGTGTTTCTAATTCGTTCTGTTGCATAGGCTGTTTTCTCGTCAATTAAAGTTAGTATATCACGTCTTTCAATTACGTGATTTTTTCCTGCATTTGTTTTTTTTTTAAGAAAATAAAAAACAAGTATCAGGAAGAAAACCTCTCACCTCCATACCTGACACGCTGGAGCATCTACCTTTGATTCAGATCTTACCACTGTTTTAATTATAGTTGTCGTTTTTATGATATGGATCGTGAAATTTATTTCACAAAGTGAAGTGAAAATGGCGGGTTACATTTTCCATTGACTTCCGTGAATGGGATGCTCTTCAATCAACCTTAATTTAGATTTAGACACATGCGTAATCCATATGAGCAAAAATAAACACACGAGAGCTTTCTTGATTTATTTGAAATTATATATATAAACATGCAATTATTATTTTGGGTTTTAGGTCTCGGAACACATGATCAGTTTCTCGATTTGTAAATGACGCTGGATCACCAGAACTTGACCACGACTGTTAAGAATAAAAGAAAATTCCGTACTCTTTATATCATAAATTCGAAACTAATATTAAACATGTGCGAACCAAATTTGAATACGAAATCATCCAGAAGACACAATATTAAGAATTGGAGTTTAAAAATAAATAGCTAATTAGATTCAGAATTATTATTAATACATAATTATTAGTAACATCACAGTACATTATAAAAAAAACAATAAAGTAGTTTATTTACTGCATTTTGTTTATTGCATTTGACTCCTGCAGTAAGTTGTTTACTAAAGGCTACGGCGATTGCCGCCAAAGGGACGAAATAGTAAACAACTGAACCACTTTTATAGCACAAAATATAATACGTAAATATAAAATAAAATTATAAAATCAGAATGACATAGAGCTGTTTTTACATTGAACATTGGAATAGCTTATTGTTAGAGTGATTATACTGCTAGATCAAAATGGCTCGTTTTTTAGTGTAACATAAAATAAATAAAAACAAGAAAACGCTTTCTTATAATCTTCAGGTTAATAGTTTTCAGATAATGCATGTTTACGCCTATATCCTTGCTTTCTCTACACGCTCGTTGGACTCGACAAATACAATCAGTAAAAGTTTATTCACGACACCACGTGGCTTGTTTTGAATATTGATCTTATACTTGCATTCAATTTTATAATTAAGCATTCAATAATTACGCGAACATCGAATTCTTTGCTTGGTATTTGACCAATGTAAAAAAGACGATTTAGCTGTTAATGTGATTAAACATTATCTAGACTAGCGATGCATTAAAATTGTGATCTGCAGAAGCATCTATCAAGACATTCCTTAAACTTAAGCTGATAAAACCCTGAGGTCAAACAGCTCCGTTGATTGCAATTCAAAGCTTTCCTATAGAGGTCATGGCTTTTTCGGTTTAAACAAAAAATAAACTGGCTTTCTCATCTTTGAGAAGTATATTTATTATTGTTGATTATGTCTGATTAAAAGAGATTTGTTATTTTGTGCACATAATCTACTAATTGATCGAAGCTGACTTGAACAGAATTTAAACTTAAAAAGTATTCCGAGCATACAAGATACAAGAAAAATTAACATTTTTCATGTATCACGCCTGAGGAAAAGCAATGCAGAGAAAATTTTTCTTGCATAAGTAATACTTATATTATCCAGAGAGCTAAACAACGTTAATAATCATCTAGAATATTTTAAGACTAATAATCGCAGTAGCTTCTGGCTCGTATGTTGCTAAAAGGGATCAGATCACAACATGCACATAATATCAAACTCTTAACTTTTTATATTATGTTCCTCTTTTTTTTTTTTTTTGCTAAAGTTGAACTACTTTTATTGGATTTTTTTGATTTTTTCCCCTCAACTACATTTTAAATAGATTTTAAACTACTGTATACTTTTATAAAAAAAAAAAAAAAAACACGTTGTGCGCGTGTTTAAACAAAGAATGTTAAGATAACAAGCATTACCAAGCATGCATGGAAGTTTTTTTTTTTTTTCGATTACTAGCACGTGTCGAGTGTGAAAAACATCACCCAAAGAAAGAACGAAAAAAAAAATAAGAAAAAAAAATAATTATGGGAAACGCTTCTCTCGATATAAACAAACTCGTAAACACTCAAATTTAGATGGATTTATACTTTATATTGCACTTAAACCTTTGTCAAAATAGCGGAGGATTTTTTCATAGCTAGCAGTAAGGATAGAGATAATGCAAGTTATTTGCATAGTATTTCAAAGTTTGTCCCTTCTGATTAAAAAAAAAAAAAAAAAAAAAAAAAAAAACTGCCACCAGGGTTAGTAGTACATTCTTATAAATAATTGAATTTCACATACCAAATTATAAAAGCATGAGATGTATATTAGTTTTATTTCTTTTGTTGGCCAAAAAAAGACGAACATGATCGAGAGCCACTAAAAACGTTTGCAATGAAACATGATTCACTTCAAGACAGCAGTATCATCTGGAGAAACCCCCATTGCAGGGGATGCACTGCATCAAAATTGTGTGGTACAACCGTGTGTGTGATTCACTTATTATTGTTATATAGAGAGAATAGTAGATAAACCATTAAAAACAGCTAAGAAGGATAAATATCCCTTATTTTTATTGCTATTATATTAGCCGTTTTTTAAATTGTTATTTTGTCGTATTAATTTTGCATCATCGAAAGATGGTCTGCTAGCAATACAATACATTACTGAACGATATCTCGGTTGTTATAGCAATCTTTACTAACGTCACCCAAACTTATTTGTACTGTGAAATATGGACTACCCTCTTTCAGCTGAGTTATGTTGCTGTTACTCATAAGAAGATAACAGTAACATTCCTGACTTTATAATAGTGATTTTGATTATATCACCTAAAGCAACAACTCTTCGTAAAAGATGCGGTGTTTCAAAAGTAAGTATGATGCAATGGAATGCATTGAGTCTTAATAAAATATCAGTTGGTGTTAATTGTAACCATTAACTCACAATACAAGATAATATCGAATCAGGAAGAACTGAAGAGCAGTTTTTTTTCTCTTTCTGAATTTGTTTAAACTGTGTTTTTAAGAACACATTCTGTATTGATTTAAAGGAGTTTTTGAATTCATGCCTTAGTTTGTTTCATTTTGTGCCTTCGGGTGATTTTGTGATAAAAGTTTCATGCGTGTCTCGGAATTTCCATTCATTGTGCGCGGGTTTTGAGAAGAAAAACCGTGAGTGGTTCCAGTTAATTCCTTCCTTGAAATAGATTCGTCAAGACAATTTATGAAATTTATATTAAATTTTGAAACGTTTGTGATATAATTGGTTTTAAATATTTGAATTCTGATTAAGTCGACTTTGTTTATCAATAATTTTGTTTGGAAAATGCACGAAGAATGTGTTATTATATTTTAATAATTACATCGAGACTGTTCACATCTGTCAATCAAAACGTTTTTTTATCAATTGTTTCAAATTGACGTTTCTTTAATGATATTAAAGTCGGCAATTAAAATTAGAATATGTTAACTACAATGTACAGCATGTTAAAAATTGATTCTGAAATAATGGAATTTTCTGATTTTTGTTAATAATGTATGATTCATAGAAGTTCATAGGAATTAACCAGAAAACAAATATACCGTAAATGACTTATTTTAAAACCTTGTCGAAATTTTAACCTTATCAAGTTCTTCTCACCTGCTGCAATAAAAGGAGAAACAGACCGAAGTCAAAAGTATTCCGAAATCTAGCAAAATTTAATTATATTTCTTAACGAATATATGTAGTTAAAATAAAAAGCCATCAAAGTCGGCGATGTCGTGGAAATGCAGTATCGAAAACAATATGGATTCTATTCCCGTGCCCACATTATCCGGAAGACGGTACACCTTATACGCACTAGCGGTAACTAGGAAACAAGATCAATAATTTACACTTAGTGACCTGCACCCGCCTAGTACCTCATACAGAACTGACTTGTACTGCAGCCTATTTAATCTTTTATTCCTTGTAGTATCTGCCATTCCCTATAATACTGTCTGCTCACATCTGAAATGCAGTTCAAAGGGGTCCGCGAAGTTAAGCTTATCATTCCTGGACGCTTTCTCGCTATGGTTTTCCGCTTCACCTTGTCCTTCTCTGCATCACCGCAGACTATTGACTACGTTGATACGGGAAAGATTAATGGCTTTCTCCCTACGGTAGGTGTACTGCACAAGGCTCCAAGTGTAAATTTATATGAAGGCATTGTAGCCAAGAGACCTGGTGCATGTTAAACATTGTTACGGAACTCTATTCTGTACGTCTGTTGACAATCCTGCATATATTAGTAACGGAAGCATTGCAAACTACAGTTTAAAAGGAAAGATTCGTAGAGCGTGCTTCAGTAGGGAGTCGTGTACCTAATTGTTCCGAAATACGTTTAAAAATCGGAACATGCTCAGAATACTGAACAGATTCAAAGTACGTAGGATAGCATATATACGAAGATTAATTGCAAATCGAAGACTATTTACTTGGATTTTTTTAAAAAGGTATAATTAGTGCTTTGGTTCTAAATAAAATCTTGCAGAATACGGCTGCTAATATTACAGTTAACTTTATATTTTTACGAATTTCTGAAATGCTACTCTGGAGACCAAACACTGAACTTTTAAGTCACTTAATTTTAATTATTTTTATGCATTAAATAGATAATTAAAAGCGTAAATGAATGTTGGAATTTCAACAATGGAAAAAAACTGCACAGTGAATAACATGCAAAAAATATCTCGTGTTTGCATCAGTTGGGAATTGTAACAATCACTTAGTATTGTAGCATCGGTTTCCTTCAGCACATTACACAGTTGAAAGAAGTATTCCAAACCAAACATTTTGCTATCAGTTCAACGATAAGCTATGCTAGGATATGAAGCCTAGCATGTCTCAAAGGCATGGAATTGTCATTCGTGATCTTTGCACAAGCCACCAGGGACTGCGGCTCGGTTCCTGGAGTATCGTTTTACTCATAAAAATGCCAAACTTAACGCTATAGATCATATGGTTGGAAGCGTACAAAGTAGAGCACAATCACATCTCCCTTGCGACAACTCATCCGGTGAGTTTTCTTGCGTGTGTAAAAGGCTAAAACTTTAATTCCACAAAGGATAGTCTAGTTTATGTCCGAGATATAAAACAAACCGAACACACAAAGAGACACAATAACAACGAAAGATAAGTAAATTAAAAATTGTAAAAGTTACTTCTCAAAGTTAGACCTTGGTAATGGCATTGTTTTAAGATATTTTGCTCCTTGTAGGAACACGACAAACTCTTGATCTCAATATTTTAAAAATTTTCAGACATTTGTCTTTAAAAGTTTACATTTTTTAAAAAATATTCTGTCCTGAGCCTTACTTTACAAAACGTTTTAATGGGATAGAAATTATGTATGAAAATACATTTAGTATAACGAAAATAATGTATTTGTACTAATACGAATTTTGTAAAATCTATATGTGAGTTGGGTTTTCCACCAAGTCAAGCAAAAACAAATCAAATCTCTGTAGATAATACATGAACTACTTTTGCATTACCCCTTGTGGTATACCTTTCGATAGGTCCTTTTACCATATGTCTTGCTTATACTATTCCATTTATTTTCTGTATACTATTATACCTTCAACTTTTGATTTTACCATCAATTATACACTTACTGGCCTCTGAATTAAACTTTTATTAATACCTTGTTGAACTTCCTTTAGCCAGAATTACAGCAAATATGCAGTTTGGCATAGATTCAAGAAGGTGTTGGATTTCATCAAATCTACAACATAACCAGATATTCACCAAACAGTCCTTTAACCGGCTTAGATTTGACAGAAGATGATTTTGCTTCCGCATCTTTTTTTTTTAATATATAACATGCCCAGACGTTTTCTATGGGATTCAGATCCGGGCTTTGGGACAGTTAGGGAAGATGGTAGAAGTCTCCGTCATGCTTGCTGAACTACTGCTGAACAATTCTTACTCGACCGACAATAGCATTCTCATCCATTTTTATCTAGCAAACGACATGTCACATTGCAGGATGAACTTGATCGGCAACAATGTTGAGATATTCCTTGGAGGACAGCCGACCCTCCAGAACCTTGAGTTGTGTTTACATGGCAGGCTGGGTTCAATGCTTCATGGGGGCTCCAGCCGAACTCTCTGACTACCGTCAGTACAAGGTGTACCATGTCTCGTCGGATGACACGAGTTTTTTCCCAATATCAAGTTGCGGTGTCCCTGACACCACTGTACTTGACTGTTCTTTGCAGAAATCAATGGTTTCCACATAGACATGGGACTGCCAATACCGTCCTCTTCAATACCCTACACGTAGTTCGGTGAGATATGGGTAGGGAATAACCTTTATTAAATGCTTTGGTCAATTGTTGCACACAGGAAGTTCTGTTTGTTCGCACAACCTTCTCACATGACGACGATGTTCTTAACAGACCATCTTAGGACCAAAGGTACGCCTCTTATACAAACAATGCGGGTTATTTTTGTACTGAATAAAAATATCTCCTTTTAAGAAACCAATGAGCTCTACTTTCTGTTTCAAAACTTTGGCTTCCCCCAGACGGACACCCACAATAAGGCCTTCATCGATCTTTGAAAGATCCTTGGTTTTTCTCATTGTGATGGAACACAATTGACGATTACTAACCAGCAGCATGCTTAAATAGTTGACTAGAACAGGTGATAACGCACTTGACCGAGTATTTGGCATATACGCTGCATAAGTGACGGTTACGTTCACCTGCATAAAGATTTTTAATTCGGTGACCGGTATGTGTAACTTTGATTGTTGCGTTTACCGTGCACTTTTTTATACCTTCGATTCCTATTTTTACCGTACACTATCGTATATTTCTTTTGTTATATACGATAACAAAATAACATTTACCATAAACTTTGTTGTACCTTATTGCTACTTTTACCTTTCACTTTATTACCTTTGATTGTTGCTTTTAGTACCCCTTGTAATTACATGTGTAAAATAATAAATTTTCACTACAGCTTTTTTTTTTCATCTAAATTTGATATTTTATTGCTTCATCAGTGACCCATTCACTAGTAACGGTTAATTGTTTTGTTATGTTCCCTATACACGAGTTGGTATAGAACTTCATAAAAATAATCGTGATAGAATGGTACTATTCTCTGTATTTCAGAGGTCATTACGAACAAGCGATTTAACATGAACACACGAAACAAGATCCTTACTTTACATATTCGTACAAAACACATAAAAGCCAGTTAATTGAGTGGTCCGATTTCGGCATATTTCTCTTTGAATTCTTGAATCACAAAATAAAATGAGTTAAAGCTTTATTGAAATAAGTGGGATAATAGCCAGATTCACGCATATTTCGTAAATGATAAGAATGTGACGACATTCTTACCTTGGTAATAACATGGATTCGACTCCTATCTAAGATACAAGGAACTTTTATGAGTGGTATTCCTATGAAAATCAGTTAATTGATCTCATTCAAATATAGAAGATATTTTCTCTAGAAGAACAGATAAACAGGACATGGAACCGATAAAGAACAGACATCCTCTGGTACGTCCGTATTATTTTATGAATTTACTATTAAAATATATTAATTGATGCATTTTTGTATATATTTATTCAATCACTGTACAATGAGCTATCCTCTATTTACTGCTTCCTTTTCTAATCTTGTTATGCGCATGACAGATTTATATATGCATGCGTTCGATTGTTAACACATTCTTCATTGTTGTCTGTATATCAGCAGTATTCTGATATAACCATAGTTGCATAACAGAATATAACTTTTATATACAAGTATCTAAAAAAATAAAAAACAGCAGCTTTGAATATTACTTAAAGAATAGACGATATTCTGCTTCACGAATGGAGAAATGGGTTCTTGGAAAACCACTGTCATAAGAATTTTATGGTTGACCTGAAATGTAGGAATAATTGATCACTCATGAGAGTTAAATTAAAATACGTGATTTAGCTAAGGGGGCGTGTATGATTTTTATGGAGCTACTTTAATGCTCTTTCTCTGTACTTCCTACCTGCCGTTTGAATACAGAAAAACGGAACACCTAGCTGAGACGTTATACTATTAAATTTATATTCTACTCCCATTTCTTTCTAGACTTTCTAGTTGTTTAACGATTCAAATTCCTCTCTGTTTAACGCTCCTTTACTTTTTTTTTTTTTTTCGTTTCAAAAACGGGGGTAGGAAGCCATTAGATATAATGTTCTGTCCTCGGAGTTTGTCTCTGTATTTCCTACACTACTAAGTGGCTACGTGCTGACAGTATTGACTTTTGAGCAGTCGATGCAAACACACTCGCATAGATGCAGGTCAACGTCCAAGATTGTTACTTAAAGCCTTGCGTTCCCAAGTTCTTGCATGAACGTTGCATATCAGGACGTGAGGTACAACCGAATTTAACATGGACGAAGCGAACCACATTAGCGGACTGTTTTGCCGCAACAGCGGAGTAGAATACTTGCCAATTACGTGACATTTGCTACACGCATGTTTATTGAGAGAGAAGTTTTCGCCGGCACATTATTAGCCCTTGTATTAGGTTTACGTTGAAATATTACGAACGGCTTACGTACGTCTCCATGACCCACTTGAACTAAAGGTTATCGATTCGCAATATAACTTTAGAGGTGAAGGTGCATTTAAAACTATTATGTCATCACAACACGCATTCCTTTTTATTAAAAAACGTACATGTGCTTAAAAAAGATTTATTATGCTGAATGGCATCTTTTACTTTTAATTCGATTTAATAGCATTTCGAGAATATTTCAATTTGAATATTAAAAGTTCACAGGAAGATTTATTTCTATTTTATTATTTAATTTACACGAACCATTTCTGGAATTCTTTTCAACGCATCTTTACATTTCTATTGCAAGTTGCTAATGCACGATTAAGGCTCAGAATAAGTGTAGATCCTTTAAAACTCAGAATAACTGTAGATCCTTTACAACTCAGAATAACTTCATATTCTTTCAACTCAGAATAACTGTAGACCCTTTTACAGCTCAGAATAACTGTAGACCCTTTTACAGTTCAGAATAATTTCATATTCTTTACAACTCAGAATAACTTCACATCCTAACTTTTACTACCTTACAATTCCTAGACTAACAATATACAACTATACAACAATACAATATATAACAATATACAACAATACAATATATAACAATATACAACAATACAACTATAATAACAATTAATAAAGTGATACAAAGTGCGCCACAGCTAGGTAAAAGCTGTAGCCCCCAAAGCAGTACACATACACCATACTTACAGATGGCTAAACTCTGTACTGTTATCTTATTCATGATAACAGTTAATTTGTACTATATTAATGGCAAGAGTCGATTTCTTACATTTTTATTCTTCATAGTTTGATCATCTGGATCTCGGTTTGTTGAAACATTACTAATTGAAAGTAATTTTGTTTGGGATTTAAAAAATAGCCATAATTAGCTTAATGTATATACTTGTCAGTGCTAATCACCGTGTCACTTAACAGTGGGATTGCGAAAATTCACAAATGTCATGTTAATGTGTAAACTTCACTGCAGGTAGTAGCTGTTGTAATTAGGTGATGGATTTATGTAAGGGGATTTTGTCCATAGTCATAGCTACGTGGTAATTTAACTAATGGGAATGTTGGTATTTATAAAAAAGCATATATCATAGGAATGAACATGCTACGAAGTTTGTTATATTTTTTGTTTTGTGTGTGCAATTTATTCCAAGGGTAAATTGTAAGAAGTCTTCTGGCTGCCATATACATTTATATTTTGACAAAACAATTAATTCAGTCTCATAATTACTTTGTTTAAACCATTGCAATGCGCTGACATTCGCCACTTTCTAATTACTTTGTTACGAGTAACTTAAAATAAGGTTAAAGAAATATTGCTAAAGTTATAACTTCTTTGAAGCCTGTGCAGTGCACAGACATTCAGTAACTGTAAGATTATAAAAACATTTCAAAATACTAAATGTCGCTAGTTAAAACTAAATAGGAAAATAATCACTTAAAAAGTTCTCGTATCCTTCAATTATATTTCCACAACAACGATATATTTCGTCAGTTAATTTTTGCGAAAATAATAAAATAATACCCTAAAATATCTAGAACTTGATCATTATGTTTTATTGTCGCAGCTGTCTCCACCAATAATACATCATTAGGTGCAGATAGCTGTAATGGTCGACAGTAGGTTTTTTTTTTTCCCTTCAGTTAAGTGGCCAGACACCAAAATCTGCTTGTCTAGTTTTGCCGTATTAAGAAAAAAAAAATCCCAGACAAAACTCAGCTGTTTCTTCTTCCTTTTCACAATTTGGATACTCGTTAATTACATCTTGATACCCATAGAGGGAGAGACAATATAATGCATTCCAGTTCTTTTATTACCATATTAATGATAGCAATCAAATAGTTGTAGTAATGTTGGCACTGCAACAATAATAACAATAAGGTCTATTTTACTGGGATGAAAATATTCTAACACTTAAAAACAAGAAAGAATGTCAGATGAATGTCAACTTTTATTCCTTTGAAGCAAACGTTATTACATTTAGTATCAACTTTCATCTCACGTTTTGATTTCAACCTGATATAAACAATTTCTGTAATTTAAGATATCTACATACTACCATAATGCTTATTGCGATTGCGTTTATTTAGGGGGGGGGGATTACTTTCCACGAATGAACTAAACGAAGTTATTGACACACTAGATGACATACAATATGATATGGAATGAACAGAAATAGTTCTACACGTACTGCAAGGCGAAAGAAATGCTAAAATATCACTGACATCAGTCTGATCGTAAATATTATTTTGAAGATTGAGAATGAGGTATTGGATATCTGCTTCATTCACTCTAACAAAAGTAATACAGTTTCTAGATAATGCACCCACAATTTGGAGAAGCATTTTTATATTTAGACTGTGTTAAAAAATACTTTTAAAAATGCTTTAGGACTTAAGTGAGCAATGTGGAATCTCTTATGCAAGAAGGAAATCATGCTAGGTTTTGAGAACAGTTGTAAACACCTTCATTAGTGCAGTGTATTGATGCACTTTTCTCCAGTAACTGTTGGCGAGCAAGGAGAAAAGTCATTACCTAATCCCTTCTTAGATGTCCCTGTAGAATACAATTCCATTTGGATGGTGTCAGTTGCAAACTGGTTGATTTCCCTCCACTGCCAGGATAACAACAACATACGACGTAAATTCTCTGTTTCCTCTTTAAATTTGCAGAAACTGCTCAAATTTCTGCAATTACTCGTGGGATTGTACTTTTTAACTTGTTTGTCTTGATATAAATTATTCACTACTATTTAGCCTTTCAAAAATTATGAATTCAGAAAGCACTCTTAAAACAATAACCAGCAAATTTAAATGATGCAATATTTATATTAAAATAAAAATAAAATGCTAAAAGTTTCATATCAAATATATTGTTTTATAATTGTATTTTATCACAAAATTCAATAAGTAAGCTATGATGAAAGTGGGATTGTTCATAAAACTAGGCTTGACTGCATATAAAATCGAAATTTGAGGAGATTGATCAGGTAACTGATCAGTTTCCACAAGGGTCTTATCAAAGTATTCGATTAACTTTGTCTGGACTCTCTCTCTTTGAATGCAATATTTTCAATTTAAACATTTTGTAATAAAACAAATTCACAGGATGGATTTGTTTTTATTATAAGACGGGGAAAGAAGCCATTTTTAATCTTCTCATTCTAGTATCAGCATTTCCCTCAATTTGTAATCAATCCCAGGAGTTTTCCTTAAAATATTCAAAGCACAAAATACACAAAGCAATACAACCTTCCATAATTCTGCTGAGTTTCGAAAACGATTATAGGAAAGTTAGTACTTTGAAGGTTTATTGAAAAATACACAAGTTCTGAACTGCTGTTGTCGTTCATGATTATGCCGAAACCATTAAGGAAAGGAGATGGATAATACATTCGCCACGATATGCACCTGCGAGTTCCCTAGTTTTCATTGTTTGTCTGTACTGGTGTAAGAAGTAACGGAGTTTCCTCTTACACCATCTAAATATGAAACATACTAGGATGTGGTTAGCGAGTAATTACCACTTCCGGTAATTACACGCATCTTGTTAAGATGCGAGTTCCAATCTCACGGTGGTTATAAATGTTTGTGCTTAATGGAAAATACTGTAAAATGAAAACTATTTTTGTTATGATCATCCCTGATTCTTTCAATAAGCAGAGGAATACGTTGTTACAGCCACACTCATTCATTTAATCAATTGTAATGCTCGTTTCTGTTGAATCTAAAACGTTAACCCAATTTCTTGCAACAGCTACGACCTTTTTATAAACTTCTATATTGGTCAAACTGAGTTACTCCAAAAAGGAAATTTTGAGTTTTCCAAGTGGAAACACATTTTTTTGATGTGGCACGGAAAATTTTGCTTAATGGCATAATCGAGATGCTGCTATCGCACGAGAAGCACCTATTATTAATATTCGTTATCTCATTGCAGGTTGATGAGCTGTCTCTATGAGTGCTGCTTCTAATTTTTCTTCAATCTTTTAAACATCTTCATGCTACACATTTCACGATATCCTAGTTATTTCAGTATGTGCTTTATGCAACTGAAAGATTTAGGATGTGTTTAATATTCTACATTTCACCATATGATCAAACGATTTCAGACGCATCCGTCTGTCTGCTTGCACCAGTGTGCATCCCTGTCACTTACCCTGTTCAGAGAAATGTCCGGTGAGTTCAGAAATGCGTTGAGCCATCTTATAAACTCGCAACAACACCACTTCCTTATAGGCTCTACTCAAGCCCACAGAGAATAAGATGTAGCTCTGAAGCACATCTCAAAGTGGGAGCTGTTTGTGTAGAGATGAGACTCCATTGACCCCCTGTGCTCAACGAGGATTGCTGATATACTCCTTGGAATATATTAGCTTCATATAATCTCGTGGAGCACAGGGGGGGTCAATGGAGTCTCATCTCTAGTACTCATCTCATCTCTGAGGCACATCTCAAAGTGGGAGCTGTTTGTGTAGAGATGAGACTCCATGGACCCTCTGTGCTCAATGAGGATTGCTAATATACTCCTTGGAATATATTAGCTTCATATAATCTCCGCCATACCCTGTGTTCATCGTGAGCTTCAACCATCCTTTTACTTTCCAACAGTAAAAATTCTGAATGAGCCATTGAATACAGGAATAACTAGATCGTGGTATTTCTAAATTTTAATTGCCATTCCTTAAATAGCGTTGGATAATATATGCTTCTATCCAGTGAATTGTAGTTTTCTTGGTAAATCCTCCACTCCTGAAAAAGAAATCCATGCTCTTTATAATGAGAATTTCTTGTAGATAAATGCTTCTGTCAGAGATCAACTAACAGTATACCAACTGAAAATGTCCAACTGAAATTACTTTTCTCTCATTTAACTCTAATCATCACTTTTTTTGTCTTGTCTAAAAATTCATTATGGTGTTTGTAAAACATATTTCTGCACTTCAAGTTGGTCAGTTAGACTTCAAGGGGGAAAGCACACATATTTAAAAATAAAAAAAGCAAAACAGCCCTTAGCAGTTGAAAACATTATTCCGCATAATTAAAAAAAATGAAAGCCAATGTTTTTTATGCCCCGTCTAATTGGTTCAGAAACATTTGTGTAGACTGTTTGGTTATGCAAGCTCTGCAAGCATTCATTATATAAAGAAGTATTGGGACATTTTTCTCTTCGGATATCCGGTAAAAACCTACTTAAGCAAATAATAAAATATCTCTTAATCGGATTTTTAGATATTATGGTTACGATGTTTCAATTAACTAACCAAGATCATTATTTTTCTAAATACATTATTATTAAAATACGTCTTTATATATAATCACAATTTGAAGTACATCAGCTATTTTGCATATTTTTCTGCATATTATGCAACTTCAGCAGATGATTTACTAAACCTTTATTTGCATAATGTTTTATATTCTTACTATCGATGCATCTAAATATAAAAATACACTGTTAACTTAAGAATGTGTGACTTTCAATACATGCATTTGGACAATTTAAACTTTACTAAAACGAAAACAGTGCAGGTGATTGGAAAAAAAAGGTAACTATTGCCAAGATAGGTATTATTTGATTAATAGGATCGTCGCTTCATTTTTATATGCATTTTGTAATTCCATGCAGTTTATACAATTATAATTGTTTACACGTATTTAAGCTGCCATATTTGTTAGATCCTGTAGTAATAACGAGATTTTAGCATGTTGGCTTTGCAAAAACTAACAATGGTATTTCATTTTGCATTACGTATATATCAAACGTTAATATCATTCTGTATGGTCACTGTGAACACACACGGATTACAGTCATGAATATTGCCCTTAGGGGGATGCAGCAGAGAAGTGGCGAACCGGCTGCAACCCCAATACGCCAGTAACCCCTCATTAGGAGGTACTCCATCCGTCCTAGGACGGACGAGAGGGATAGGTTACGGATTGTCAAGTTGAAGTTTCACAACCAATTTCTGTGATCGAACAATTATTTTACATTTTTTTTAAAATTTCCAATTTGATATGGATTGAATTTCTTTATCCATTAGACGATTCTAGTCCTTCAAATAAGACTGCCATTCTGGTTGAAGTTGTTTAAGAATATTTCATATTTGTTCTCCACAACAAAGTTTCTGTATTATTTCACCCTTTTAGTGCGTGGGATTCGAATAAAAGCGTTAATGGGTTAAACTTTTTAGAAGGATGATTTTGATGTTCAAGACACCGTTTCTATATATAAGCAAATGTCTGCTTACATACACTATTTTAATTCAATTTTGCATGAATATCATGCTACACTGTTATTATTCTTAATATTATGATGATTTACATAACTAGGACTAACATTTCGCCACAACTCTGAATAGGAATTCTGTTGATATTTTATTGGGGATATTAAATTTCAGTATGCGTACACCTTGGAAGATCTTTTACATTATGAAAAAGCAGCATTTATGAATAAATCAAATAATTCAGCTAGGTCGTCTAGCTTTTGGAACTAAAAAGAAAAAATCCTCTGTAGTGAAATAAAACCAGAAAATATAGCCAAACTTTTCAACCACAATTTCATTCCAGTTATCAGATATGGATCAGAGACATGGCCATCAGACGAATATTAGACAGAATGAGGAAAGCTGAGCTATGCTAAATGTTAGACTGCAAGACAAAATAAGGAAAGGAAGTATAAAAAAGAAACAAAAAGTGTTGGATCTAAGGGAAGAGATTTTAAATTTAAGACGGACAGACGTATTCAGCCAGTAGCATCCATATGAAAGAAAATGAATTCCTGGACAACCCTAGTGGAGATGATTGGAGAATGTTGACTTCGGGAAGCCTGCAACAGAGAAAGCTGGAGACAAATGGAGGAGTCCTAAACCGAAAACAGTTATAAATAGGGTTAGAATAAGATTAAATTTCAGTGCATATTCCTATAACCATTTCATATCCCTGTTGAGTTTCTGAAGAACAGGAGCCTAGATTTCCCCTAATCTCGTAATTAATCTCAACAGTCAGACTGCTTTAAACAACCTCTAAAGTTTGAATTGCTCTGTCTTATAAGGAAGTGCTGTATTTAAGAATCATACCCGGGTGCCATCTAACGGGTGTTCCTCGCGTTGCATGGATATTTTGGAGCATTTGTTACGAAGGCCAGATGGGAAGAAGTAAAGTGATTTTCTCAGCAATATAAAAAGATATGTGTTAGAATGTAAGAGTTTAAATATAGCTTCCCAACTGTTGATATCAGACGTATTTTCCCTTAAGTGTAAAAGGGGCCTTGAAGCGCAGTTGAACGACATAAACAACTTTGCTGAAACACATGGGGAGAATCCCATCTAAAACGCAGAGATCATTTAAAAAATACCTTTTAAATAAAGATCACTTCGTATTCTTAAGTTAGTAATGAGAGTTGAGTTTCTTACACTACCTACTTAAGAAGAAATTAACAGGAGTTTCTTTTTTGCATAACGAAATCACGTGAGTTTAACAAATATAACGTAATCAGTCGTTAACGACTTTAGTATAATTCTGACCAACGTAAGATTCGTTCTAAGGTATGACATACACACACGCGTCTCACATGAAATATATCTAAACAGAGAAATAAAAAAAAGACCTTCCATTCTTTATTAAGAAAGTGAAACCATCCCAGCAAGATAATCTCTTTATCAACATTTTAAACAAGCATCATTATAGTCCCGTTTATACGATTCGCACATCTTTCCATTTGCAGATATGTTCTTTTCGTAATCTTCAATAGCAAATCTGACATAATAATTTCACTCGCGTAAGACCCTTAAAGAGAACCCTGAAAAATAATGAATATAAAAAAAATCTACAGCTCCTTCAACAAACTGTAGAACGGTTCATTCCGAGATTTTTCCGTGTTCGCTTCTTCCGCATATGGGACTAGTGTTTATTTGCATATCTATGTGGAAAATAATGGCCGATGTTGCATATCAATCTAAAAGTCCTGACTTTTTTCTGAATTCCTTTGACTGTCGGCCCACGTTACTTTATTAGAGCCTCCCATCGCTAATTGCTAATATTTACACTGGCATCATATCTCTCTAAACACAAGGGAGGACAGACCTTACCTTTCAAGGCCCTCTAGTGTACGACGTAGAAATCCGCGCGAATCGATCAATAAAGCGCAGCCGCAAGTAACAGACACTCAACGCGAGTCATAGCCTGGGCTTTGTGCCTGAGTGCGGCCGAGGAACAAACTACTTGCCACACACCTTTGCTCGCTGATGTGTTTTGATCTTCAAGTGTCCACTGTGGTTTCTATACTAATACTATGGGTTACTATTGAGAGGTGAGATGAGGTGAGGTGAGGGTAATGTGGAATAGCCCGATCTACTCCAGGAAACAAACCTATAAAATGCCAAAGACGAAGCATGGGGATTCTGTATGCTTCACAAGGTTGGGAGTCTAATTTTCACCGTTGGACCGCATCACCCATGGCGTTAGGTCTTCGAGTCTGTTCTTTGCTGTGCTGCTTATGGGTACTAGCAGTAAGGGCACGTGCACCTTCGCCGGCTACCAACGAACAGCCATGGGGTAAGTAAGCGTGACCTTGCAGGCAGGAGTATTAAATTAAGTGATGGAGCCGGATTGTAGTAGACGGCTTCTCATACACGCCAAGCGATCAGTGCGAAGAGAGATATATTTTGGACTTGTATTAATTGCAGCGCCCTCTTGGATTACCTTTTACAATATTTATTACCCTATTGGACTTTCACAGGTTTGAGTTCATTTTTCTGTATCTTTTAAATGATTACCTAGAATATATACGATTTTCTACCTTAGACAGGTAAGAAAAACTTCCTGTTTTTCATACCTTTTATAGGCCTTGACGTGAACGTCTGCACATTGTTATTATAAAACCAATGTTGTAATCTAAGTTCCATCACTCTTTGTAGCAGCCACTATGAAACTCAGTTTGGCTGTTAGCGCGTATCTATTCTTCTTCCTATCAGCAGCAGCTTTCTCATCAATGTCTATCGCTCTTGTATCGCCTTTTCTTCTCCGGAAGAAAGGCGCGAATAAAAGGCGTTCTATCTTTAAAGGAAAGATGCTTGGTGGGGGCCTCCAAACTCCAAAAACCCACGCTGAGGTTTCTGTGGATAGTTACAGAAAATGCCTTCACGTTGTGTTTGAATCTGAATGATTGATGATCACAAAAAAAAAAAAAACCAGAAAACCAGTAAAGTGAACGATGGCAAATTTTATCGCAACTCTTGATAAGATATAAGGGTTGCTGAGCTCTATCAGAGAAAGACCCTAATTAGCAATAGAGAAACACTTTCTTACTTTGCACACTTAAGTCTCTTATCAAGAAAACTTTTTCGTGAAAGAGCAGACTCGAAATTAATTGTAGAGTGCAAGTATTTCCTTTCTATAATGTTCGTTTACCTAATCCACAGTAAAAAAAAAAATCAGTGATAAGCCTTTGAACGTGTTATAGTAATCGATGCAAAAATCAGCTTCTGATTCATTTTTTCATTAATAACAATTCATTATAATTTCATACTTCAAACATAAGTTGAAAATGAAATTGTAGTTGCACATCTACAGTGATATTAATATATTATTATTATTTTCAACCTGTAATTATGTATCTGATTTAAATATAAAATGTTTAGGTTATCTTATGAGCATACGTTAACAGCTGCGTGTGACTTTAATAAATTATCTATGGCATTTTTATTTTCTGCCAAGTAGTAAATCAAATGAATATATTAGATTTTTTTAGACTTGTTGATATACCTAGGTAATATTTTATTCTTCTGTATTTTAAGTATGCAGATTTCTCGTAACTTGTTTAGTTATTATTTGTTTGTAAACTAATCAGCAAATGTCAGACATTACGAGTGTATTAATGTTCTTTTATTTAATGATTTATGCATATCTTCTCCATGAAACACACACAGACGAGATGTTAAATATTCAACAGCAGAACTCTTTTGAACATTACAATTACTGCTAGAGATTATGCCACCTAGTAACAGAGAAAATAGTTTTGAAAAAAAAAAAAGTCTTTATCACTCTTTACAGAATGTACATTTGTCTATTCCTCCAAACGTAAGCCATTATAAAAATTAAATTTGTTCTGAAATGGCTAAGATTCATTTCTTATTGCTGATAATGAGATTAATTTGTTTGTAATGGGTAAGATAGCAAACAATATTGCAAAAGTGAAATCAAATGAAATTCTTGCAACATTACATACATACTTCTCGTATCCTGAAGTTTATAAATATTTATCTCATACACCATTTTACTGACCTTTACGGAGTACATCTACATTTCATTTGATTCTTTTTAATTGTCTTTCTGAGCTAGTAATGTGCAAATATGAACGTTCAGTAGTGTGTGGGTTGACTAAGATGTACTGCATCTGTAGGCAGCATTATTGTATTTAAGCGAGGTGATAACCCTCGGGATTTTCTGTTGAGGAATTCTTACCCTCTCAAGAGAATCAGGACATTCCTGATGAGATTCCACAGAACAGCAGTTACTGTAAATAGTGAATTACTGATGGAGGCAGTGGTTGGCTGCTTTCCTTTTTATTCAGCTTCTCATTGAATCACGTGATAGTATTGATATATTATGAACAGCTATGTTTAAATATGTACCTTTATTTACAGCTGTAGCTAAACGATGTTAATTATGTTCGTAACTGTTTGCTATTACTGTATCCTATCTTATCGTATCAGATATACAAGCATGCTTGTTGCTGTTCGAACTCTAGTGAAGGATTTTAAAGTTCGAACTTTAAAATTCTTCACTTTATACACAGCTTTTTCATCTATCATTAATCAATAAATTTAGATTAACTATTTAAATCCAATTGTTTTTAAGTTACTGCGTTCATACATTGTTCTATAGTAGAATTTTAAATAAATAAATCACCTAAGCCTTTTATTTCATTATAAGGATTAGAGCCAGGCCGTTTTAGCCGTATCTATCTTTTGAACACTGAGTGTACAGTTCAATCTCCACCTAGTAAAGTGTAAATGAACTTGCTTCCTTATGAGAAAAAATATAAACATTTTAATAACTGGTTCTTTTAAGTTTCAGATTGGCTTTTGCTAAGATTGTATGACTTATGATTGTAATGAAAACATTGCAATTGTTTTCATGAAACTTTTGGGATCAATTTCTTGCTGAGTAATATTATAAATGATCCTCTTTTTTCCACAGGTTTACCTTATCTACTTTCTCCTGAGATATTCTATTCTTGTTTTATGCCATTTTCAAAGGTACTTCCACAGGTGTTGTCCTGCGTAGCTCTTTTTTCATTTCTACTCCACTTATCCCTAAACTTATAGAAACACAAGGGCAGCTATTTAACATTCACTGTTCAACTGCAAATTGACCAATGACCAATAAGTAAACAACCTTATCGACTTTTTTTTTATTCCATCCATTTGCGTTCGCTTGTAAATTTCGGAAGCACTTTTTATGCTAAAGAAACTGCAACCGGTTCTCTCTCTCTCTTTTTTTAAGTATTTTGCCCACAACTTATATATACTACAGTTTTTGTGGCTTCTTATGCAAGACTACTGTTTACGAGATAACTTAAATATCAGATAAGCGAATTATCAGCAATCACAGAATTCTGTAATGTATTCGCCATATTAGCCTTGCGAAATTCAAAACTTTCAGACTAATTCAAAAGGTCAAAATACAGCCCGTTTGAATTTGTTGTATAGGTAAGGAAGCCCTATATAGGCGAACTGCATTCACACACCTCTGCCCAAATAGAGTTAACTCGAACTTGCAGAAAATTATCGATTGCATACCTACAGGGATTCTCTTTCGATGTCTGGTCTGATCTTATTGAGATCCGACAGTGCTTAAAATTTCAGTCGATCTGGAAAGTATTAAATATTTTAGGTACTAGTGAAAGCAGGATAGGAAGATTAACTTGAATACAGATATATAATTCCTTTCTCTTAGTTATTATTTATAATGTGGATTTTCGAAGATTTGTCTTTGATGTTTTAATACCGTGTGGGATAAAAATAAATTTTTAATACAAACCGTGTGATCAGTATCCCAAATGTGAAAGTTTGTGTACCCTAAGAATATATATTTAGTTATGTATTAGAAAGTTAAGTAAAAGTATTAGTAAAAAATTGTCTTCTCACCTTAACCAGGCATCGGTGTTGGTTGACACTAACAGGGTTAGAATATTGATTCTAAGATGAGGCTATCAATCTCATGGATTGTTTTATTCATTGTTTATTGCATTCCTGGAATATAGAATCATCGACGATTCATACCATACGCGCGCGCAATCCTGGCATAGCAAGCGAAGAGACCAATTATGGTTATTTTGGATTGGATCCTCTAAGATAATTAGGTTGTATTAAACACTACTAAAACTTAAATAATATCGCTATTGATTATACTTTTATAAAAAAAAGCATAATTATAAAGATTTTTTCTGTCTTTTTGTACAGTTAAATCTTCTAAAATTGTAAATTTGTTGCTACTGGAAACCTAGTGAGCCCAATTGACCCTAAACATGCTCCAGCTCCTTAAATAGCGTGCAATATAGTTCCTAGCGAAATATGGTGTATTCGAATATATAATTCACTGGAACTGCATAAATACCAAAGCATGAACAAATTTTGTGCTGCATGACGGTATATTCCACTCAGATTTTACGTTTATCTCACATATATGACCAGTTGCTACATTTGTTGATATCGCAGTAAATAACATGCCCAAGAAACAGCCAGAGATAGCGACGCAAAAGAAAAAAAAATAAAACTTTATTCGTAGTATTTAAGAGTTCGATAAACATCTGAAGATGCGGGTCAGCCATTACTCACATTTGTAACGCATTGTTTTAACTAATCTCTAATCAACATCAGCATGATATTCACAAATAAACTCTGCATGGTACATGGATAATTCATTTTCTCTTCGATATCACCAGAGAAATCCAACTCAGCAATGGTTCTTTATTCCTGATATATATTAACATGCACAAAATGTTACATTAACTAATGAGGAGCGCGAACAACTTTCATTGCTGAAGGGCTTCTTTTTAGTTTGGGCTTCAATCAGCGAAATTGATTGGAAATAGAAAAAAATAAAAGTTCTGTGGGATTTGAATCAACGACTTTCTATCGAAAGCGTATCATGGAAACCAACTGAGCTGCACACGTCCTGGTTCGATGTAACACTGTGTTGTAAATATAAATTTATATGAATCTGTATCTAACGTGATTGTGGATAAGTGAATATACGGTCGCGTGACAATGTTAATAATTAAATTAGAGAAAGAAAGTAATTACAAAAGTATAACTAAACCGTTTCTGGTATTTTTGTCGTTATTGCTGATAGTAATTATACAAGAAAGGGATTGGGATTACGAAAAGAACCCATTTTATTACTTTAAACTGTGTGTGTGCGCGTGCTTTGTACGCAGTGGTCGTTTCTGTTGAACACTTCAAAAATCAGAGCATACCTCTCACATGACATTTGCTCCTAAAAAGAACTAGGTGCGAATCCCGTCTAACCAAAATGAATCTTTCTTACTATTTTTCAGATGAAGGTAAATTATCAGTCAGATATGTAGGCAAGAGGGGTTTTCATCTCTCAAATCAGGTAAACCAGCCGGAGAACGCACACAATTAGCAGACATAATATACACATTTGTGGAAAGAGGCATTTTCTATTTTTTTTCATTATTATTAGAGGCTGAGTCGTTCCCAAAATTTTTGTTATAAAATAAAATCAACGGACAATAAGGCACCCTGTAATAACCTTTCTTAGTTCGGTGACCAAGTCACCGAACTAAGAAAGTACTTGTATTTTTGAGATTTCACTTAAGAATCGGATTTGTATCAATCCAATACCTCATCCGATATTATATTAAGCCACAACAAAACTTATTAGATTATATACTGTTTGAATGCCCCCTCCACGACAAAAAAAAAAAAAACTTTACGCGTCTAATTTAATCGTTACCTTGCAAAAGTTTTATAACAAAAGGATAAGAATACACCACGCTTTATAAGTTCAGGAATGAACGTTTAATTAAATCTACAGTCCGTAGTGGGAAGTACTAGTTAGGTACCAAATCCCTTCTTAGTAGTTTTAGATGCCATTTCCAATTCCCAAGCATCTAAAATAAATGAGCAGAAACAAAAAAGCAAAAGCAATACTTCGAACCGTCAGCGTTAAGGGAATACTTCCATCAATTACTGGCTACCCAGCGATATTCAACTCGAAACATTTTTGCCGAAATTTTACGAAGAAAATAAAATTAGGAAAGTGTCAGTACTTTTAATTAAGATTTAATTAAACTATGAATTAATGCATGATAATATAAGCTCATTAGTCGGTATAAATGATAATAGTAATAACAGTGTTCAATGAACTGTAATTATATTTAAAAGTGTTAATTTTTTCCTATGAAATTAGAAGAACGATCCTTTCAGAAAGAGGAGATACATACTTGCAATATGTTATGTGATCTGTTAGTACTTAATTTATTAGCTGATGTTGAAGAAATTTATATATTTGGTATATTCTTCCTTGGATAAGAAGAAATGCATCCGAAAAATTTTATGACACTGAGAAAACTTTTACAATATTTGTTCTGATATAGATTACGAGTGTACTTCTGTATTTAATGAATTTATATCTGCTAATCTCGTTCCCTTAGTTTTTTTCATTATCAGCTAAGTATTAATCTTCTAGAAGCAAATTTCTGTCTACCCTAGTTGAAAAAGCCTGATTCGAATCCTGATGATAAGTAAACTGCTCTTATGTAATTTGTGTTGAGAGTTATATGCTCTTATATAGTTTTTTTGTGAGTTTACAACTGTATAGTTTTGCATACGCGTAGGCCCAATCATATATCCTATTAAAAATAAACCACTTTATCCTAAATGGTTTCTTACTTTGTCAATCACACCTTCATTCGTTTTGTGTGTCTGCAGTTAATTGAAGATTTCAATGAATTAATCCAATGAATCCTACAGCCGAGGTTACATAACTTGGTTAATGTGTTAATCTTATGCCACACAACAGTCTTTTTTTTTGGGGGGGATTATTTAGTGCTCTATATGGACAGCAAAGGTATAATACTGAAGAATACACTTTGTGTACTATGTAATCAATTCTCGTTAAAAAAAAGTGGACGAAATACTGTATCTTTTCATCGACTCAAAACCAAATTAAATAATTTTATTCCTGGACTTTCAAATCGCACAGGGACCTTCTTGAATGTGCGATCTGGACCTTGGGAGATGTTAACCGTACATTGCAGTTTTACGCAAAGACATTTGTGAGCGTTGGTCATCCGCCTGCAGTCTTCAATGACTATTTTGCTTACACCTAAATAGCACTTTATGCTCACAACGGACAAAAACGGCCAAGTCATAAACTCTTACTTTCTTGGGAACCACTTACCAATAGGAGGTTAGCCAATCACTGACTACCCAACTATGCAACAGGATAGTTCTTAGTTGTAACAGCGGAGTCAACCGCTTATGGTTATAGCATACCCACTGGATGATAGCTTATCCACTGTCTTGGAAGAAGCTGTAAAAGCTATACGCAATTTTGGTGTCCATTGCGACGAACCTAAACATAGTAGTTCCTGTAAGAAAACAGATGGTGAGTTTAGCGGATAGTTTTCTCATCGTTGATACAGGTAGTTCTAACACACAAGAGCTCGTGTACTGCTAATGCTGTATGCAATCTTAATTGTTTTTATGTGTTGATTGGAGAATTTAGCGATTTTTGAACACACGTACATATCTTCGTCGAAAATAGTTTGTCACAGCTTTACAAGAATTCTTTAAAATTCACGAGGTGTCATTTTTATACATTGCTAAGTCAACACTATGCGGTTTTGTTAGAACATTCTATTTAACAGTTTTCTTGCTTAAATACAGAACCTAGTAGCGTGGTTAGTCTGGAATTGTGAGACTTCGCGTAATGGAGAGCAAATATTGAGCGGACTATCTGTAACTTTAGTCGAGATATTCAGACATAAGCACACGAAACATCACGTCTGAAATTTAAATATAATCGCTTCTGGGATTCCTATTAAATCTCACGGCTTTTCTCATCAAAATCTATGCATATTTTTCTTCCATAGAGTTCTATATCTTTCAACAACTTTCTATGTTTTGCTTTGTTGAATAGAAAAAGTATTAATAGTGAAAATAGTCTAGGAACGTGCAGTTATGAAAAATACCCTATGTTTATTAAAGATTAGATATTTATGAATATGTAAAAATAAATCGTTTTTATATATAAAAATACGTGTTTTGGGGAAAATACTATGCTACATACATGCTCATACATCTTTATGTGATTGGCTAAACCATCTAGCAAAGGTCCCCCTCATCCAGACGAGATTTGAACCGAATGTCTCGATTACCTAGAGTGGAATTCGCTTTACATTCACTACAATGACGTCTGTAGGTTTTGTTACCGTCTATGGATTGATTTAAAATTATTAATAATAAAAATAAATAAATCTAAAATACATAAACAAAAATATACTAATAATGCGTTATTTTTTCCAACTGTTTTGGATGTATTTTGCAAAAGGAATGGATAAAATGTTTGAAAACCAGTTCCCATGTGGATTCAAAAGTTGTGTAATAGACGTTAATAAATCAATAAAAAAAGACGGAAACAAACCGGTAGGATTGTATGAGAAATAGCTTCAATGTTATTTGTAATTAGGATTTCTTTTTAGATTTTCTGCACACGTAAAGCGGCTTATAACATAGGAATGGATTTCAACCAGTCGAATGGTTTCGCAGTTTCCATAATAATCTTTATACGACAATCTCGTGTTTTTTTTTTTTTTTCCCTATTTCTAACGCTTTGTGTTTTCGGAATAGTTCTGGGGAAAAAAAAATTAAGAATAAAAATGCAAAATCTGGCAAGCGCATTTTGACAAAAACTCACTTTCATTTCACAAAAGTAGCAGTAAACAAGTAACACAGCTACATTATCCTTACACGCATTCGCCAAGATGAAAAGATCTAAAAATGTGGAACGGCGCAACATTTCTTACATTTTATATCGCTTCCTAGTGCAACTTCGCTTGCTATACAGTTCAGTAGCTTTTTTTTCCTGTATATTCTAAATGTATCTTGCGAAGTATTTCTTTTTTACGAATATGTAGTTCATTATACACTCCACTCTGTATTGTTTTTTGGAAGAAAATACTTCAGTACCTGATGATAAATATCGGGTTGCGTGATATCTGAGGTGATTAACTTGAACTCCATGAATTATACAGAATGACTCGTAGTAGTTTTACAGTTAGTCACTGCCCATGATCAATACGAAATCATATAAAGTTTTAATAATCCTGTAGAGTTTCATATATTACAACATACACACAAAATGTATTGCCGATATATTGTGTGTGATATGCTATTGTGAATCAATAGCTGACTCTCTATTGATGTATGATTCTTTGCGGCAAATATGACTACCGTTCATGGATCTTTTCCACTTCTTTTAAAATTTTCTTACTGTTTTGGAAACATGGTTTGCCTCATTCCTAGATTATCTTTGGAAAGTTGAGAACAACAGAACTCAGTCGAACCCAAACCGACTGCAAGTCAGCCTGGTTGGCCGAGTGGTTAGCGTATCCGCTCTCCAGTCAAAGGCCTGTGGGTTCGAATCCCGCCGTGGGCATGGATGTTTGTGATTGCCTGTGGAAATGGTAGTGGTGGTGGTCGGCGATAGATGGCGTTGGTAAAGTTGCAATCAGTTAGTGAATTGAGTGGTGGAGACAGAGTTGTAGAGCAGGTGCCCTCCCTTGATGAGTCTTTGGACTCCCTGGAGGTGTCAAATAATAATAATCCGTCAAACTGTAAAAACGAGTGACATTTTAGTTTTGGTGAACCAAGTGAATTGTACAATCCCATTTAGGATTTTCACAAGTAAAATAAGAGAGTAAGAACTAGAAAATGATCATTTAAGTCTTGAGAGTATCTTACCAAAGGATAAATACAATGATTGAATTCAATCATTGGTGATTGGATTCAATCTTAACAGCAGGTTTTTTTTCTGACATTAAAGGAAATCTGATTTTTTAACGTTTCCAGTTAAATAATTTTATATTCTAAACTCTTATTGATTATACGTTTTTGAAATAAAGTGGAGAGGGGATCTTTCGATGAGAATTTTTCCCTGTGTATGTACACATATAAGTGTTGTGAATCACCCAAAGAATCAATTAAATGATCGATAATTTCTTCAGCCATATAGCTAGTGTTCATACGTGCTTGATTCCAAATATTTCAATAATTAGGCAACACTCTCCTCCTGTTTATGTTTTAACGTTCTTAAAAGAATCTGGTAACTGTGAACAATGACGAGCCCAAGTCAGTCCTTCGGGCTGACATTCATGAGTTAACTTTCAAGTTATTGACTTGAAAGTATTTTAATTCTTAATCAACCCAAAGATACAATACATTACATTAAAAGTGAAATATAAAGCTGCTACGAATGAGTATTTATAAACTGTTCTTTTAGAATAAGATGTCGACCACAGATGACTATAACAAAAGCCTGTAAAATACAAAGTGCAGACGCCTTTCACGATTGCTTTAAAATGGACAGGAAAGCAAGAATCATTGACAAAGAGCAAATGCAATGCAAATAGAACCGATGCTTAGGATTGGTTTACGATGTCTGAAACGTTTTTTAAACAAACACAGAAACAAGGGGAATATGAAACTGCATTTAGGATGAACATCTTTTAGACTAAAGCGTGCATACCTCTTGCATTTGATTTATTTCCGGGAAAAATAAACTGATGGAAATATTTACGATTTTGATGAATAATTCATTTCTATTTATGTTCAATATAAAGACTGAGTTTTGTTTTATTGTCGATGGCCTATATCTAGGGATGTGTACATGCAGCGCATCATCACGAGTTTATTTTTGCCGAGCTATTTCAAGGGTTTATAATTAAATAACTCATTTTACCTTCCACAATTCACAGCATTCCGTGGAATACCTCAGTGTTTACTTGTGAATGATAACACAAGTAAATCATTCATATCTAGTCTTCTAGACTAGCAAATTATTGGTGATATACTATCATAGAAGGGGATGGGAGAAGCCTAATGAAATTCTTCCCTCTCTTCTATTTTCGTTTGTTTTCTAACAATTTCTCTTTGTTGACATGTGTCCATGGATATGGTAAACTACAATTTTATTTACTCAATTTCGGTTAGTCACGGATTTTCTTATGTGGATAATATACCATTGATCTAAGCTTTTTTTTTCTGCTTCTTTCGTATAATAATTTACGGAAAGAAAGAACAATCTTGTATAAGAAAGGGTGTAGCTCGCAGCCAACATCTTATGCTTTATCTATTACTGTGAGTCTGAAAGAAAATTACACCATTAGTGTCTCTAATAAATATTGCAAAATCACATAATGCTAGGCTATCGGACACATTGAAATAAGACATTGGCTTAATTGGATCTAACTTTCCCGGAATTTATACCGAAATATAAACTCAGCGAGTCTTGCTTATATACCTCAAGGAGATACTAACCTGATGAACTGCTTGGAAAGATTTTATTGCCAATTTTATGAGAGAATTCCAGCAGTTCACTTGGCGAAACACAGAGCCTAGTTGAAGGAAGAAAATGAAAAAGGACGAGACAAAGGACATCTAAGAATTAGAACACTCATTGAACAAAGACTATCTGCGATACACTTAAGCTGGAACAGTTACTTGGAATGTTAATTAAATTTAACTATTCCTGCGGTTTTCTTAACTGTAGGTTAACCGTTAGTGTCATGCATATCAATTGTGTATTGTTTAGAGAGGTGCTTGTTTTATATTGTAAGCGGATCCAATTGATTTAGTGAAAATAGGACGTTGTGTTTAAGCTGCTATTGATAAAATAAATGTCGGGACAAATTTCTAAACAGTTATCCTTTATGTTTAAGGCAAAGTCCCGAACGATTTTCATTAAACCTACTCTAGCATTTGCTTCGTCTGCTGAAGAGAAAATTTACACACTAAAATAACGATGTGTGTAATATAGTAATGGCTTTATATTTTGTGGAGTTTTTCACCCATTAGTTTGCTTTCTGGGTCATTTACCACTAGCATTGCTACAACTCTATCTTATGACTAGAATATAAAATGCTAAGCTGTCTATTTAAGACATTATTTCTTTAACCAAAAGTCTTTTGGTTAAAAACAAAATATTTAATTTCCAACATGGGAAATTTTACTCAAAATGTAAATTTCAAACAGGTATATTTACAAGAGTAAAACATCAACATATGCAGTCAGGTGACATTACTGTAATTATTTACATAATATGGTTTATATTGGGCTGTACAAATTTGAACTTGTTCCTTTTTACCACTAGGAGTTCATGGTTCATTTTTCAGAGAAATAAACTTTTATATCTTAACTATGTCTAACTTACTCCGTAGCTTTTGCATGATTTAGGCAACCTAAAATATTTTATTCATCCAAATGTTGTTCTCTATAATATCCTAGGGTCCCTTCATTAGCTCAGTTAACTACGGAGTTGTACGAGTATGATGGAATAGTATTCTCACTCTTAGTCACATCTTCATTACAAGAGTATGAGAATTCATATATGAATGTGAATTGTATCAGTTATACGACTCTAGTGATTTACAATCTTGAAATTCTTCAATCTATTCTTACAGCTTGATTTTTTCCCCAAAGAAACACGTTGTTGGTTACTAAAAAAACATGAAAACATAAGACAGTCTGTATTGGGCAGTGAAAACTAAAGATCTGCCTAGGATTTGACTCTCTTATCTTACGATCATAGAAAATAGGTATTTTACCTCTCAACTATATTCTTAGTAATGCTAAAAGAAAAATGTAGTACATGTTGACACTTTCAAAGTAGAGGTCCTAGGCATTTTAAATAAGGGCCCATGGTTTGGTGCAATCACATGTTTAACGTACGAATACAGACACTGTCTGTAATGTTGACATTGAAAAGAGACATTGGAAATTGTAAACTATAGCTTCTAAATTGTAAATTTAGAAGCTGTAGTATTTGGGCTTGTACAGACAATTTATTTAAAATTACGGCCGAAGAAATTAATGCTGAGTCCAATGTATTATACCTGTTAATTGGTTATGCTCTTCTAGCTAGTATATCTGTTTTGGAGGTGAAAAATGGAGTGCATGTGAGAAAAAAAAAATGCCACTTTCATATGATCAGATAAGTCACCTTTGTATGTGAAAAGCTCATATACAAAGTTTCCTTGCCATGCTTGAAACAAAGCACACCTGACCACACTTGCGTATGTTCAGTCTAACAGTGAACTATCTATTGTATTCTTAGAATCAATAGGTTATATTATATGCATTAGATGCCAGTTTATTTAGCTTATCATCCCTTGTATTAAATGGATTTTCGACCATGCTTTTAATTCTCAATTCATTTTGGCGCGAGAGCTCGGTTAGTTTGTTTTAGAATTATTATAAATATCTAGCCAATGTATTTTGAAGAAATAGCAGTGAACCTGCATAAATATATATCAAAGATATTCTCATTAAATTTGTTCTTTTCGTATCGTTGTTTTCTTTGGGGGCCTCAGTTTCTGTTAGTGATGGGTATATATATATATATATATATATATATATATATATATGTGTGTGTGTGTGTAAATAAGTTTTTTTTAACTTGGGTAATGTATATTAGGATTAACAAATAATTTTATAAACTTGGTTATTTTACTCTTAATCCCAAGTAAGCAAACAGTTAAGTTTGCGCCTGAACGTAATTCAAGTCTAAAGGTGGTGTAACACCAGGGCAACTCATTGTAAAGGTGGGTAAAGCTCTGATCACTATTCTTAGTATTATATATAGGGAAAATGAGATCGCTGAACAGTAAGAACACGTTAAGCAAATATACAAGGTTGATGACAGTTTGTTTTGATGGCAGCAAATTCACCCAACATTTCAAAGCAGATATGTTTCACGCGTGATATGATTATGGTTCATAAAGGACGAATGGTTTAATCATTACTCATACATAGAAACGATTTGTAAAATATCGCTAGTAGGTAACCTCGCATTTGCAGCACTAGAAACAGTTTGCCACTGATGTCCTTTCAAATGTTATTTCAAATTCCTTTCTAATTGCTCATGTGATTTTCACTGAAAGGAAGTTTTTTAAGCAATATATATATATATATATATAATATCATGTCTGTTTGGAATAAATTACAATTATTACCAACAATTATTAAGCTTCTATAACATACAACTTCATCTAAGAGTACTGAAGTCCTGAAGAATGTCATACGATAATGGAGGTTCCAAGACTGATATTGGAATTATAATCATCACTATTCCAAGCAATCTTTGGTCCTTTGACCAAATAAAGAGTCGATTTTTTTTTTCTTGAGACCTCTATATGATTCTTGATTGATCGAGCACTCCCCACGTTTCTTACTGCTGATAATGCTGTTTACAGTTGATTTTAGGCGGTATATTATTTTACCAGTGCCATGACAGGATTTTTCAACTACACAGAACTCTATAATAACAACTCATCCGCCAGTCAACTTTAGGAATTATGTTTTTGTCTTATATAAGAGTACAGTAGTGCTGTTGATAGCAGTATGCATTACTTAGAAGCATATTGATAATGTTTTAATGCCTTAGATTGTTTATTCGTATATGAAATTTAGGCACACCTTATTCAACATGCTAATCATCAGTCTGCCATAAATGAATATGTGAAGTACTTTTTTCGTAAGGTTTTCCTCTAAAAAAACATGATACAATATCTGAAGATTATAGAATACTTAGAATACCTCACCATTATAATGAAGGAAAATACTTAAATCTATTTTACGCTATGTTGACAAAATATTTGGACACTTAGCTGTGATGAAAAATGCATTTTACTTACATTTGTAGCTCCAAGTAGAACGAGCTTTGGCCTGAATGACAGCAACAACCCTTCGGGGACATTCTTTCAACCAATTTATGATACGTCGCAATAGGAATATTCTTCCATGCTCGCGCAAAGTTACACCCGTTGCTAATGGTGATGACGGCCGCTGTGGTCTGGAAAGAATTCGACGTTCTAATTCGATCCAAAGATGTTCCAAGGAGTTGAGGTCTGGACTCTGAGTCAGCCAGTCCAACACTTCGAGGTTGTTTTGTGGACCCAGTCTTGGACACGCAGTGCAGTATAGCATGGAGCACTGTTGTTCTGAAACATGCAAGGGTCACTGCCGAAGTGCTTCAATGCTTGGAAGCATGGAATTGTCCAGTCGTCCAGGTAGCCATCAGATGTCATGGTCTTGAGCATTTCCACCGATGGAAATGCTCAAAACTTCATTCAACTGAAACATCCCATACCATTTCTGAGCCTTCACCAAACTTGACAGTTGGAATGATGCAATCATGCTGGAACCTTCCCAGGTTAATCTCCAAATCGAAACATGACCATAATAGTGAAACATATGGAAGAAACGTTCTACAGAACTCTTTTCTAATCATCTCTGGCACAGGAACGGTATAAAAGGCAACAATCGAAATGTCGTTTAGCGTTGAGGGAGGAGGAGGAGGTGATGTGTGGATTGTTCACAGCAGATCTTCCGTGGTAACTTAAGGCATGCAACTCTCTGCAAACAGTTCTAGTGCTGACAGATGTCCATTCATTTCCAGGTTGACTGCGAGGTCCGCCAATGATGACGTGCAGGATGCTCAAACGGTCCGAGATGGAGCTCGTCGATCTTGTTCAGTGAGTATCGGCGGCCTCCCAGGGCATTTTCCTGCTGTGGTAGCACCACCAACTTTCCATATACGAATGACATAATCAACGATGGATTTCGGTATATTGATGGATAGCAATGTCATGGACAGAAAGATTACTGAAGTGACAGCTAACTACCATCCCACGTTGGAAGTTTTCAGTTCAGCTAAACGGTGCTTCTTGACATCGAGTACAGTACAAAACATGCAGCACATCCCCTCCCTTTTATTACCAGACTTACGCAGACAATCCGTTAATATTTGAATATGGTAGTGTTCAAAATTTGCACACTACCATATCAACATAGTGTATACTTGCACAGTACAATGATAACTAGAACAGGCACAGGGTAAAACACTTGTAAAGGCTTAGGCCTATATCAAGTCTGGACAAGATGTCTGGACGTGATGTAAGGGTAGTAATGCCCTTGATCAGTACAAAGATTAATAAATTAAAATAACTAGTGGTGTACCACAAGGATCAGTCCTAATTTTTTTCTTAACTTAGAAAAATCCAATAAGTATGAGAGTGTGAGTTAGAATTTCATTTCCAAAGTACCCTTTCACTAATAAGACAACATAGTATCAAACTTTATTATAAAATCGGCCTAATTCCTTGTAGGAATAGTAAAAAGGTGATGATTCAGAATATTTGCTATGAAATAAAACATCGGATGTTTTTGACATTGGTAAAGCCAATAATGAGCGCATCTACTTTCATGAAAGAAATGTTGACAGAATCAAAACTTGCGAAGTTTCAGCTAGAAACTTCTAGCTTCATCCATAATTCGTAGATTTATGGATGAAGAAGTGCATTTTGTTGACAGATGGAGATTGTGTTTTCTTTTTTGATTAAATTATGAATTTATAACTTGCCTGTATTACAACAGTTGAGGTATGGCCGTAAACTCGATATACCAGAAACACTAAGATGTACTCCTTTGTTTCTTTAAACATATACATTCAAGATTAGTAAAAAAAAAAAAAAAAAATAATAATAATAATAATGGTGAACACACACACTCGTTGTATTTGTCAACAAACTAGCGCCATCTTACCAAAACAAATTCCGAATTTGAAGTAAATATCATGCAAACAGGCCATATTGAGATATGAAATATTTACATGAATGTACATTATTTACCAGCGTGTGTATGTTGGATAAAATCAGCGTTTCCGTTTGCTTTGAAACCTTTCAAACATTGAAAATGTGGTTTCAACAGAATCTGAGAAATCGATGTGTCTTTGTTCTGTTGACTTTGCCTCCACTATACCTGACACCGTCAGCATTTTCCGTTGCTACATAAGTTCTGTGTTTTGCTACGGAACTCTTTCTGTAACCGTAAATCGAACAATCGTGTTGCTAACGATTAAAATCAAAAGACGTTAAACCTATATTATCAGCAATTTACCGTTTTCATTAAATGCATTATTCTCTTGCGGTTGGCCACCGAACTTCTAGCAATTCGATGCTTAAACAGTAAAATACTGGATGCAACAAGTTCTAAAATGGCCATTTCCAGTTTAATTCTGTGGATTCTTTTAAAACTACAGCAATTATAATTGCTGTAGTTTTAAAAAGAAACCACAGAATTAAACTGGAATTAGACTTGAAAACAGATCTATAATTATAGATCTGTTTTCAAGCTGTCGATGTGTCTTTGAATTAAGAGAAAAAAAATTTTCTAGTTAAATTTTCCACTGAAATAAATATACCGATTAAAAGAAATGAGCAATATGGCCGTGGTGTAGAAAGATCGGGTGATATGAACTTCTCGGAATGTGACGTGTGCATCTCTTCAGGTTCATCTGGATGTGAACTGTTGAATATATATATTTAAAAAAAAAAAAAGCATAGATTTAATGACTAAAAACCGAGATAACTTATAACAGCCTTCCTCAGGTATTCTATTTTATATCCCGTAATAAATTAATCAAATTATTCTCAAGTACTGATAGATTTTTTCAATTACAATCCAAAAATTCATTGATAATTTGAGTTAGCTTAAGTTAGTTCCATCAATACACAGTCTATCAGTTCAATATACAGTACTCTGCATAACAATACCTGTTTGGTCAGCTTTTTCGAACAGATCAGTTTGTTTATTTGACTGAATTGGATGTTACGTCATACTTAATGTTACCATGGCAACAACAGATATCATGGCACGTGATGTGCGTCGTAAAGAGAAAAATACACATAATAACAGTCAGCTAACTCCCTTACTAGAACTATTTAGACAATGATGTTACTTTTTTTAAAAAAAAAAGTATGTAGAGATGTGCAATTTTAAAACAAAAAGAAAGTTATCATTTAAAAGTGAAATGATATATTTTTAAACACTGTTTTTGTTCTTTTAGAAAAAAAAAAGTATAAACTGCCTGTAGTGTATGGTGATGATACTATCGTATGATTATGATTATATTTAACAACGGTAACATATATTCTGCTTGCATTTGCGCTTAGGATATTTGGCGTGGGGAGAGAAATATCTAAAATGCCCTAAATCCAGCTGCCACCAATGTTTTTTTTTTCTCAAAGAGCACGGACAATTATTATAGTTAAAAACATATGGTAGCATTCTCGTGAGTATTATTATTATTATAAGAAACCTCTAGTGAGTTAGAGACTCACCGAGAGAAGCTGCACAACGTCCTACCATATCTTGAATTCACACTATTTGCACTCGCAAACTCCAAAAGCACTCCATTCCAGTCACGCATCGCTCTATGAGAGAAAATCTCTTTCTCTATCTTGACTGCATTCATTCACAAGTTCAGCGGATGTCCTCCCCACACCCTCCATAAAATGAAAAATTCCATCAACTGAAATCCTGTATAACCCGTTCAGAAGTTTGTAGGTCTCTATCATATCACCCCACTTTCTCCTGTCTGCTAGCCTCTGAAGTCCACCAATTCTCATTCTCTCTTCATAATCTACATTCCCCAGCCCTGGTATTATCTTTAACACACACCTTTGTACTCTCTCTCCACTGTATCGGCATTATCGCCGAAATCAAGAGATCAGACCTGCGCATAATAATCCAAATGAGGTCGCAATATATCTTACTGTGATGCGTGAATTATTTCTTAGTGGGGAAAGAAAGCAAGTATCAGCATAATTATGATTATTCGTTCTAGTTAATCAACAGATTTCATTTAGTATGACCATATTAAAGTGTTTTATAGCTTTGCCGTAGTAGATGCATCATTTATAACCTACTTTCACTGAAATTATACAACTCCAAACAATTCCCCATCCTTAGGGGAAGCGCAAGTGGAATGGCTAGTTGACACACATTCGCATATTAATTACTATAGTATAAAGCAGGGATCGAGAACTTTTTGAACCAAAGAGCCATTTCACCAAAAAAAATAATTAAAACAAAATTTTGGAAGCCGCAACTTCAATTCTATTTTTCCTGGTGACTCAAAGTTGCAGTTAGTTCGAACTTAGGTAAATTTATTTTTAATTCAGTACTTCCAGATATCAAATACCACTTTTATGTTTGCATATAAATATTTTATATGTTCAATAAATAAAACAACATTAAGTTTGATTAAGGTTTTAATCACAAAATATGTTTAAGTATAATATTGAAAAAAATTCAGAATTTGTATTGCAAAAAAGAATTAGTCCGAACAAAAATACAATATTATGTATTTTAATAGATATTTGATTGTTTTAATTTAAAATTCACTAATGCTACTTTAGATTTTGCATCTTCTCAGCCAATTTACTTAAAGCTGGATTGTATGTCGTGCACTTTAATAGTAATTCGGCTTTCAAACTTTCATCAGTCAATTTGTTCCTGTTCCTATACTTATTTTTAATGTAATTCATTGAAGAGAAAAATTGTTCGCAATTGTACGTTTAACTGAAAAGAGTCAAAACCCCAAACGCAAGTCGCCTGGCATTTGAATAATTAGTTGGGAAAGAATTCCAACATTTAAATATAATTTTCTGTGGTGTTTCTTTCATAGTTTTATTTTCTTCAATTTGTGCTACCATTTCCTGAAGTTTTTGTACCCAGATGCTTTTATTCTGAATTTCCAGAAGCTCCATTTGCAGTTCTGCAATTGATATTCCAGGAAAAGTTTTAATATCTATTTATTTTAAATTGCAATTTAACGGAAGTAATATAAATTTCATCATCTCCTGATGTTTTTTAAAATCCTGAAATCTGCTTATAAATGAATCTAAAATTACAGTAATCATTTCCGCGAATATTTTGCGATCAACTTTTTCTTGATTTAAATTCAATCTATAATTTTTTACATTTTCAAAATATATAAATTTTTCTTCAGTAACATCTTCGAAAAACACTCTTAGTTCTGTTCAAAGGTAAGGACTTCCTCTAGTAATTGTAAGACTGTGTTTCCCTTCCCTTGCAACTTAAAATTTAGCTTATTAAAATGCTCTGTCATATCAAGCAAAAAACAAAAATTTTGTATTCATTCGGGATTACTGAGAAGTTCCACATGATTTACGTTATACATTTTAGTGGGTAAGAAAACTATTACTTCTTTTAAGCACTGAAAAAACGTTTTAATGCTTTTCCTCTTGATAACCATCGTACAGATGTAAATGTCACTAAATCTTTGTTTCCTACCTAGATCCTCTAAAAAATGTGTCAAAAAGTCTATGATTCAACGTCTGAAATCGGATGAAATTGATCATTGGTACAACAACATCCATCACTCTTTTTAGTTGTGGTAATAATCCCAAAGAATTTGCAACTCAAGATTCTTGATGCAAAATGCAATGAAATGAAATAACTCTGTGGAATATGGGTGGAGAATAATTTAACAAACCTCTTATTTTTCGCAGTCATAGAAGGCGCGCAAAATCGGTCGCAATGCAATACTATATTATTAATATTTATATATTTTATTCTGTAAACTTGTTAGAAGGTTTTCTGAAATATCTTGACCTGTAGTGTGTCCTTTAAGTATTATCACATCAAGAAGTTCTTTTCGAATACCGGAAGATGATATATTTAACCAACACGCAACATTGTACCATATCGGAAATATCATTTGATTCATCAACCGCAATAGATATAAAGTCGGCAGAATTAATATCCGTAATTTGCATATTTGAAACTTCTGCAGAAATTGTTACAATCCGTTCCATGACAGTTCTAACCAAAAGAGGTAAATCTTTAATTTTTTTACGTATCTCGTCCTTATTTTTCATATCCTTGAATAGAATTTCAGAGACATGCAATATTTTAGACATTCACCATCGGTAAAAGGTTTTCCCGCTTTTGCTATTTCAAGGGATAACAAAAATTTGCTTCAGTAGTCTTCGACGAAGATTTCGATCAAGTTGACAAATTTCTTTGCTGAAGCAATGTTTTCTTTTGTAATTCTTCAATAGATTTTTATCTATTATCACCCTCAGGATATTTTTTACTGAAGTCTAAACGTATTCCTGGAAAATGTCATTCGACATTACTTGATTTGTTATTTTGAAGTCGTAGATGGCAAATTAAACATTGAGGATTTTCATTTACTTCTATAAATGCAAATTTCTCTATCCACATTTTATTGAATCCTCTGTTTTCTTAGATTGTTTCTTGTTCTTGAACTCATATTAGGAGGGCTATTATCATAAATTTACCTGCAAGTAAAAACATAAATTCAACATAATAACATAATAAAATTAATTTGTGCATAACATTACCTGACACTAAATTGAACACCAGTTTAGTACCACAATAAATAAGTTAACTAACAGAATATTTATTTTGACAGTTAAAATCCGTATGTATCTAAAAACCGTGCTGTTTGACAGGACAGCTGATCAATTAGTTCAAATTTTCGCCGTGGCGCTAGTTACCTTAGGCAGGGTTAACATTTAGCGGTATTTCAAATGTAACGTAGTTGTCAGTTGTTCATGTAATAAAATTTCATGCGTAAACACACGTCACATGCATAGTATATAGCGCCACGAACAGGCTGTGTCAAAAAACAATATTTAGTTGTTTGTATTAATTATGTATCTTTTAATTAAATATAAAAGAGCCGCCGGTTCCCGACCCCTGGTATAAAGGGTCGCTATCTGATAAGATCCAACTGATCGAAACTGCTAGGAGGTCAGTTAAACATTAAATCGAAGCCATACTATGGCAACCCATGATACCAAATGCTACGTAACTTAATTGATGACCTTGAAAACATTTTATTTTTCAACATTGATTGTGCCCATTCACATAAAAACAAATAGATGTATATTATCCTTCTAAAAGTAATTTATGTCCATAAATGAGTTATAAAAAAGTAACACTCTCTTTGTTCAAAGTGTTTTGAAATATTTCAAGAATATATTTCGCAATATTGATCATTTGTTCTTTTCCTAACATAATTCAGATTTTTTGTTTTGCTAAAATAAACAAAGATGGAGTCTTCAGATCACTAAAATGGCTTAGAATGAGGGCATCCATTGAAATGTACTTTTATGCCCATTATATCATATTGCAGTAAAAGTTCTCTCTTGGGTATATTTTAAGGAAAAAAGAGTAAAATACCAAAGCAACTATTAATCTTTCTAACAAATACATTTTAAGAGAAATTTCTTTGACTATTACTTGCTTTTACTGAGTGGAAAAAAATCCTTTCATGGTAGCAGTTATTTATTATCCTTGGATCGATAACCATTTTTTTTTTCGCTCGAGCTTATTGATTAAACTGTTAACGTGAAAATTACTTCAGGTTTCACATTAATGATTATCATACATAAAACTGATGTTTCTATATAATCGTCAGGATGGAAAATGAAATCTGTTTATCGGAAAATTTTCTGGTTTACTCTGCCCAACGAAATAATTAATTCGTGTATGCAATAATTTATACCCGTTTTTTATTAGTTTACAAAACAGAGTATTTGATATTCGATGTTATCGAATATCAAATACTCTGTTTTGTAAACTAACCAGTGATTTTGCTTTTTTTTCTCATCTTCACGTGATATTGTTTTGCTGTCAAAAACATTTAGCACTACTTGATTGGTTTCTCGCATATAGTCTTAGACTCTACAATACATATGAGGAATCGCTATCATCTGTTAATATGCCCTTATATTCCCATAAGCGATCATTAGTGAACGCGGAAAAGGTAGTCTCATGTTATTATGGACATTAGTGAATTTAAATGCATAACATTTACCACTAAACGACAAAATGGTTGATAATTGTGAATGGTCGATATCTTAATGTGATTGCTTACAGGATAAGTAATTTGTTCTCCTTCAGATTTTATTCATTGATTTTTTGTGTCCTTATTATAATTACCAGCAATCACTTTCTATCCAGTGGACACTCCACGAAACCTCGTTCAAAATCCTCCATTTTCTATGCTACTAATTTCTAGCCAACCTTATAATCTTATTCGACCACCATCTTTTTGCTATTCCTATAACTTTCTTTCCACCTCTGCACTATTCAGATATCAACTTTGTCCATTTTTGAGTATTCTTCCTTGCAGTGTAACCCATCAAATATCATTTGGATCTTTTAATAGCTGTTATAATGTCTTTTACCCTGGTCTGAGCTCTGACCAAAGTATCTTGATCTTGAATCCAAGTATTTGGAAATTATGAAAAATCAGCATGCTTGTACCAGTTGGTTATAATTTCAATCTTTTAGTCCTTTTAATGTTAGTTAGCCACAAAAACCTGTTTATCACGAACTTAGGAATTTTTTTAAGCAAATTATATATGATAACTTTTAGTAACTTATTATTAAAATGCGCCCAACCGCATCCAAACATTCTAATTTTAAAAGAGAGTTTTAAAGTTTAATTTGAAATCTATTTTTTTTTTTTTTGAGTAATTGGAAACAATATTAAGAATATTATATGTTTCATTCTCTTTAGGTATCATGAGCTGTTTAATTTCACCCTTGTAGTTTAATACAGGGTTTCCCAAACTATGTTCCGCGGAAAGTGAATAAGTGTTCGGTGAAAAATTATCAAAATTACTATGATCCTGGAATGGTTTTAAATGTTGCGATAAGTTCAAACATGGTTGAAAAAAAGGCGCCCCTCACTTTGCGTGTAGATTGTACTATTAAGGCCAGCGCGCTCGCTGACCTTGACTCAGTCACTGAAAGCCGCCCGCGGTTGTCGACACCTCCGAGCTCGAGTGAAGTACGGGGGTTTCTATTCTAGGAAACGTGCGGTCACAATCAAGGTCAATGCAATTCGCTGCGGCCCGGGACGCCTGTATAGTGTGCGCTGTCGCGTTTTTTGCGATGCGATACAGCCTGCTTCGGCGATAGTGTGCGCTTAGCTTTACATTGAATAGGAGACCGATGATACGCGACTCTAACCAAGGTGTTCCGTTGAAATTTTGGGATTTGTGAAGCGTTCCGTAGCAGGAAAAGTTTGGGAAACCATGGCTTAATACATTAGGAAATACTAACAACTAAATATGAGAGTTGATACATAAAATATGTAGTTTAAATGCAGGTGAATTTACCAGTCTTGTATGAAGACAAAACAGATAAACCAATCAGAAGAATAACACGTGCAATGAACAAACGAAACATAATATACTGATCCCATAGCCTTGGCTCACTTAGGCAATAAGTAGAACCCTACAAGTAGCATTGCAAATGCCTGTACAGCACTGATATTATTTTCTCTACTTAGTGCAAACTAACAGAACTGATGCAAATATCCGACAATATATACTCTCATTAGATGCTCTCATTAGATTCTGAATAGTAACAGTCTCTGCTGTAACTTGTTACTATTATAGCCTATTGCTGCAGAGGCTATAATGCTTAGCCACACTAAATATTCATATATTTAAATAAATGTTAATCTTTCATCAAAATTAGTCCTGTTAAACTTATAATTGGTTGTTCTTCCAAAATTAGCTGTTTGATTGGAGAACATTTCAACTTAAACTGCTTTTTTTTTTACTAGGAACGTTTGCTTAATTGTAAGATGCGCCCATTTCAAATCAACGGATAACATCTTGAAAGAAAAAAAAGAGTTCATATCTGTACCGAACAGAAATCAATAAGACTAGATTATTGTTTTTGCTCTTCCTTAATTTTAGAACAATCAAGGCAGACTTTTCTTTCGTTTCATCATCTTTAGTATTCTAAGTAGCTGTCTGTTTCCCTGATAATATTAATGATCTTTAATCACCAAGAATGCTCCCCTTCTTTTGCTAAAAATAAAACTCCCAAGTGTTTCTTCATCCCCTCCTCCCATCGAAATCCCCACGCTATTAACAGCGAATCTTTCAAAAAGGTTCATTTATTTATATAATTGAATGAGGAGTTGCATTAACTAAATGGCCGATTTAATTAATATAAAAAACGAATTATAGATATGATTTTTTGTAAGAATAAACTATTTCTCGCCTAAGTCACAAATGGGCTTAGTCAAAATTAATGTCATTTAGACCACACTGCATCTAAACTAATGACCAAAAATCTGTTTTTGGAACTGCACTAAGGCAATTCCTATTGATTAACAAAAATCTTTCACAAAGAAATGAAAGTGTAAATGTGAAATTGATTTCCAGATAAGGTAGAGAATAGCAGTTAAAATTAACTTCGTTATCAGATCAAGAAAAGATTTGTTCTTTGTAATGTTGATGTGAAACGAAGATATTATTAACTAAATTACTTAACAAAAAGATTGAGATGATATCGTAAAACTTAAGAGTTCTAAATATTCGAAGTATGTCTCTAAAATTAAAATAGGATTGTTATCAAATGTGTCAGAATAAGGGCATCATCTTTATCGAATGATGCTGAGACGATAATTTATAAGTGAGCATCATCACTGAGAATATGATTTCGATGTAATCATATTCTCAGTGATGGAATCAGAAAAAGTGAAATCACATGACCTTTAACCTTTATTCAGATGTATTCTCAAATAACTACATTTTATTAGAGATGTTTTTTTCCTAGTTAAAACAGTAACTGTTCCATGGGAATGTATATAAATCTAAAAGAGTTGCCACCTAGCTATAGGGATAAATAATTCTTCAATTATGCTTTTAAAATCTTTTCTTTTTAAATGAAGAAGATATTAGTAGTGGTATTAAGAGCTTCTGTTTACGAAATATGCTTCACATAACAGATAAGGAATATTTGAAATGGATATCTGTTACCTGCACGCAGTTTCTCTGAAAGGCAACAGAACCATTATATTGCAACCTTTAACCTTTCCAGAAAAAAAAGGCCTAAAACGTCTATTGAGAGAGAGAGAGAGAGAGAGAGATGCTGAAAGCGCAGAAAGGAATGGGTATCAGATGACACTCTCACTTATCTCTAAAAGCGACACCTTCACCTACATCTCGCGTCCCCACTTGCCAGAAAGCTGTAATATTCAAAGACAAGAAATCTGATCTGCTCTTCAAGGTTGTCCAGAGTACGTGCGGGAAAAAAAATAACTTACTTCGAAGAAACTCCAATGGTTTTTATAAGGATATCTGAAGTTAGTCAAGGATGGTAACGCACATTAAATGGTGAAATTGTAAACAAAACATTCTTTGAATTAATTGGACTCTTATATAACATGATAGCGGTGACAGATGATGTCATTCAAGCCGTTTTAAAGCATCGTTCATCTCTCTGTTGCATTCCCACCCACTCTCGTCTCCATGCGGTAAAAATATATTCACAAACACATCGCCTTCTTTTTCCTACAACTGAATATTTAGGGTTGACGCATATTAAGAATGAAAACTGTAATAAAACGCTGTTAAATTGCTAGTCCCTGAGTGGGTATTTTAATTATTTTTTATTTGAGTTTTACTTTTTTATACACACATTTTCTGTAATGATTTTTCGGTCCTGTGCTTAATTTCTTCGTCGATTTCCGATTTGTGCATGAAAAAACGTTTTCAAGTGTTTGTCGACATTTTTTGTGAACTGACATGGGAATTAGCGCACATTAATAAGGCATTTTCGTGCATTAAGATAAGACGATAATTATAGTTTGCTTAACATTCCCAATGAAATATTCAGATAGAATATTTTAGACAATATATCACTGATAAGAATGTAATATGCATGCTATCAGCTTTTGACGCTATTCTGCCTAAATTCTATTTTTTCTGCTCTTGTGCACGCTAATGGAGGACATTGCTTTATCTATAACGAAAGAGTAAAATAGACAAGTAATAGCAATTTTTTTATGAGATAGCCTATTTACGAATCACTATAAAATCATGAGTTAATGTTCTGACTATTGCCCAACCTTATTTACTTATCTGTAATTAGAACCTCAGCTCGCGAAGATCATAAAATGTCACGTTATATTTTTAAAAGCGCAATCTGTATATTTTGAAGCCCTAACGTCACATGCTATGTTCTTTTGCTAATATAAACACAATCTAATGTAGCCATAGAAAAACAGAAATACAACGTCATATCTGCATTATGATGTCATGTACCAAAGCAAGGTACTTCAGTATAATTCATTATTTACAATGAATTGAAAAAATATAGATCTAGCGAATATCGTTTAGTAAAATGAGAGGTTTTTCTTAATTCTGACTTGTTAAAATGTATCCTTGCTTGCAGATAAATCCGTGTTGATCTACAGAGAGAGAACTATTCGACAGTAACCCTTTATACTAGCACACCAATCCAAATAATGGTACTTGAATAGGTAACCTATCACGAAAATGGTGACAATCTGATTGCAACAGATTCTTTGTCTCGAGAAAAGGGTGCATCTTTAAATGAATCAGACCTTACTTTCGCGAAGACGGGTACTAGATACTAAACCTTTTATCTTGTTTCGATGCCTAGTCGTATTGCCGTGATTAATACTTGACTGCTGGAAACTCGTATGTTGTCACCGACTCTTAGCACAATCCCAGATAATTCTTTTTTAAATTGCTGATTCAATGTAGGCTTAATTCTTTGTAAATGCCCAACGAAACATGTAAAGAAAATTGGTCCATACTGTAATCTTTAAAACCAAGTTAATAAGGAGGTGTATAAATAGAATTATAGAAAGGTTTCAAGATATTATCATTGATTATAACACCATGCTATTTTTGAAATATAGGAAATTAAACGAATACAGCGTTAGCTCAAGTAATTTTACATTAGTTTAAAAATTACTTAAACCAAAGCTTACAAAAATGCGATTTGGTGAAATATTTCTTGAATTACAAGTAGTTTAATCATAAAAATCTAATTACACAGTTACATTCACCGGCTTTTCACTCATGTTAAATATGGAAAACTAATATCTCTAAGTCAACTCTCCAAAACCAACGTATTGATTCTAAGCTGCAGATACCCATAGAAGAAATACATTTATCTTCATCTCACCGTGAGCATCTTCATTGAACTAAACGTAATCTGATGTCCGCTCTACGGAGTTTTATGTTTTTCAACGAGTCGTCTGTTTCCATCATAACAGACACATGTTCATATGATCCTAATTAGACATCAAATTCGAATGAGTAGTTAATGTGTCAGAAACTTATCGTTAACTGCAGACCCCGTGAGACTAGTGTTACAGTGACGAGTTAATTAAGACTTTAACGACACTCTGCCCTTACCATATTTTATGAAGGCGACTTTCGATCAGTCACATGCCGTGTTTGAGCTACTAACTGTGGCCAGTTTCAAGATACACACACTTTCTGAGAGTTTGTAATGATTAACACGATTAAAAATGCCGTTAGCTATTGATATGACTGCAGAAAATTGCCTTCCAATATTTGATGTAATTTTAGAATATAAATTACGAACACTCGAAGAATGAGCTCATGACAAAGTAAGTTCATATTCCAACATGTTTATTAACCAATTACGTTTTTTTTTACAGAAATCTGTTTTCTTGATACTGTTAAATAATTCTCAGCATCTTCGTAGCACAATCTCTAGAAGCTCGCGACTATTATTGGTCTTCAATTGAAAAGACTTCGGTTAGAATCCTGTCCATGACACGAAAAAAATCTGGCTTTCAATTTCAATCTCACAAAGTAGACAAACCTACCGAAGAACACACACATTTAGCAGACATTGGCTTCATAGACTCAGTAGCTTAGGAAATAATTCCAATCCACCCTTAGAATTTTTAATGCTCCTAATGAGAATATTATTTTCACGATGATCAAATATTTATCAGAGTGTTGACATTACGAGTCAACCTGATTTTCTGCCTATTCTGAACTTCCTTCATTTTAGATTTCATCCCTCGTTCATCTTCTGCTTAATTTATAAAAGTCCACTTTAGCTGAAACCATAGAAAATTTTTTTGAGTTCTCTCTGAGAAAGCATTTTTATCTATTTTCTCTGAGAGAAATTTTTTTCTGGTTTCTCAGCCCATCATCCACTAATACTCAGGTATAGTCGTTTGTTACAGTCATGTCAAGGGTTATATAAAACATTTTTTTCTTGATAGAGTTGTTAATCCTGCCTTCATAGTTTATTGTCTCTACTAATTGCAGTGTTCTTGACTAGTTTGTTTGCCTTCGGGAAAATTTGAGTTATTTAAGTCACTGACTCGCACCCTCATCTGAGAGACTGGCTAATATGTCTTTGTTTAAAAAAAAAAAAATGAAAAATAGATATAAGCGTTGCTTGCGTCTAGCTCTTTCAATGCAAAGAGGCATTCTTCCGGCCGCTAGAGGCGTTACTGGTAGTTTTATTCTGTCAATAAAACAAACTGATCGTGTAATACATGAAATGTAGAGATATCGCGCATGAACTTTCATGTTTGCATGGAGATGTTTGTAAATGACTTTGCTACTATCTCTCTCTCTATCTCTCTTTCTCTCTCTCATAGTGCATTATGAAACATTATATCTGCAATTAAATAAGGCATGTTTTAAATGCAAACTGTAAATTAATATTTTTTATAGAGAGAAAATAATTGTTAAATGCAATTACCGAAAAAATTTTACAATGATACTGAGAACATTAAGCATTACCATCAAAGATTTATTTAGTTTGCTAATATTTATTTAACAAGAATAATTCTTTATGATCGCTTACCGGTTTCAATTTATAGGTCTTGTATTGCTGAGCACCTGAAATTAATAGAACATTTAGATCCACTTTACAACAATTACAACTATTCAGATAAATCTGTTTATTACAATAATTTTACATATCTTTTTAACATGAGTCGTGCACTGGGCCAACTTCCAAAGGAGTGGAAAGAGGAAAATTGTTCCAATTCATAAGGGAGGTGATAAGACTAGGACCTTGAATTATAGGTCAGTCTATGTGTCTGGGGTTGTGGTTAAGGTGTTAGAGAGATTATTTAGGACCAAGATTCAGAATTCGGTTGACAACAGAAAAATACTCTTTGGTGGCCAGCATGGATTTGTTAAAGGAAGATCGTGTTTTAGCAATCTGTTTAGTACTTAATCTTTTTATAATAAAGTGACAAATGCATTGGATAAGGGTGTTGCATATTCAATAGTATATTTAGATTTGTAAAGGCCTTTGATAAATTTCCACGATAAACTGGTAATTAAATTGGAACGGATGGGGATGAAGAGTACATTAGTTCACTGGATTGGAGAGTGGCTGTTTGATTGGTATCAGGGTATCATTGGTCTATGAAGGAGCGATATCCCAGATTAGTAAAATTACCAGTGGTGTACCCCAAGCGTGTGTTTTGAGCCTTGCTGTTTAATTTGTATGTAAATATTATTGGGAGAAGTATGAATGGTAATATGTAGTTGTTTGCAGATGATACAAAGTTGGGGAGAACTATCAGGAGTAGAGCGGATGCTGTGGCTTTGCAAGAGGACTTGAATATAAGGTTGAATGGGTAAATAAGTGGGGATGTTAATTCAATGTTGAAAATTGTAAGGTTTTGAAATTTGGGAAGCAGAGATGGGAATGTAGAGTAAACAATAGGTACAATAGGTGGAAATATCTTGGAAGAGGTAGAGAAGATGAGAGATCTGGGAGTGATTGTGGATAAGCACCTAAAATTTCGATCAGGCCACATATGGATTATTGTGCACGGATTTGGTCACTTGGTTTTTAAAAAGATGAAGATGAATTGGAAAAGGTCCAGAGACGATTGACTAAGGTGGTTTCTGGCCTCGGCTGCGGTATGATAAACTGTTTGTGTGGGATCTCCCGTGACGAGTCTTTGACTCCATGGAGGTTTTTTATAACAATAATAAAGATTATCACATGGTTATAATCCCGGACTTCTTTGTTATAGGATGAAAAAATCTATTTTTCGAGCAACAAAATGTTTTTGTCATTGTTTTCTGAAACATTGACAAAAACATTTTGTCAATGTTCCCTACTACCCCCCCCCATGTGTATCCTTAATTGAAAATCTTTTCCTCGAGACATTGACAAAACTCGAGTCCTGTTCTTTCCAACAAAAGTGCAAACGTAAAGAATAATTTATGGAGACTTCCACTTTACTGAGATTTATGAATCTTATGTATTTTCATAGCATGATAAGGAACTACATAAGGAATGTTAAGCATGATGGATGCTGTTAAGCTACATGAGCCGTAATTTTTAATAACATCCAAAAAGTCATAAATGGTCTAAGAATTCATCAATTTTATATTGTTCTAATTCTAGCTTTTATACCAAAGGATCGCTTACGAATAATAAAAAAATACTTGTGTGAAACGAGACTAGGTTATGAGTACAACGATTCCAAATTTTGCTCTTCCCATATGAGTAATCCGGATATTTTATTACATACTGGTCGGATGACACGTCTGTATAGTATATCGTCTTCTGTGTAACCTTGCGGGTAAGTAGATAGGAAAACATATCCTGGTTAGCTAATATATAGTCCCATATTTCTCTCTAAGTGTTATGCTCGCTCGAACCGAAATGTCTGATGTCCCTATTGTGTGTTTATGAGGTGTCTTTAATGGGGTGATTCGTCAGTCTCCTTCCACTAGGAAACATATGTCTACTTTGTTGATCGATGCTGTATATTGGATTTTTGGTATAAGCTTTGTGTGAATGGTTGCGTGTAATTCCTTAGCGCAGAGACTCTGCTGTGATTCTTGAAGAACTTTATCATCTACTATTTTTAATAAATTTAGAGAGAATGATGGAAGCAAAAGATTCTTGTTGTTGCTTTTATAGCTTTCTTAGGTTTATTGTAATAATAGTCAGTATATGAACAGTAGTGTTTCCACTACTCCGAAACATGAAACTGCTATCTAAAATGTATTCCACGTGATAAATTCCGAAATATCAAAATATTGTCCTGAATTCAATATGATATTATTTTACTAGAACGTTTGAATAGTTGATAGAATCCCTCTTATGTGATATGCTATTCTTCCATACAAGCATCTTCTCTGTTAGTGGTTTCATAAACATTATTTCACATACGAATTTCTGGTATTTGCCAAAGATGGTTTTGTATTTGTCTTAACATGGCATCTATCCAGGCAGATAAATCATTGTCAATGTATTTAACCAGAAAACGTCAGTATACTGCACATCCGTCTTGTACAGTACCCACTGAGATGTCAAACTCCTGGACAATGTAATTCCGGTTAATGCATCTGTTTTCTCTGATTGAGGTAACTTCACGACAGACAGCACGTACATGGGAGTCTGAGTTGCGTCTTGGTCTGCCCTTACCAAAGGCATTAATTACTTCAAAGCCAACTCGACTCTATTTTTGTAGCGTGATGTTTTCTCTGCATAGTTGTACACACTGGCTAATCTTCCAAGCCCAGTCGTCCTACCACTTTCCAAATGATAGTTATACCATCTTCTGGTCATATGAAAAAATAAAAGATGCAAATGCTCTGTTATGAGTTTTGACATTTACTGCGCTGTTACATTTTTATCAGCACTCTATTATTTCTAAAAGAAATCAAATAACATGCATAAATGAATGTATGTATTTATTAGTGAAGTAGGGCAAATGATGCTTAAAGAAATCAGAGAAAAGAATCATTGTATTTAATGACTACATAGGAAAACAAAACCATTGAATGGACTAAGTAAATAAACTACTTATTGTAAAGGTTTTGGAGAATCATTTTGATAATTCTCCTACGAAAATCAGTCATTGGCCAATTTGCATGGTGCTCCACCTGTTGATTATACTCCTCTATACGATTATCATGAACGAATCGCCAACTTCTTTACAATAAGTAATTTTTGAGTTCCATCATATGTTTCTATTTTCATTCTTTCATCTCTTAATATTATTTTATGACAAACATGGACAGCCATATTTGAAGTAAAGAATTAAATATCTCAATAATTGATTATTAACAAAAATATGCCACCGAAGAATAGAAGACAAAGTGAATCCAGAATGTATCATTGCCTAACATGAATCGTCGAGATGGTATTCTGATGTAAGAGTGCATGCTTCCTGACTGTTTATAACCGTGCTGCTGCATATTACTGTGGTCACTCAAAATATTTAGGTGACGTAGGAATTTCATTGCCCGTTGTGATATTACCACTGTGCTTAGTGGAGGTGAAATGCTTTGAAAAGTCACATTTTGACTCTAGTTAGATTTCGGGATTACCCAATTCCAAGACTACACAGGGTAATAATATATGATTTGTTTTAACCTTTCGTGAATAGGAGTGTATAAAAATTTTAAGGTGTTCGCGTAACCCTATTTTGCCATAACCTATAGCCATAAACATAAAACACTTGCAATATACTACTGTCAAATTTTATGTGCTAATCACTCACTACGAAAAAATCTCCATACATCAATGTAAGAGTCTGTTAAGGCAATATAATCTGAAATTGTTGGGAGGAGAAAGAAGTAAAACTAGCTTAGTCTGCAGTGGCAATACATTTTGATGACTAGATGTGGTAATGGAAGCCATTTTGTTGGAGGAAAAAGTTGGTATTCATAGAAAGGCAATATTCGATCGATGTGATGGAGTAAATAGGAAAGATAAACTTGTATTAGAGTACTCTTCCGCTGTCATTCTTGTTTTACACTTTCTATATAAATCTTTATTTTCTATTCACATATCTTAACATGGTGTTCTGATAACATAGACCCTGCTAATTCCATCGCATAAATAGGTGGCACAGTTTATCCCTCGTTAATCAGCAAACCGGACTGAAAAACGAAATTAATAATATTAATAATAAATTATTAAATTTGTACGAACTGTACAAACGATAAGGTAGTTTCACTTTCTTTTTTTCATTTCACCCAAAATGTAAAAATATAGTATCGTGCAGGTCAAAATGCTCTGTAAATGCAAATAAATAATTGAAAGTATTAAATACTATGCTCTGCATAAGTATCTCTGCTTAAACAAAGTACTGTAATATTATTCAGAGCAAGAGGACCTCAATAGAAGCTCCAATAATAATAACAGATGAAACCTTTTGACACTAATTTATTCTAAAAGTGCATTTTATGTATTTTTCTTCAAAAAATGATACAATATATACACTCCACATACAGTAAATTTATAAATGCAGAAATACAGTGATATATCACCACCGAAGTTGCCTTTGTACCAGAACCTGGTAAAACGCCAAGAGACAAAACTCTCACTTCGCAAGCTAAGTCGTGACGTTAACGTATAGCTGATAGTACTAGAAAAAATCGGCAGACGAAAGGAGGTATTAACTTTGCTCTACTATCAGTAATTGTAAAGAGTAATAGCCGTTGAAACAGGAAAACACTCCGACACACAATTTGCTGATAAATGTCGGTGATCTCGGATTCCGGAATGCGAAAGTACTGTTTCTTGCAGGAAATTGTATAAATCACGGATCCGTCAGGCGAGAAATCATATTTCATACGAAGAGCAAAGTAAACGCACTCATCTACCTTTCTCAGAGGAAGTAGGCATAACATGATACGTTAGGAAAACTCACCAGCGCAGAACGGTGTTGAGTGCGTTTCCTATTGTTGCAGTGCGGAGGTCAGGAAATTTCTAAGATATTATTAGACACGCTCTTTACAAAGTGTAAACCAATGCCTTATTCGGAGCATAAATATCAGAGTCTGTTACGGACAAACTGCTAAGGACTAATTTTGATGAAATTTGGTATTTGTTCCATTTAATGGCTTCTTTGAAAAGCAAGATTTGAATTGCTTATTCACTCACAAGTACCTTGAGAATAAATTTGAATTGGTTCAAACCAAATTCTGTTTTTACCTTATCTCAGTAGTTAATCACGTGTCAAGTGCCACCTACGTCATACAGAAATGTACAGATCGAGAAACTTCATTTAGAAAATTTTCCTTCTTAAAATAAATATTGAGACAAAATATTCTATAAGACAAACGCTTATGATAATAAAAAAACGACAAATTCAAAGGTGTTGAGTTAAGATCGAGCTGTGTCCAGAACAGGGAATCAGTAATGAATGCAGACGATATCTACTGAATCCCCAGGACACTACAATCAATCAAAAAAAAAAAAAAAAAAGTATGCCCTATCTGATGGCAGATAGGGCATAATTTTCGCTCATATGCTATTGATTGTTTTAGCTTTAATTAGAATAGAGAGATATATAAATACAAATAAGTAATCATATAAAAGGAATACATGTGAGCTGAAATTCTTCTGTTCAAATATTGCTTTGGTAGAATCCCAACAGATTTGTCACGCAACATTTCCGCAATAATTCAAGCAAGCTAATGAGGCTATTTCCGCAACTTGACTGTATCACGATAACTGCAGGGTACAGTTTCGTAATCGGGGATCTGATATTTTTGTATGACTAGTCAAAGTCAGCAGTTTGATGGATGGATCTTTCATGATTTTGCCATATATGAAAGAATATCAACGAAGAAACGCTAAATCTCTTTTTTTTCTGGGGGAGAGTCACGTGTTCAGGAGTTCGAAACCCTTTTTGAAGTTTTTTATGAGTTTTATATAATTTTACATAATAAGAATTTCTGTAGCGAATTTTGCGACTTTTTAAATAAAACGTGGCATTATAAAATTACATGGATAATGTGTTCGATCCTCCTTTTTTAACTTAGTTTTTCTTTTCATTGCTTAATTTTCATAGCACAATGCCATCTCTTTCTTGTGCTATTTGGTTTAAGAGATGATCACTTAAGGAGAAAAAGCTATTTCGTATTTCAAAGGAGGCTGTAAATTGAATCGAACCTCGCGGAAAATGCAAAAAACGTTATGCAGTTCTCCAACTATTGATGCATTCGCGACTTCTCTTGCAGCTCCAGAGAGAAAGAGAATTGTTCTGGTTTTCTAGTACTTTGCAACAGGGATTCAGTTAATGTATCGGTATCCGGAGTTGTGTGATTAGATTCTTCTGTTTCCCATTAAAGCAGTGTCTCTGATGACATTACCGAAATGCAGGATAAGGAACTTGGTAAGCACTGATCACTTTTAAATAATATATCATGCTTGTGATAGAAAAATCGTGTAACTTTTAGATAGCTGGATTACGAAATAATTTCGGTTAACCCTGATTCCAACAATCATTCTCACATGTTACATTTAACGCGTTTTTCTGATCATTTGTTCGCATGCAAGTAAAATTTGCAGGTTGAAATAGGATGTTATAACGAACTGTTTTTCAAGCAAAGTTTTATTCCCAAACAATGAATCAGAATGAACAAATTTGTCAGATTTTTCGCTTTTGACATGCACAGTGAGTACTCATATTCTCCACGCTGTGCAATTATTTTGACAGAACCTAGTTTAAGAATGTGTGAAGAATACATAAATATTCAATGATTATTTTGTTCACAAACTTTAAATTAAAATATTAAAATAGTGTAGCCAATCAGTTACTTCTTCGTTTTATAAGAGAAATTGAATTAATTAATATTGTTCAACGGAGATGTTGTAATAGTCGAACTTAACAGAACATGACAAATCCGTTGTTACGAGAAACAGGGACGTTTGTACACAGTAATAAATTATTTGGAATAAAGCTATCAGTTGTTTATTCGGTCAGCTAAAATGAATCCTTTCCTCTGTGTACCAGATACTACACGTTTGCTGTGTCCTGAGGGATTTCGTTTCAAACGATGTTGATTGTACAGTTCGTATACAAGCATTCCTTTAGGCACCATCTCTCTCTCTCTCTCTCTCTCTCTCTCTTTTCAGACACTAGTCATATCATTTGAAATGGATATGGTTGAAACTGAAATTTCTATCAACCAACTGAGAAACATTTTGGTGTAGGAAGTTTTCCATTTACTTGAGTTATATTTGTCCCAATAGAAACCGGTTTAATTAACATCTTTTGTGATCGCTTGAATTATAAGCCAGCAAGAAAAAAAAAACGAAGTAAAGAAAACTCAGTACAAAACTACGACTGATACGTTCTAGAAGACATCTACCTATTTCTTTATTATTTTATTTTTTATTTTATCTTCTTTTCTTCGATTGTAGTTGAAAAAACACCAATCCTAGTGTTCCATTTTAACTGGAGCACTTCCTTTCGATTAAATCGAGCGATGCCTTAGGAAATGTAAGAAGGAAAGAGAGAGAGAGTTATGTGGGGAAACATTTTAGTTCTCTTTACACTTTCAAACCTAACGGTAAGACCATTGGAAAGTTTCGTAATCGTTGGCAGGAAACATCTCCATAGATTTATTGGCTGACTGGAGAATCAGTGTATCTTTTCGACTGCAGATTCGTTTTCTAGTGTCAAGTCTAGATCGTCAGTGGAAACGTAGATAGAATCGATTATATTGACAACGTCTTCTAGACCTCTTTTCTCTCTCCTTACAGGCAGGACACGCTAGCGTTCTCACAAGGGACATGATTTGTTTGGTTGTCGTTCATGAGCTTTCAGCAGAAAGTCGTCCACTGTAATGTGACACAAAGCGCGCACCAATCTGGAGGGCATAAGCTACTGACTTGTGTCACATTCTCTGTCACTAGACAACTCATTTTCCAACCTTCTCTTCCCAAGAGTTTCTAGTGCTATCGGTTTTCTGTCTCCTAGAGGAATTTGGACAGCTTCCCTTATTTCGAGAGAGTGGAAAATTGACAATTTTCTCCAATTCGTTTCGATGATATCTTCTTGAGCTTGTAGAATCACTTCCTGGGGCGTCCATCTTTTCTGTTTAAGTACTTCTATCATTTCAGCTTTTTTTTTCAATGAATTTTATTAACTGATGATAAAATTAATCATTTCAGTGTATTGTAATTTGTTGACGTAGAAGATTTCCGTTTGTACATTATTTGTGGACATTTCTCTTGAATTTTCACTCATTTTATACTGTTTTAATGCAAATATAAAAATATGTAAATGTGTAAAAGAGGATGACACCTACAAGATATCAACATTCACCCGTGCGTTTCTTCTTGTTAGCTTAGGACTTGATGAGAATGATTGACTCCACTTGCAAATGGAAACCTCAAGAAGCATGCGAATATAAAGTTAAAGCAAGCATTGTTTGCAATATTCCATAATTTCTGATATCTGAGAGCGAAGGATGAATGCATCGAGAAAGATAGAAGATGACTTAAGCGAATAAATATAATGGAATTTATTCAACCGAAATAATCATAAGTGCGAAAAGAAATTAACTCAAGTATGCTGCCATGGAAATGTCATTAGATACTGTATTTATCTCAGTATTTTACTCTCAGTATTGCAGTGAAATGCGACAATAATATTGTGAAAATGAACACATTTCTTTAAGCTTATAGAATTCAAACTGCAGCTGTTCAACATTTATGAGCTCCAATTTTCTTTTATTCCATTTAAACTCTGTCCTCTCGAAAAAAAATTCTATGTGAGGAAGGTTTTCCACAGTATTGTAAAGCTGGATACTGGAAAGTTTTCAGTGTTGAACACCTTGACTCTGAACTCTGGAAGAAAAATGCTGGTACTGATTTTGAACCGCTGGAGGTAGTCCGATGACTACAACTATTGAAAATAAAGAAATAACATGATCAGGTGAATCGTTTGCTCATTCAGCCTCATTCCCACAGATAATAACATACTATAAATTCAGTAGTCCATCATCTATTGGAATCTTTATGATAATTAGTTTAAAAAGATTGAAATCATTTAGGAGATAAATTTATAGCAACAAATATGCGAAGTTTAGTTGACTAAATGTGTTTCGTATACACTGATGCCATTTTTCTGGCAAAAGTATTTATGTTCGCACGCTAGAACGTTTATTAAAATTTCTAGTAGAGGTAGAGTTTAAGAATTCAGCGTAAACTAATTAATTTGTTGTTAGTTGGTTGGAGAGAATTCATGAGTGTGTTACCTTTGGGGAAAGTGGATGAATTCTTCCACCACTTATTGCATCATCTATGCAATTTTCTTAAAGCTGCATGCATTATTGATGCATTGCCAGTAATGTAGTAACATTAAGAAGTTGATGTTACGGACCATTAATACTTATTTTGGAAATCCTAAGTGATTAGTATCTGAAGATCAGCACGTTATGTACTAAATAAAAAGAGAAAATTAGATAAAATCTGTGTTATAGTTGAATATGGCCTGTTTCATTATAAACTGCATGCCGAGAGTACACATTTATTAATTAAACGACTTAGCTCCTTATACTGCATATAAACTCGATTAAAATATAGAAATTGGTTAAGTTTTTTAAATGTAAGGGAATAAATAATTTTTAATGCTAGTTTACATAATTAAATTTTTCTAAGATCACACTATATTTCTATCTTCGTTTGCCCTTTCAACCCATGAAATGTCTTCAAGAAACTTTATGCAAATATCATGTGGAACAAATACCAGTTCAAGTAATAATCTATAAACTTCTTTAATCAGAACAAGTCCATACTGGACTTATTGGAATGCATAACTCGCTTTTTTCGATTATTGTATAAAACATATTAACGTTATTACAACTGTTAAGTTTCCCTATAAATTTATAGATATTTGAAAAAAACTGTCTCAGTTCAGATTCAATTCATATCTGAACCTGTTTTACAAGGTAATGTAGCCTATCTCATATTGTTGCTATAGCGACAATGTCTTCAAAGCGCACAATAACTACTCTATTTAAGATTGAGAAAGTATATTGAATAACTGAATTTTATGTAACTAACATCAAATCAGCGACCATAAACTACTATACACCGTTATTATATTTTTGTTCTGAAATATTAGAAACAATAATAACGTTTAAAGTGTAGATTTATTTTACTTAAAAAAATAAATAAATAAATTTATTCAATTATTATCATTGCTTATTTTTATAAAAATTATCATTCGTTTTCTTATTTAAGTGAGCTACCTGAGCGCTTTTTCAATATCTTCTATATAAATATTTCACATCATTGCTCTATAAATGCATTATACTGATAAACTAAATATGAAAAAAAAATGGTGCCATTTCATTCTCATAATTTCTTGGGGCATTCTTTAAAACGAACATACCCTCGTTCATATAGTTCACTTACCATTCAAAGGTTTGATTAGTACTTCTCTATTAAAAAGTATCGCCATTTTAAAATCAAACTTTTATTTGAATTTGCTGTTACCATCATAACATTTTATAGTTTCTCGTTTATTCGTTCGTTCTATATAGAGCTATCTTGACAAATGTCCCCTTTATATTTTGCATTCAAATTTATCCCCATTGTAAATTTAGAGTGCTTTGTTCACGAGCATAGCAAATAGGCACCCGCCAAGCTCTGAGAGATGATCACTGTATTAGATGCACGTATCTAACATTTATTTATCTCTATGTAACATTCATCGGTGGCACTGCTAAACTCACTTCGCTAGAATCATGAGAAAGGGATAATATTAGAGTGGGCACATCATCAGACATAAGAGATTTATCCTTTATCCATCCTTCCTACATCAATAGTCTATTGATGTGTATAGTCTATTGACAATAGAGCATGTAAATTCTGTAATGATTGTCAGACTGGGTGGCCGAGTGGTCACCATATATGCTCTCCAACTAACACACTGAAGTCGGAATCCCGCTGTGAGTATGAATGCTTGTTATTGCCTTTAACTGAAAGATGAATTTCATCCTCGCTGTGAGATCTTCGCCGACCTATTGGAGACTAGTATGGCTTGGAAAATGCTCCATGTTTGAAATTAATAACAAAATAAAATAAAAAAATCCTTATACCAAACATGGTTCTTGGATTGGAGTCACATAACAATAACTATAGAAGCAAATAAATTCTCTATTTTATTTTCCAAAAGTAGTCTAAATTCATTTAGTGCTAACTTTTGAAAATCGATTTGCAGGTGGTGAAACAACATCCAAGTTCCTAGCCACCAACGGTTATGAGTACGGCTGACAACTTCCCACAACACGTGATCTTAAATCCAAACTGGTACTTTTATATCAAAGCATGTTAGTTTTACAGTCATTTTTTTCAGTTGTGTGCAGTTAAAATTTAACTGCACACAACTCTGAGTATTTACACTTTCTGCAAAAAAAAATTATTTGAACCACCAAACATCAAACTAACTTAGATCATAATTGTGCGAATTATACTCAACAAAGATTATATACATATTGTGCATTTAGTACAGGTGGAGTACTCGATTTTTTCAGTACCTCTAGAGATCAAAGATTGCTTTAAGTCTTTTTAGCAGGGTGGTGGTATCATCTATGCAGGGCATCTCTCTCTCTCTCTCTCTTCAATTCAAAAATTAACCAATTAGCTCAAACATCTTGCTAATATATAAGTTATAATTAATTACATGCGCTCAAATAACAATTCAATAGACTCGTAAAAGCTATGTAAATAACATCAGTCATATTTTATTACTTTAACATTATTCATATTTTTATCCCCCAGTTTGATACTAATCTTAAGTATATTTTTCTAACATTTACTACTATAAATATAATGCATGAACACTTGTATATGCTTCTTCACGTGTCTTCAAATTTATTGTTAAATAGCACTATCATAACTGCATGCACAGATTAATAGCTGAAATGCTTGAGTCCCTTCTCAATGATCATTGAACTACCTTCAATACTCTCCGTTTACTTAATAAGTGATTTCTGATGGGGCTTCATGATATTGATCTTAGATGTGAACGACCTTCTGCTAATGTTTCTGGTACATTATTATTAGAAATATACTAATCTTTCCCATATTCCAATAATGTATTATAATGTTTGCTTTCGTATATTTGTATTAGCAAAAGAGAGTTACATGTTACATTCAGATGTGACATATCTGAATGCAGCCATCATTTACACAGTCTATATGCTTAGTGGATATTTTTGTTGTTGCTATTAGAATAGGCAATACAGATTTCTTTTTTTCTGTAGTAGAATTCACAACACTTTTTGCACCTCTGAAAACAGCCCACACAATGAAAGAGATCTGCACTTTTGTAGATACAAAAATACATTTGTAAAAGGATTAATGGTGACAAAGGATAAACAGCTGTGTATGTACTTTTGCCTGGGCCCTTTGTAATAAGACTGCACGTAAGATGTGGTCGTTTATAGCCACAAGTCACGAACTGTTGATGGCCTTCTCCGATGCAAGAGAAGTGTGCAGAGCGATATACTGAGTCTGGAAATTGACTTTCGATTCTTTTAACGAACTGCATGTTTAATTTGGGATCGTCATCATGTAGCAGAGTTTATATTTACAAACATTTTCTTCGCTGCAAGGTTGGTTTAAAATTTTTGTTCCGATTCTGTAAAAGGATCATTAATAATGATAGCAATCCAGTATTAATGTCTGTGACTAAAACAAAGGAAATGCGTTTCTATTTTTGAAGATAAAATTGTTACAAGTAAATATTTTATAGAAAGACGTTTTAAAATACACACTTGATTTAATTTATTGTGTATCATGTCAAATATTTGAATGTTTTGAATAATTATATCGATTTCAAATTTTCAAAACATTCTTCAAAACTGTTGAAAGTTTATTTTTCACTTGGTTAGAGTATAATAAGATTAGTTTAATCCTTTATCCAAGTGTGAGCAAACAAAGTTTGCGCCTGAAAGTATCTTTAGGACTGGGTTAAGGTGGTATAACACCAGGGCAACTCGTTACAAAGGTGGAGCAAGCTACAATTCTTCAAAACTGTTCAGAATAAAAGAATCATGAACTTTTAGAATTTAATCAATCCAACCAATCTAATCTGTCTATTACAGTCTCATAGTCATATTCAACGTGTTGTCGATTATAACTGAATTACGCTGCAATTAAAACTAGAAATATATTGTTCACTGTTATGACTTGGAAACCACTGATTATAAGGGCACAAATCTATAGTGTATTATTACTGTGGGAAGAAAGTAAAAACTCTACCCAGGTATTTGCGATCAAATGCATAATGGATCGATAATTTCAGTAATCAGTATATTGATTACTTATATTGATTTGTCTTCGTCATGTTAAACTAAATGTTTCAACCGAATATAACTTTCTTACGATTTGTGTACAATAATCACACAAGTCTCGTGTGATGCTTCACTTACTATAAAGACTATCTTCGGTAAGCTTTTTATGATGTGAACAACTCTTGCCAAGCACATCACTGCAAGTTTGTAGCTACGTCAGCATGGCCTTTTTTACTGCATCTTACCAAATTAAATTTAACTTCTTGTTGCAGTTTTTTTTTCCTATTCTCAAATGACAGAATGCGTGAAATGTAAATGCACTATAATTTCATTCGTTTTCACCCCTCAAAAAATAATGAAATAAATGTGCATGTTGTTTTAAGAATTAGAAAAGGACAAACAAAATAATTTAACGGTACAACTTTACCTTCAGCACGTGCGTTTTGTAATCATAAATTGTACCCCCCTTTTTTTTTTTTTTTTACTGAGCATTGTCACTTTAGTTTCTTGTGCTTCGATGGTCTCTACAGCTCCCTTGAAATTACGGCCAAGAGCGTGTATGTACAGCAAACATTTGAATAATTTTCCAAAATGGATTTCTTAACTACAGTTCAGCTTTTTTGTTCTTCTTTTTTTTTCTTCTTTTTTTTCATTCATTGCTCTTGGACTAACATCCGTCTGAAACCAAAATTACCTAATCTTACAGAAATATATTTGCATAAAGGAGATCTTGGATGGGGAATGTGTTCTTATTCAAGTGAACTAATCAAGTCACGCAATGGAGAAAATTTTCTCCGATTCTTAAAGCAAATAAAACGTAAAAGTTAAAGAACTAGGAGAGGCTGATATTTTGCATTTAACAAGTAACATGGAGTATGAGATATTAATTAAAACCGTTCTCAAATATAGATTCTTCAGAATCGCCATTATTTCATTGTGACTCTTGAACATTTCCAATATTTGTTTCCAGAGAGAGTGAGAGAGAGAGAGGTTCGTGGAAAAAAATGAATCAAATGCATCGTAACTTCATTTTTATTTGAACGAGCACTTACATGTGAATTAACTCATTTCTAAAAATAGAAAGAAAGATGGATTATTCAATTTAAAATGAAATATATATCAGTCATAAAGAATAAGGATTACAAATGAAATAGTAGAGCGTACGCAGATCAGTTGCGAGCGACCTCTGGTGATAAATAATGGTAAAAGACTCCATTTGTAAGGAAAGTAAAGATATGGTCTCCTTCCGAGAGATTTTAGGATTGTACCGTTTGTTCTTATAATTTGTCTCTTTATGTAGTAGCTTTATAGCTAAATGAACGAAGAGAAAGATATTTTATTTTTATATATAATAAAAAAGAATTTAACAAAAAAAAAAAAAAAATCAGAACATCATTTAAGCAATGCTTACCCATTACATAATGGCGAAGAAACTTTTATAGGGGAAAAAGTCGAAAGTTTAAACCATCATGCATTTCATAAAAAAATTAAGCAAAAGTTGTCTATGGAAATTCTTCATGCACTCATTAGAGTGAAGAACACGAAAAGCAGTTGCTAATTCTGAGAATTGCGAGACTTTTTGTTCCCTCCAGGCCTATTGTGCTTGACAATAACACATTTAATCTTCTCTTTATCGTAAAAAATGCTGAAAAGATTAAATGGTAACGCCTACAAATTTCTGCCTTTATCAACATTTACCACTTCAACAGAGTTTTCATGATTTCATAAGAATAGTTAAGTCTACCTCCCAGTGCTCTTTTTTCCTTCAAGAGTAAGACTTCAAATTCTCTATAACACCCCTAGACTTAACGTATCACGAACTTGTATGTGTAAGCTGTTGCTAACTTTGGAGTGTATCGTTTAGGCATTCGGTTCACTGCGGTCTATCCAAGATACTGTCCATATTTCAGTGAAACATCACGGATGCTGCAGCATGTTGGCATGTATTTCCGACATGCCTGCTTTGTCTAAATATACGACTCAGTAGGTAACACGTCGCGAATCCCGCTTTGTTGCATTTAGTTGTTCTGTTGCAGTAGCACATGGGAAGATGTCTGCCACAATGCGGTACAAAATTTAACTGGTAAATCACACCTCATTGCTTGACATACATCCCTATCTCAGGAACACAGGCTCCTTGAACAAAAGAAGGCTCTGATGGGAAAATAAACATACCGTAATTTATTGAACGCTGTTAATCACAAGCGATGCAGCAGTTCTGGGACAGAAGTTTAAAAATAGACGCTTTGTTAGTAAACAAATTGCTGTGTTATCTGCTACAGAAGTGTGTAACTGGAATACTCTGTAGACAAATTGTTTCCTTCCTAATGCATGGCTGGTCACCGTGCAAAATATCAAAGCATTTTCTTGCATCGTTGTTCATATCAAAAACTGAAGCAAAACATATTTATACCATTTTGGACAACGACCAAAGGTATTCATTTTTAACAAAATATTATTTTTACTGCAGAAAAGCCGTATATTGCAGATCATTACAGTAACTGCATTAAAAAATAAATAATGACAAACTCATAACTGACTTTTCTTCATACACCTTATCAAATATTACCGTACTATTTTAGGAAACTGCTGGATAATAACTATTGTGTGTGTGTGGGGGGGTTTCACTTATGTTGTAATAAAGAATTATTACAATTAACAGCAAATTTGTAATGTATTCGAATAATCACAACTGCATTTAAGTCTATTGCTGCTGTGATATTTTATAAAAACATGATAAGGCTCAATCCATATCTGACCTATGCATTAAAATTACACACCAATGGGAAAAAATCTTTACGAATTTCTAAATCCACAAAGTTGGATAACTTTGTTGCTTTGCTCTTATTTCGTTGAGGCAAAAAAATATTTTTCGCTTTTGTAAGGTAAATATTTTTGTGCCCGTCGGCGAAATTCACTATTGCGAATCACTGCGTAGTACTTGAAAACCACCACACACCACATAAAAGGAACCTATTTAGAAAACAAGAAAAACATGAACTCGAAAAATATACCGACAAACAGAAATCAAAGAAAATATAGCACTGAAGCCTCACGAAACCTCATCTCACTGGTGAAAATCACAGTATCCGTACAGAGATGAGTTTGTTGCACGGTCTGAGAAAAACAAAAACAAAAAACTCTATGCCACTATTCGCGTGGAAGATAGAAGAGCTGATTATCCCTATATTTGAAAGTAAAATATTAGGCAGAAAAAAGAACCAAAGGATTACAGAGAATCTTGTAGAGCTTAAATAACATCAGTTTTATATGCCAAAGAAGCTATTATGTTATTCAAATATTTCACATTAGGCCTTTTTAAAATAGAATTGGAATAATGCCTATTTTTAATTAACATAATAAAAGAAAACGGGATGAAAAATTAAATATTATTTCGCTGAGAATTTTTTAAAATTCCGAGGAGCGTGTGACAGCTACATTTCTTAAGTGCCCATTTCGTGAGATGGACACATATGCACAATACATAAAAATGAAATTATAAATAGTAATAATTTTGTAATGATTTTGAGTGAGGTTTATATATATAGACTGATTAGGGTGTTTCCTGTCGAGCTACGTTCCGCTTAGATCGACCAGTTGTCAGTGTGTAAACTTGAGTATTTAATGCCCTTTGATTTTTTTTTTTTTTTCGTTTTATAAACTAGTATCATGACCATGAAAATCATACAATATTGACGTTTACACACACATGGAGTTAACTGAGTAAACGATCTGTCTCCAATAAAATAAGCCATAATGGAAAACGGTTAAGTGCTTGTTTTGCTATCACTGTACTTCACTCCTGTAAATGTTGATCATAAAAAAAAAAGAAGAAAAGTATATTTGACCCAAATATCAGAAAGCATGTAAGCAAGTAATGGGATATGGATTTATTTCTTCCGAAGGATAAAACTATATTGTCAATCAAGGCAATACATTTATTCATCATGCGTTATACATAAACATCGAACTGAACTGACAGCCTAGCAATGATAAATACGCTCTCTGTTTAACAAACATGCAGAACGTTTCCATATTTTGCCATTTTGAAAATTGCTTCGTTCTCCTCCGTTACCCGCGTTGAATTGACGGTTGCAGACGTTGCGTAAGTATGCATTGCTACCACCACGTCAGTAGCAGGCAGCTCCTCGCTGGATCACACGCGATTGGGCAGAAAGTAGCATATGAGATCAAACTCGACGAATAGCTCACTGGAACCACACACACCTAATGAAATCTTTATGAAACCTTTGTCGGCACATTGGGGGAACATTCAACGGCACTCTCGCAAAACGAAATAACCATAACATTCTGTTGCTGTGCAGCTCTAGTGTTGGTCCACACTATTTGTTCAGCTGAATTTTATGAATGGCGAAATATAGGCCAGACGTGACTAAGCTATAACGTCACCAAGACTGTGCGATTCTGTTTCGAAATGCTCTGGAACGCGAGTCGCTCTTGGAACATTCAGTGACTGCCGTAAGCACTAATATTCATAAGACCAGCAATCGAATACACGGCTGCAGATCGTCATTCTGTTCGTGCAAGTTGTCTCTCACCCTATCCTATTGAATGTTTCAGAAGACAGAGAAACATACGAAGAAAAAAGCGTATTTTATGGAGTACACATCAACTAAGAGACGTTAAGTTTCTCATAATTCGCCTTACTGTTTTCATGTTTTTCTGTCAGGACAAATACCTTTATGTATTGTTTTGATATAATTGATATCTATTCATCAAAGTTAAATAGTCTAGGAGATATGAAATTTAATTTTTTCAGTGGATATTTTAGTGACTAAAATTTAAAAATTATATAAGCGTTAGCCTTTTGTACGTATTGATTGCGATGTAGTGTCAAATGCTGGGCCAAGAATACTTTCTGGAGGGGCATGGCAACCAGATCTTTTTCATTACGTTTGAATGCTTTTAACCTCTGTGTGTGTGAGAGAGAGATAAAAAATTTCATGCATTTAACTCAATTTACTGTATGGTTGGTAACATGGAAATCAAATTTTGGTGATATATTTTCCACAAGAGAACACTATCACAATTCTTTATATAATTATAAAATTCATTTATTTATTAAGTGGTTCCGAAAATGTACATTGCTCAAGTACTGTCACTCATTTTGCCTAACTATATCATCATTTAGAAGATGCGACTTCGAAATGTGGTCGTAATACCACTGTAAAAACAATTTACGTTATCTTTAAGTTGTGACGCGTTCTGCTAATGAAACGAGGACTATATTCACATAAAACGTTGCCTAATAGGATAATTAATTTTAGAAATGGGGTATACTTTGGAAATTTTTATATTCTTCATTGTCATCAATACATATTAATCCATCAACCTAGAACCCTTTCATGAAGGAAGTTCGAGTTTTTCTTAAAAAAATAAACGAAAACATGCACGATTAACAGACATAACACGTCGAACTTATAGCTTTTTATTCCTGTAATTCTATCCAAATGAAACCTCGCTGGCCCCTCAGGGTATACTCATTATACCATGATGGGATAATATGTCACACAGATTTTCCTTTGTTGTTCATCAGGGACCACAGCGTTAGGACCCGAAGGTCAGTAATCCAATGGGTTATGAATTATACATGAAATACATTATTTTGTGCTCCTAGATTAAAAAAAAAAAAGTATCTTTTTCGAGATTAGAATTTTCCTTGTACTGTAAATTATGATATATTTTGGTGGTTACAATTGTTTTTATTGTTGGTTTTACAAGGAAATTTGCCTTGTAAAATAATGCGAAGATATGTGTACGAGGGTGGTCTGAAAGGTTCTCGGCTCGACCATAGATGGCAGGCACTATCGGCAAGATTTTTTTTTTCTAAGTTGGTACATCTGTTATAAGCATCCACGTGAAATTGCATAATTGCGTAATTCTATCAAGTAGTTTGTTTTATACAGCTGTCTGAAGCAAAAGTGTTGTCTGTATCCCTTGAAATGGATAAAATTGAGTATCGTGCGGTTATAAAATTCTTTGTAAGATAAAGTTTTAACGCCAAAATTCCCCTATTCCACAGATTTGGCTCCCTCTGACTTCTTTCTCTTCACGAAACTAAAAATCGTCCTCGCTGGTCAGCGTTTTTTCATCGAATCAAGACATGACTACAGCTGTAGAGAGGTATTTTGCAGATCTTACTGAAAACCACTACAGGAACGGGATAATGACGCTGGAGCATCTCTGGAATAAATGTATTAGTCTTAAGGGAGATTATGGTAAAAAATAAAAATAATTTTGAATTATAAATTCGTTTTTTCATTGTTAGGCCGAGAACTTTTCAGACCACCTTCGTCCGTCCTGACACTTCGTTTAGTTTCTATAGCTAATTTGGTGATGCGTCGTGTCTATTAGATTGTGTGATATGTATAGAGGAATTAATATTCAACATATGCACCAGGTATAGCGACTTGGTTTCCTCGGTATCTCAGGATGGATGATGGAGAAGTTCCAGAGATGAGTGACCAAAATGGCGACCCATGGGTTATAGGCTAAAGCTATCCAGCAGGGGAGATAAATAGAAGCACAGGTTATTAAATGGGTTTTATACAGTAGATGGTGAATATATTTTTAATGAAACACTTGGAAGTTTTGTAAAAATGAGATTTTCAAAGGCGTGAGGACAAAATATTTTGCTATGCGAGTAGTAAATAGTGGAACGGTTGCCAGAAGCAGCAATAAATGAATTTAAGGATAAGTATGATAGGTACTGTGTACGTAATAGTTTACCACGACAGTTTCCCTGAATTCATGAAGGTATGACAAACTAATATTAATAATAATGCGATTTTAAAGTATTATGACAGATTACTGTTAAAGTTGTAATCTCTTAATGTAAGATCTGTTCTTAATGAAAAGGGTCAGGTCATCTTGTTCTCACTCAGTGTTGTGGTTTATAACATTTTATGACAACAGTTAGCAATATTTGTATATTTAATCTGTTCAACAGCAGTTAGGCGATTTTTACATCACGACCCATCTGGTGAACACTATTAATTATTGTCTTACTGTCCGCGTTCTCAAATTAAAGAAAGAACTACGTTTTAGTTTTTACAGTTAATATAAAATCAATATCCCCCCCCCTTCCTTTGGATAACAGGTAACAACTTTCAGTTAGAGTTCGTTGCCATAAAACACTCAAGCTGCAGCGAAATAAACCTTTTGTTGTTTATGCAAAATTAATTGAGGGCGTAACAAGATTAAAAGATATTGAAAAGATGAAAATAAAGAATAATCAGAAAATTTAAGAAAGCAGCTTACGAGATAGTGGTTCAAGTTGTTTTTGGAAAAATGAAATAAAAGCTGCTTACTGTAAGAAGATAAAATAAAGACGTATTAACATTTTGCGGTAAATTTTACAGCTGAGCTAAGAAGAAAAAGAAAGATTCTGACTTTAATAATTAACATCGGGTGCAAGTTTTCAGCAAATCTCTTACAGTCAGAGATTTCAGCTTAAGATCCGAAGTAATTTGCAATGAGTCATAGATATAAGAGCCGTATTTTAATTCTTGATCTTGCCTAAACATTTTTATTGTTTTTCGCAACATCAACTTTTGAAGAAATGGCACATAACTGTGGACTCGAGTTTCAGGAAGAATGATAATGATCTATAGTTCGAAATATTAATTCCCTTCATGCGAAAACAAAAATATGGAAAAATGCATTAATTTGAAGGGTTCCAATACCTTTTACAAAATGCGAAGAACCTTCATAGTTGAACCCCAATTTTGTAGGTTATCCAATTAGTTGTTATCTACTCAGGTTTAAATGCAGGCAAAGAGCTGATTGCACGTGATGCAATCAACTATGGCCTGCATATCTGCATGTGTGAGATGTGTCAGGTAATTAGCTGTATCATTACCCTGTCCTATATTGCTTAGGATAAAAAAAATATTTAAAAAAAAAACACTATCATTAGCTTTATTCCATGTGACTTTTGTTGGTATCATCCACAGTTTCCTTGAAATAGCAGCAAACTTTATCTCCTCTGCAGCAATCAAAAAAGAAAACCCTGTTCTTTTGGACCCTCTTCTTCGCTTCCGCTAAAACTTTTGTTGATCTCGGTTATGACGTCACGAGAAGAAGGGCAGCGTTTGCGGACGACAAAAATGCATATCTTGCTTGTGTCGTTGATTTACCTTAATGACTATTGATTACGCAGACTGTGCTAGACCGCGCTATACATGTCGCCGAATGTGTCGTTGTTGTGCCCTTGGGAGGCCGAAGGAATAGTCTCACTGTGCACGCGATTTAGTAAATTGAACAAAATATCCGTGTACTATTAGTAGAAGTGGACAGCTTGTATGGTATCCTGGCAGAAGAATATCGCGTACAAAGGAAAGGTTGTAGATGCCTTCATGAGATGGGAAAAAGGAAAGAAAAAAAAAACACCTGAATTTATCTGAGAATTTCTTTGCTGTCTGATGCGAACAATATATCGTAATATTATAGAACAGTACATAAAAAAATGCACGATCATATTATACCTAATTGATAAGTTCAGGATCGCACATGTGGATCATAAATTCATGTCATCATCATCAATATTCTTGTTAGAAACAATTTCTTGTTAAAAGTTGTATTTGAAGCGTACAAATGAGTAATTATGATGTTTAAAGACAAGGCTTATCTATTTGATATATCTATCAGAAATATCTATTTGAAGAAAAAATTAATTATTGACGTCAAGGTCCGATGCGTCAATTTTGTTTATTTATTTATTTTAAATTCGAGACTTTAAAATGATTAATTTACATAATTTTTTATTTTATTATGTTTTAAATTTAAAATATACTTTTCTGGGCAGGTTTAATCTCTCTCTGAGAGAAAAACCTCAATAAAAATCAACCTTATACCCCCTTTCGTATAAGCCTGACTCAGTACTGAAGAAACAAATCAACAACAGGTATATAACGTTGGATTTTGTACCTTAACACTCTGCCCCACTCTCTCCATTTCGAACTTCTCTCTCAATAATACGCTCGCGAGTATGTGACATGATTTTCTGTAAGTTGGAAGGACGGGTTCGAAATCCCTCGTACCAAGAAAAAAAAAAAAACAGTTTATAAGATTCAAGTGACGATGCGTTAGCTGGTACAGGGCAGAGGAACACGAATAACACTCGCATGTTACTTCAAAATAATATGTTATGAAACGTCATAATTATCTGCACATTACTCTTATACGACTAACAGTGACTCTTCTATAAATAGAGGCCGATATTACTGCGAAATCAACTGGAAGTATGCGATCACCCTTATCAGCAAGGTTCACTTGTAAGTCAACACAAGAATAAATGTGAAAAAAAGTCACTGAACAAAGCGATTATCAGACGAAAAGTCAAATTCATCGTTATTACAATCATGCAATATTTTGTTTCATTTCTTTAATTCTTTGTCGCTTTCAAATAACGAGTAGTGTGCACTTATTAGGAGTTATTACCGAAATGCATATGCCATGGAAAATCAATCCGACTTTGTGGGTAGGTTCTATTAGGGCTTTCTTACAAACTGATCGATACAGAGAAGTTATTATGAATTGGTCTTTCATGTTTTTAAATATCCAACTTCCGTACTTAAAATTTATATTAGGCAGGCAAAGTTCTTTAACAAAATTGTACGCTACTAAAGAGTGAAATCTATCATGATTAAGCAAGAAGTTAGATTGGCCAGACGCCACCATTTACTAATGTACCAGTAGTTTGTACATCAGAAATTACAGAAGAAATTTTCCCACGAGAATTTCCAAACTATGTCATTGCTGTTTTCCTTTTCGTTCACTTATTTAATATCGAATATGCAAAGACGTGTAAACACTAGCGATGATCTTGTCATTTTCCAGCCCTTTTTACTAGTTCATACGCGAAAGGGAATAGTTGTCCCCATCATCCCACTGAAAACCATACTGTTTCATCTCTATTAAAATAGAATCCATGGTAAGCCTTGTTCACCCACTGTATTACATATGCTATAGGTATGCAACTTTTTGTAAATTACCATAAAAAGTACAGTAATGATATTATTTTATTATTCTTACTATTATTTCGTGACCCATCCAGGGAGCCCAAAGACTCGTCGAAGGAGGGCACCTACTTTACAAATCTCCGTCTTCACCACTTAATTCACCAACTACACCAACCGCTATTATCATCATCTACACCAACGCCATCTACTGCCCACTACCACCACGGATTTTATAATACCAAAAATCCACCTCTAGAGACAAGTGGAACTTTATCAAGCCACTTCAGATCTCTTCTCAATAAGTAGGGTTGCGGTTGGTTCACACCAGCTGTTGAAATTCATCTACCACCTACACTCTACGAACATCCATGATACTGTTGGAATTAGAAACCACTGTGTATTGGTGGGGTGGGGGAACACTCTGTGCTCATCCAATCAGGCTTCCAACTGCATAGATAACTGCGTTTGCTATGATAAGGTGCGCAGTTGGCTATTTCAAGATATATCTATGGCACTCTTCCGTTTAAAAGTAAAAGCAAGCCTATCCAATTTGCTGCTTCGCCGAAATAGAAAAAAATGTAAGCATAATAAAAATGAAATGAATATTACTGAAAGTATTATTTTAGGAGAGAGAGCGAATATCAGTAATGAAACAAAATCTTTCCGCTGCGTCGCTATTTTAAATGTAATCAAATCTGTATGTAATTCAAGTTATTCATGTGGATTTCATTTCATTACAGTTTTGTATTTTCTCGATTGTGTAATGAAATCCATTTGGACACGAAAACATCAGAAAGCCGATATATTGAAATTCCTCTCAAAACGCTGCCTTAATAAAGCTCGGTACTGATCTCCGTGACTCGATAACCAAGTAAATGAAGTGAATTTTTTTTTGTCGTCCATAAATTTCTTTTGTGCGCTGGATTAAGGAGAGGAAGACTTCTACAATGGTGTGTTGATGATCAAGCAGATATGTAAGGCTGCAATTCCTTCGAGCTCTGTTTATATTTAAGACGGTATATTTTATCGAAATACTACACGAGGAGAATTGGCCTTATTAGTTTTATTATTGTTATTTAAGCTGACTTTAGATTCTTAAATCTATGTAGATAATAAGCACAGAAAGTAAATTTGAATTTTCTTTTCATTTGTTAGAATGTAGATTTATATTTGAAGCAATATATAATTAGCATATTTTCTTTAAAAACACGTTGTTCACTTTTTGTTAGAGGCTAATCAATCGATATGTTGTTGAAATTCTCTGGTACTGGATTTCATCTCTTGTTATCATTTTGTATTTCATCCACATATATTTAATTAAATTGGAGTCGCAGTAATTTCTTTTGGTAGAATCTACATTCCACTGACATTTTAAATGTCATTCAATATGTTTACATTTAATAAAACGTACCCAAAATAAACAAACGGATGCTTTGATAGTTCTTTATATATTAATAATCATATAACCTCATGTGATACGATATTCAATCTCTCTCTCACACACACCGCACACACACACACACACATGATAGAGAGAGTATGAGAAAACTGCTCAACGATATGATAACCAATGTATGATGTTATCATTTTTTATATGGCTCCCACACACGAACGGCTTCAAATACCAATAGTACATTTGTAGGTATTGTGCGTTGGCTAAGGATTTGTTTTTCATTTTTATTAATTTTATATATATCTTGAATTTTTTATTTATTTTTGACAATATCTAGAGACCAAACATGGACCTTTTTCATGCCACTTCAATTAGCGGGACGGTCGTCTCACACCAGGCAATAAAATTCATCTCCCACCTAAAGACATTCACAAACATCCATTCTCACAGCTGGATTCGACCCCGCAGTCTGTTGATGGACGAGCGAATAGACTAACTACATCACCAACCAGGCCGACTTTTTCATTTCTGAAATCCAAGCAACTTAAAGGTATAATTAACTTGGAATATGTGCACATTGTTGCTTTAAACTGAAGTATTATTTCAGTTAAAACAGTCATTTCTTAAAATCCAATCTCTAAAACGAATTACTGTACCTGTGAATTATTAGGTGTACGCTTCATTCTAGTAAATATTTATGTAATGTTACAACTATATGCACTATTATGAAACTCCAGATTAATGTCTATAATTGTCTCCCTTTGAAATCATATTTACTACACACACGTTCATGCTTTTTTTTTTGATCCAACACTTCCAGTAAGACTAAAGGCTCCTCGGTACGTTTATATAAGTATTCCTGATAAGAAAACCAAATGGAAATTTCCTGTATACAAATAGGTTCCTGTTTTTTGAACTAATTCGTAGCAAATGATCTAGAAAATAAATGCCAGTGTAATCCAAACACTGCGTCATCTCTTGCTTTAGTTACTCATTCAACCTTAAGTTTTTTCTTCATCCTACTATCCAGACTAATCTCTACTACTTGGTGTCTTATCAAAGAGCTTCTTTCGCTGCTAAAGCAGTGATGTATGCAACGATTAGACAGACTTGGATGATTTACATATATCTTTCCTGAGCACTTTTATCCCTACTTCTTTTATTAAGGTACACATTAAAGTATATAATGTGTATACTTATCCACTTAGTGAGTTAAAGGTCGGTAAGAGCGACATCCTCGTGTACCGCACCACTACTGGCAAGAGATTTTTATTTTATATCAGTAGGCTTAGCGAAGAGACTCGAAAAATTACTTGCTTCGTTGTGTGGATTAGGCTATTAAAATTTGGAAAATATAAGGAATATTAATTTGCTAAGTCTTGAAAAGCTCTAGATTGTCTATTAATTCAAAATTGAAAGTGAAGAATTTCATAGACGATTTTGTCCTTAAGTTTTATCTTTCTGGTTTTCACTCTCATTCTGTTGTTACACTAAATAAAAAGTTAGGTGAATGGGTTAATTTTCTCAAACCCGACATGTTCTTTAATATACAGTTGTAGATAGTGCTTATTTCCCTTTATTTTCTTTGTAAAAAATTGTAATTGTGTTTATGTAGCCAACACTATTCAGGAAGCCAACACCAAATATTTATTCCTCCATCTCTCAATTACAACTCTGTTAATATGCAGAAATCAGCGGGTTTTTGTCCATGATTAAGATATTTCGTCAACCGAATAGAATTTACATAAAAGCAATAAGCTCTTTGAACTAAATGCTACTAAAAAATTGCTTTAAAAACCATTCTCTCCCTTGAATCTAAAAGGGAGAGGACATCAACATCATATCCTTGCACAGGAGGCACCACTGCATTAACACCGTTGATAAATCTTTACGTCATCAAACTTTATTCAGATTTCGATAAAATCACGGTCCATTTCAGACAGATTAAATACCCATAGGGCCCTTCTCTCTTTGCCAACCATTTACAGCATTCCCTATCGATTCTGATCCGAGTATTCCTGACCAATAGGTAAAACTCTCCTTTATGAGAAAGAAACAGCATCGAAGATATATCAAGAAAAGAAAATATAAAAAACATAACTATTCCAGCATATCATCCGATTTCCCCATTTCGTTTAAAGGAGTAAAGCCAAGCGGCAGTGCATATCCTGATTAAATCCCGAAAAGCTTCAGATATAAACACGAATTCTACAAAACTCTAACAATTGCAACCTACCAGAGGAGTTCATTCTGTTCCTCGCTGTATAGGAGTAACTGCGCATGAATATTAGGTTTCAGTCACGTGCTATGCGTAGCTCAGTCTTAGCTGAGAATGTATTGCATATTTGGTGGTTTGTTTAGAAATACCAGATAAATTTCTAGTTAAGTGTAACCGATTTAATTGATTAAGTGCGTGATATAATTGCAGCTTAACATCAAAATGTGTTAAATATCATATCCTATGTTCTGTTTGCGTAGAGAAAATAATCTATATTAAGCTTCATCTTAAAAATTTTCTGTGCCCTTAATTGAATCGTTATCGTATTTGAAGTCCGATTTAGAATCGACTTTGAAAAATTCCATTCCTGTTAATCAAACCGATTGCAACCAAACAAGAAGTTATTACGCTGAAATAAATCCCAATGCATAAATACTTGCGCCATAAACTCATCACCACCCGAGTCGTCAACAGTTGGCACAGAGAAATGACTCTCAGAGTGATTCCAATCCCACCTATGGCCATCGCTTCCGTATCTGGCGATAGGAAAGAGATGGCCCCTGGGCGACTTGTCATTAATGATGAATCGCTCGCACTTTCGAGCTCAATCGAAAAACCCATTTTCGTGTGTAAGAATGCGTTGTGTGTTCACACTGTTTGGTTAGTGGTGAGCTGAGGTTCATAAACTTCCTTATGAATATCTTTGAGACAACGTTTGGATATTTTATAGATAATCAAATGATGTTTTGTCGCCATTCTGTAAATTGCGTGTTAAATTTTCTTTAGTTTCTTCCCATCTTGCTGATAATATTTGTGGTAAAACGGAAGAAAAGAAAACTGTCAGTTGCACTGATGCATTTCAAGAATGAGAAATTAAAAGAGACGTTTTTCGGATAAATTGCAGACACACACTAAAGTATATGTGTCATGATTATGACTTAAGTGATGTCAGAGGAGATGTCGACCAGAATAGCATAGAGTGCTTTCCATTGCCCTGATAAATGGCAACGTACAATAAGGTGTATCAAGTACATCAAAAATTGTGTGATAAAAAAAAAATAGATCAACGTTGGATATGTGGTTTAATATAGCTGATTGTTCAGTTTTACATATTCTGCTGAGTCATTTGACCAACTATGCACTCTACAATTGGTCTAATGATTATCCGATTAAATCTAGAAATTGCATGGAAGTGCATCTGAACACATATGCCGGGCACTGGCAAAAATGGTAGTTAACAGCAGTAGACTATTGAAGGTATACCCATGTCCACCAACGAAAAACAAATCGTAAAATGTACAGAGAAACATTGGTGTGCAGAAAAGTCGCGCAGAGTGAGGGATCCTAAGTTCTTTACATGCGGACGGAAGGAGAAAGTTGTAACAACAGCACGACGTTGGCAAAGACACAACAAACTTGGTCACAAATTTTCCAAGACCATCGCAAGAGCGGAGTGATGGTCTGAAACGTATCATAGCAGCACTGCATTTTGAAATTTATCTGAACAATTTTTAGAATAAGAAGATCCACTGGTGTTGGTCATTCAAATTCTATGTGAGAGACACGTCCAACAATTCGATTAGTTTCCTTATTGAACTGGATTTCAATATTACTGAGGACGTTTGAGATCTGGTGAAAAACATTCATGATAAGGATTCTCTCAAGAAAATCTCGCGTGACTACAGAAATTCTCCATGTCCGCTTAAGATATGACACTTCTCGAGTGTTTTCGAAGTCTCGTAGATTCGCTGGCTAACCTTATTGAAGAGTCGTTCTGAAGGCTTAACGTAGTTCCTATGCTATTTGCATTATTTTTCCGATATCGCCAATCAATTGGCCACTTCTAGAATAAGGTACGTTTGCATGATTCTTTTCTTACATGGTCACAAATTTTCCAAGACCATCGCTGGAGTGGAATAATGGTCTCGAACTTCTCATAGCAGCACTGAATTGTTAAATTTAGCTCAACAATTTTAGATATAATTTATTTATTGCATAATTATCCCCAGAAGTTTGTAAAATAGCCTTCGAGCCTGGTTGACCAAGTGGATAGCGCTTTCACGTTCCAATCAATACGCTGTGTGTGTGTGTGTGTGTGTGTGTGTGTGTGTGTGTGTGTGTGTGTGTGTGTGTGTGTGTGTGTGTTCGACTACCACTGTGTGTCAGGATATTTGTGAATATCTTTAGGTGGTAGATTCATTTTATCGTGTGACAATCTATGTTGCTTATTAGAAGCCTGAAGTGTAAAGTTGTGTATTTGGTTTGAGGCAGTTTCCTGATCATCTGACCTTATACTAAATTAGTGACTAAACTGTTTCATCAGGAAATGAAAACAGTAATATTCTACCCAGACTGCCAGGAGAGCTCTCGCCTTTGGCAGTCAAAACATAGGTTTTAAAATTTAATGAGATCACTTAAATTTTCCTTTAGGAATATTTTTCTGATAAAATGACTGTACAAATTGACTCTTTTTCACAATAAATTTGATTTCACAACTTCTCTATGTAAATCCCCCGTGTTAAGAAAAGAAACATTAACGTTATCTGGAGATAATTTGACGTCAGTTAGATATTCTATCACTAATGTGAATCCTGATAATGGTGATTGTCGTTCAATCATCAATGAATTCGCTTAAGCGTTTTAGTTTTTGGAAGCCACACAATATCGAGTAAATCGTAATTACATACGGCATTAGTTAATTTGTAAACATTTCTAATAAAAAGAATGAAATTCACTGGATGATCTGTAGAAAAATTCGAGTATTCATTGCCATGCATATACGCATCTAATTTGTTTTACCTACTACAAGATAACATGTTGGTTTAGTACTTCAATAAATTGTATTTGTTTTATATATACGTTGATTTTTGTAAAAAAATGATTTATGAAGAAATAGAGGAAATCATTGTCTTTATTTAACATAAGATTTGCAAACCCTCTCCTCGCATTTATTTTGGATCCTTATCTATGCCTGTACATTTTCTAAATCTCCAAATACATGTAAGCGCTTCAAGCTACAGATTCTCCTTATTCACACACACTACTCGTATGAAAGCAATCAGATACAAGCTAATGCCCAAAAGGGAGAAACAAGATAGAGAACACATCTCTTTGTATGTTTCTACAGTTCAGATATTACTGCAGGTATCATTATATAAATCCTGCCTATTTCCTGCACCGACACCTGACTTACTTCATAAGAAAGGTATGTCAGCGCATGAAACTAGGAGTAATAGCTTTGGTATTACCGTGTCTTAAGGTCTTGTGTTTTATATTATCATTGAGTGGATGCAGAAGTGCACTCTATCTCAGTATGTTTAACGGGTTTTCGCAAATTCCGTAGCTCTCCCGTTTGTCTAGAAACGGCTGAAGAAGGATGAGAATTAAATCCTTTGCACGAAGTCACCTTGGGGAGTTTATGCACTCAGCCATACATTTTTAGGTTGCCTGGAAATGTACGGTTGACTTCGTAATTGCAAATATATCTTTAGTAAATGCAATCTGCTTCTTTTCTTCTAAGTAAGAAATGCTCATGACATTTCCACTTCATTATTTGTTATAAGGTGAATCTCGTGAACATCAATGACTCTTTTGGGTTCCCACTGAAAACACAGAAGCAGTTGCAATATCATTGTTAAAGTTATCTACTGTTGAGTAGGTTTTTTATTCTTCATATTGCAATACGTATGATTATGAATAAAAATCTAGTCATGATGCGTATCTCCGCTTAATTAGTACGATTAGTAGATATTACTCATCTCTCTCATTTTCAACTTAATCCTTTTTTCTTCTCAGATACATCACTTTCACGCCATCTATTCTCATTCCGTATAATTTTAAAGGATGAACTGTAAAATCGTAAGTTTCTTGAATCCTTGAGAGTATGAGTTTTATGTAAATTCCAACTAAGAAATGTCGAAAACGTATAGAACCCTAGTACTGTGACTGAGACAGCGGGTCTACTTTAAGAGTTAAATATATTGGTTTATTATCTCACATGATTTTATATTTACGTATTGAGAAATTCAATTGCTTATTTATAACCAAATAATCTTGTCCACGTATCCGTTGAAAATTTTCTCTTTCACTAGTAATTGAAAGGACTATGGTTCTTGATGAAGATCTTCTTAGTTCAGTCGTTATAGGCGATGCGTTTAGATAGAAAGATATGAATTTGAACCGCATTTACGACACAAACAACCTTTATAAAGTCATGCCAGTTGAAAACGAACCAGGCTGGATAGAAAATACACTATAGAGATAGAGAAATTCGTCTTTAACCTCCATGTCGTAGAATTAATTATGCTTAAAGCCAAGTTACTTGGCTGTGACAAGATATACAGCTTTAAGGCATTGAGAAGCGAGTAAACTCAGGATCTAAAGTAAAGTATTGACATTTTAAGTCATTTTCATGTGAAAAACTATTTTAAAGAATTTAATAATAATAATGCTATTTATTTACAAGTCATATCAAATAGGCAGATGCATTTCTTTCTTTTCAGATTATATTATCGACAAATAATTAATAATGAATTACACAAAAATACAAAAATAAGTTGATGTATGAGTAGGAAATATTTCTTTATTTTATTGTTCAGATATAACTGAAAACCTGTTTCCGTTGAGGATATAAATGAAGAATTTAGCTGCATCAAAGCACGAAGTAAACTTAAATGTCTTAATATCAACTATTTACTGAGTAAAGAAATAAGATGCATCGAAACACTTACAAATATTTAATATCTCCGTAGAGATTTTCGTTTGTGTAACCTGAGGAGAAATTGCATACTTTTCAGAGAGGCAGTTATTGAAAGCGTGGAATGCTCTGAATGCTTATTAAAAACATGTTACAAAACAGAAGTCATAAAATATTTATTTTGCGTTTTTCAAAGAATGCCTTGTAACTCAATATTTTATGCAGTAGAAGTCGTCTAACAGTAGTATGTTGAGTAAGTAGAAAACTTTAACTAAAGATTAGATGAAAAATACAGGAACATTTCTTTGGTCGATAACTCTTATTTGAACGAGGAGTAGACTATACAATATTCAGAATAAAAATAATATATTTCATTTAAAATGATAAAAAAATGCCCGATGCTTCCCTATTGTTAACATTATCACAAAGTATTAACAGCTGTGCTAGCAACATTGATAATATTAATAATGAAGCTTGTTAATGAACAGGACGATAACATAATAAAATGTAAAACAAAATAGTGCGCACTGGTGATAGTAAAATAATAAACTATTCTAATAAACTGTTTAATTCCACTTTTCACACCATCGTTGTTTTATCAGTCCGAGATTAACGTTATGAAGGACTTTATGTTCCAGGAAATATTTAGCCACTTGAGAAATACAAAGACTAAACTATTACATTTTATGATGTGTAGGCCGTGATATAGACCAGGGGTTCTATGATGTAGGCCCATCTTTAACTCGACTGACTGGACTTTTTTCTATGGAAACCTTTCCACATATTTGACAACTTTATGAAATTTCCCTCACTTATTCACGCAGAACGTTCTCTCATTCTCTCAGTGATATTGGTCCAGGGATCATCTCCTTATATTTTGTTATATTATATTTCTTAAATACTCCTCAAAAGTAGAATCATCTTAATCTCTTGGTAACAGTACTGTTTTTAGTTACATTCCCTGCATTTGAATTCCCTGTCTTTATTCGCTTCCGCATGACACTCAACTCGCGTCTGAAAGAGCCACTTTAGTTATTGGTTTAGTAGCAGTCCAGTATCTTCTTGGACATCTTCCAGAACCTAATCGAATCGATGTTACGTGTAATAATTGCATTTCGAGGTTCGATTAATCCATTACTCTGCGATCGTGTGAAACTTGGTCAGGATAGCCAAATAGCATAAAGAGAGGAGGAGGTTATGCGGTTTTATCATTAATTTCTCTTTTGAGATTATTCACCACACTACTAAGTTAAACTCCAGCCAGTTCTTTCGTAAAGTATACAGGGTATAGCTAGGAATCTTAAGAGTTAGAGAATTTCCATATCTAATGTGTGTGTCTGTATACGCGTGCTTTCCAGTGGGAAGAAAAAAACAGGAGAAATTCTGCGTCCTGGCTGTAATTTTAACTATCTTAACGTAACCGAAAAATACCTAAAATTCTCTAACTTTGGATCTGAGTGATGGAAACATTTCTTAAAGTTACAGATATCATAATGCGTACTGCATTTGGGCTCTTTACACCCATACGCTATGGTGTATGTCTGTCTACACTACAAATTCACTTCTGCAATTCGAACTCGCTCTTACTTCTGCATATTAATACTAATTATGTATTACTAATACATAATTATTAACACTAATTATGTTAATGCTTAATCTTTCTTCAAACTTAAAAATATTGCGTGAATAATTTTCCCGCCCATATCCTGCCAAGGAGCTCTTTGTTTCAATTCGAGAATCATAAACCCTCCCATTACAAATAGCATGCAAATTCTGATTCTTCGCCAATAAATATCTTTCATTCAGTAAACCAAGATAATGGAAAGATTCATAAATCGAAACTTTGCGAATGGATGTTTGCGTTGGAAATTTTAATATGGCAAAATTGTTATGCTGATCTCAAACATTGTATTCAATGTAGTGGATCACGTAAGAATTTTTCACAAATCCCATCCGTAATGCATAAATTCTTTATAGATTTATTGAATCTGTTTTACTATGAAAATCCCAAACACATTACAAAATGTATCTATACTACGCAATTTACTCAGGCTCTTGATGATGATGTAATGCACAATTGAAACACACAGAGAGAGAGAGAGAGAGAGAGAAAGAGAGAGAGAGAATAAAACAGATATTTGCCAAAACAGAAAACATTCAGACTCATGCACTAATCACGTTTCCAGCTACTTATATACTCACGCTAGACATCTTTTCACTTATCGTAAAATGCTTAGAATTGTCTTGTATATGCAACCTGCCAGCAGTATTATATATATATATATATATATATATATATATATATATATGTATATATATATATATATGTGTGTGTGTGTGTGTGATTGATTGTATTTCGATATTTGCCAACTCTGATATCCTGGGAATATACAAGAAAACCGCGATTAAGAAAGACAGTTACTTCTGATATCCTCTTTACTCTTTTATTGTCGAACTGATCATCATTCTTCGAAATAGTGATAGCATAAATAGAGGATGTACGGTTTCAAGTTCCTTATTTTATTGATGAATTCGGACTATTGACTTTAAGCATCACATGCAATTCTCTAACTGATGTTACAAAAGAAGACGTCTATTGTTTCATTTCATCGCGATTTTTTTATTCCTTCACCATGTTTGATCTTTCTTAAGTGCCTTCCTTGTTCTTTATGTGAGGTCTCGTTTATATAGTTAAGGTCGGTTTCAGTAAGCTGAGCCTGATTGGACAATTAAAAATGTCCTCTAAGAGCGAAAGCTGGCACCAAAGGAAGATTTACATACAAAAATTAAATTTCCCTCTCTCTCGACATTAAAAAAAAAATTAAAATGTTTGTTATATAAATTTTCATTTTATGATGATTAACACACACCATCCTCATGATATCGAATGTAATTTCTCTTATTTTTAATTATATATTTTTATAAAAGCTATTTTAGTTCTCACAGAATAGTAATCTGATTTGCGATCCTTAATGTTTTTCTTTATTTCTTATATTTCAGTATGTTATCATAATTTATTCCATAATTATAAATATTTAGGCCATAATGATTCCATTATGATAGATATCAGCTCATTTTACAAGTACACAATGGAAAATACTAAGTTAGTTCCGAATTCTAAAATGTTCGTCAACTCGCACACGTGCATTAAGCGAAAGTTGCAGATGTGCTAATATCGTGTTCCTGCATTAATAGAGGGTGCTCTATCAAGCGCTGTATTGTCTCTGAACCAATAATGACTCCGCCTGGTATCCGTATGAATAGACCATGCAGTCATTCACTAGCTTAGCCAAATATCTCGCCATATCCTTAATTTCATGATCATTTCGATGATGCTGTTGAAACCAGAACCATCACCACAATTACGTGTGAATGAAAGCATATTTGTCTGTTTGAAATTTCAGTAATGAAAGTTAATCGTCTCTCTCTCTCTCTCTCTGTGTGTGTGTGTGTGTGTGTGTGTGTGTGTGTGTGTGTGTGTGTGTTGCTTGAGTCATTTACGGGTTCATATTGTGGTGGCTAAGGACAAGAAAATAGTTCTTTCTTGCGGCCAGTTTATTTCTTGTGTATGTGGAGAGAGAGAGAGAGAGAGAGAGAGAAGGGTTGAACCAGTTTCAGAGAAAAATGTCACTGACTGCGTTTGTGACTGAATACCTCATCTTCAACTGAACAAGATAAATCTAGCATCAGTGGCACATTTCTGTCTTTACATAACGTGGGTAAAATGATCCTGTAGTAAAGTTATTAATTCTCGCTATGTCTTAATGCAGGGCTGTCCAAAACATTGCCCTCAGGCCGCCTGTGGGTTTTGATTTTCACGAGCAAATAAATAAAATAACAATTTGAACCGAATGGGTATTAGATATTTTAATTCTATCACTAATCGATAATCTAGATGTTGGTTATTTTATTTAGTGTTTTTACATCACTATATACCCACGTGTTTTTCAAATATTAGATGTGTCAAAGTAGCATTCTTACAGTGTTTTGTTGTAACGGTCATGCACTGGGCGCTCACGAAGAACGAGAGCGCGCAATTAGTGTTGTTCGTTTGTTCAGCTATCGAGGTTTGTCACTGGTGCTCACTAAATTACTAGATACGCATTGGATGCGGCTCTCGGATAAATCTTTTTTTTTTTTTTTTAAAGCGGCCCTCAGATTACCTAAGGTTGGACAGCCCTATCTTAATTCATTCAGTTGCGCATCATAACCCTCTCATTCTCTGTCTCTCTCTCTCTAAATGTAAGCTCTGCTTTCTGTTTATATTCACTTATCTAGTAGACGCCCCAGTTTTTTATTTCTAATGATACAAAATAGGTTAATTCTAATCGCTGCTTCAATACTCGTAAGCATATTGAACATTAATAAGTAAAGCGGAAATATTAACTTTTATCCTTTTGATGATTATACTATCAAAGGAATCTGATAATTTAACACAATTATTTAACTATTTTCAATATTCATTTCTTGTTTTAAAATTCCATTGTTTTGCTAATTATTTCTATTTGATCCCATATCTATGTCCAAATCCGTTATTTGTCAAGTTTGTTTTTGATGACGAAATATTTGTCCTGTGTATTGAATAATTATTTCCTTTCTATTGCCAACGTTTTCAGCTCAGTGAAACACAAACTGCTGTTTATTTCTGAAGGAGCAGAGTCGGCAGCTATTCAGGGGTGGTTTGCAATATCTTCAACTAGATTCGGTTATTTAAATTTGTGTTAACTAAAAATACTGCTAGATTTTTTTATTAATTAGTGATTATATTTTTATCTTTCATCATAATCGCTCTGCGATCAATACGAACATGATTTTACTCCTCTAAAATAATTATTTTGAAATTAATTTTACAACCGAACATTCTTAATTATTGCAAAGGTTTGCTTCATGACTAAATCCATTTTGTCTTAAGAATTTATTTATAAGCATTGTCTGTACTGAATTTACTTTGCTCGTAAAGAAATTACTTCCATCATATAAAGTAATTAAAATAAATAAAGAATAAATGTTTACAAAGCATCCAAAAGGTGGCTTATAAAGTGCAGACCTTCCACAACAATAACAATCGTTGATAATTTTGTGGCAAGGCAACCATTTAATGGTCTAACTTTATTCTGAAATGTGATTAGACTAAATGAACTATTTCAATAAACTTTATTATGTGTAAATTAGTAAATAAGTTCAAACATTCACTTTCCTCTGACTCATGTTCATTTATCCTTACGCATTAAAAATTAGTCCCATTTCTAATAAGTGAAGTAGCTACATTTATAAAATATGAAATGCACTTTAAAAATTCTTCTGTGAACTGTGAGCTAAACAGATTGACAAAAATCCACTTAAAAAAAATTAAACTAATGATTTCTTTCGTTCTTTTTTATTCCTTTGTTTCTAATTTCTCTGATTGGTGATGCATTAATGTCTCCTAAATTGACGCGTAGGTTTCTTCATTTGTTTGTAAATATTTTCAGCCATTTCTTTTCTACATTCCAGGCTGCTGTTACACAATGTAAAGGGGATTATTTTCTGTTACGTCATTGTCAGAGAAACAGTATACATAAATTAAATTATTACATATGAAGATGAAGGTAGAAAATAACCTTTTATTGCTTGTGAACACGGCTGCAATACACGCAAGCACAAATATGCTGTGCACACTTCTCTGTGTAATCGGTCATTACGTCAGAGATGTTTTATTGAATCCCTGTTAGAGATTATTTCTCCCAAGGAGACGACAAAAGATATCCAGATAGGAATGTCTTATATTAACATGCCAATAATCATACCTCCTTCATTTCCTCTTGCTCTATTGACATTATCTCTCGCGAATCTTTCTCTTCAGAAGAGAGATATAGCATACGTCTTCTAAGTACTAACCACACACAAGCACTTCCTGTAGATCGAATGATATCAAAAATAACGAAGATCGGTTTGATGACAAGATTACGTTCTTATCAGGAAATCTTTTTCTGATGGTCATTTGCAAAGCAAAAAAAAGCAATCGTATTGATTATCCGAAAAAATTAATGTTAAGATTTAATAATGAAGAAAGTTAGAAAGTTTATTTTTAATAAGAATTTGAACGTTAATTTGAAATCCTAATTTTAACAAGAATTTGAATCTTATTGAATCCCAATTTTAACAAGAATTTGAATCTTATTGAATCCTAATTTAATAAGAATTTGAAAGTTATTGAAATCCTAATTTTAACAAGAATTAAAATTTTCAACAACAAAAAAAGAAAATTTTAAATAGAATTGAGATTCAGATACCATCTTAAAATTCCGATAAAACTATTTTATAATCAAAACGCCTCAGACAATGCTATTTACCGGACTTGGCCATTCTTCAATAATTGTTTTATTTTGTAGAGCGGTATATTTCATCTGGATATCATAAATGTATTCCTAAATATGTTATGATTTGCGAGAACGCGAATAGCGATAAAATTAAAAAGTATATAATAATAGTATTTTTTTTTTTTAAAAAAATTGGTTTTCTATTGAATTTCCTATTAATTTTTAAATACTTTCCGTAGTTTTTAATACTACGTTTTCTTCCAAATACATTTTGTATTTGTAAACATTCTATTAACGTATATGAAAAAACATTCCTATTGAAACAGCTACGTAAATTGAAATTTGTTCTGCTTTACGAGTTCGAAAATATTTAATAGAAATACGAAAGGTAAGGGTAAGGTCCTTCAGAAGAAACTTAAAGAAGCGTAAATATAACTTTGAGAAATGCATTCCTGCCTTGAATGATTTAACAACCAGAGGGAGGCATTTATAAGTACGTTCTCTCGTCACTTCAGCAAATCCATATCTTTGATGTTTTGTTGCGTAAAATCTGATGTTTCCACGGTTCACGAAGTGTAAAGATTTCTCCAAATCTTCAGAGAAAATATTCCAGCTAAATATCGCTTACGGCAACATATCTTAAAATATGTGCATTAACTTTACCTATTCATGGACGATTCTTTCTTTCCAGATATCCGAAATTCTATTTTAATCCTCGCCCTGTATAAAATATTTCCTTCTAAAAAATCATTAAACTTCTTAATAGCCTATTATTGGTGCTTGTGTATTTTTTCTTATTGTATAAAGTTCTATAACATTATCAGAATGCTTTAATAATCAGAATGCATAACTACTTAAATATTACTTTAATATTTAAGTAATTATGCTGTCGTCCATAAGGAATTTTGTTTGAGATATCTCCCATTGCATGTTCAGAAAATAGAGTGTCTGCATGTGTTTTCCTTTCTTTATTATTCGAAAAGAAAAAAAATCAATTCGCCAGTGTTGCTTTATATAGGACATTTACGCTACTATGCTTGTCTAGACAAACCAGAACGATACAAACTAATGTTATTCCTATTTTATTTTCAATTCTCCAGTTGCATCATGTACACCACAGCATACCTTTAGGTGCATTAAGGTGGCTTAATATAATATGCGCATGTCAAAATGCATGTGCGTTTCTTCCTCGAATACAAATGAGCTTTCGTAATTCTGTATATGTAAACGAAAGCATTCTGCTGTCAATTTATGGCTAGCTAACAGTACATATACGCTTCTGTCGCATGGAGTTTTCCTTTGCAAGGCTCATCTTACGGGTTTCTGCACGCAAACATTCGATTTGGTTACTTGGTGAGTCTATAGATCTCAACATGTGAAGCTATCCAAGAAGTTCCCACTTCATTTTTGCATATCGCTAAAAGTATTTGTGCATTAGGAAATAGCTTTTTCTCCATGGACCTTATTTCTTTCATTAGTGCACATAGTTTTTCAGTCTAAGTAAAGGATTTATTTAAATATTAGTTTTTCAGTCTCATTACCGTATTAAGTAAAATATTATCTGAAATGAGTTTTTCAGATATATTTCTGATCCTGAAATGAAGAAATTATGATTTCAAAATAATCGTTATTTTGAAATCATAATTGAAAAGATTAAAAATTTTATCAAAATTTCCTATGTAAGGACGGGAAGACAGCGTTTTTCAAAGCGCGCTGAAAAACAATGAAATATATCGCTCCCCAATACTTGTAACTAGACCACACGGTGATTACCACTCAACACCTTGTCTCGAGTGGTAACCAGTGTGTTTTACCTTATAAGACATTAATTAACTACGTGTCTTTATTTTCCCTACATCGTACAGCGTTCTTTTATAACAGCACGTTCAGATTCTTCGGCAAGCGGTAGAATAACTGGAAAAATATGAAGCGAGAGAAAGATGTTAACGATTGGTAGACAAGATGACTAGAGTGCGAAATATCTACGGTTATCTGCATTGCGTTAACTGAGCGGCATAAATGTATTACAATTATGATAACACTTCAGTCTACTATAATTACCTATAATAAGAATACAGTTCATGTTAAGATAACTCGGCAAGTCATTCAGTTCACGATCAGTACTGTTTACAATGGACTGTTGAAATCGAGCAGAATCGTTTTTCTTTAAGTTTCATAATTTAAAAAAAAAAAATTGGAATGAATTTCTTGCAATTCTGTTTAAATAGGAATACTGAAACATGTGCATGTCGGAAGATTGAGTAAATTATAATGTCTGTATTCTTCTAACAAACTTCTTATTACACTCCGTTAAAGATGAGACAGTTATAAATTAATATTCAGATTATTTAAGTAAGTTTTGCCGAAAAAAAACATGTTGGGTGGTCTGGAGTGTGGTGCTGTGTAGATATCACAGCATGGGCGCACCTCAAGTCCCACCTTGTTCGTTTTTACTTAAAATAAACCAATTCGCTACCGTGTTTATTACAAGAACTGTTAGCCTGATGTTTTATGCATACCCCATAAAATACCTTTAAGCGATTCGCTTGGGAAGATTTCTCCCCCATTCCCCTTTGAGTAGTTACATGACATAGCGCGTCACATCATCAGAGAATACCGTATGTTCTAATGGTTAGCTGTAATCACTAGTGGAAGATTACAAGAATACCCTTTTACAAAAACATGTCTTTGTATTTAGAAACTTTTTTTCTTTTCTTCTGTTAATTCCATGGACTAGCAATTTGTTCTTTTTATTAAGCGTTTTTTTTTTTTTTTTCATTCGGAAAACGAGCTTCTGATCCAATTGCATCATTTGCCCATCTTTTATATAAGAGGGCCCAATTCCGCTTAAGGGTGAAAATCACTGAGGAGTATTCCTTAATAAACTGTAAATTTTAAATTTAATAATGATAAATACTGACGAATACATTGCAAATTAATTATGTGAGCATTCTGATTTCCTATTTAAGAAAAGAAAAAAGAATAGGATAACGAGATTGCTTTAAGTGGAATTCAAAATTTAGTTGGAATAATTTACTGATATTTATATTTTATATGAATTATTTTTCGAGTATTTTTAAACAAATATTTAACCTTTTTGAATTTTACTAAGTCGATACGATATATTACGTAGTAGATGATTTTCATCGCCCGGTGTGAAAATATCATCCTGTTTATTAGCGTTCTGAAGTTACTTGAAACATATGGTTTTGTAACTAGAGAAACATTTTCAGATTATTCCTTTCTAACTTTAACCTCTAGTAGCATTAGTAAATGATTTAAATATCAAAGGAAATAATATTCTACATGAAATTCTCAAGTAATTTTGCAAATGTTTGAAGTTATATTTGCAGAATTACTGTTTTTGTTAATAACATCCAACGTTATTAACAAAATTTATATTTCAATATAAATGTAATTTATATTTCAATAACTCTGAAATATAAATTACATTGTTAGGGGTGAGTATGACAGGGTAAAAAAAAAAGTCCTTTTAGAACTTCCAGGGTAACGAATGGCAATGCTGTAGCCAATGAAGTTTTAACTGAGGGTCCGCTATTGCCCGTTACCCAGCCATGACTGGAGCATTTAGCTCGATAACACTCCATCCACACAGATTCTCTTCATTCAGATGACGGGATAAAGAGTCAAGGACTCAGTCCATCGCCCAGTTCTTTTAAGAACTTAAGAACTTGCATTGTTAGGGAGAGATGATAATCGACCGTGAGATGTGATTAATACTCGTGGAGGGTAATGGATGGCAATGCTGTAGCCAATGAAGTTCTAACTGAGGCTCAGCTATTGCTGTTACCCTCCTGCCATGATCAGAGCTTTAATAGCTCAATAACACCTTATACTACACTGTCCTCTACAGATAACAGGGAAGATGAAAAGCATTCTTGCTTCGCCCCTTTAAGCCAGTCCTTATAAGGACTATTGCATTGTTATGCACATCAACTCATTGGCTCCAAATCTTCCAAAGTAATAGCACAGCTCTACCCATTGATCAACCGCAAGAGCAAATTGAACCTACATAATAAATTGCTTCTTTAGCGGATGGTAATACGTCCAGTCATTACCTACGCCTCACCAGCATGGAGTCACACTTCAAGATCAAACATTTCGAAATTACAGAAAATCCAAAACAAATGCCTTAGGATGATCCTGGATGCACCGTGGTTCATCAGAAATTCACCGAGAAACCTCCATTCCATACATTTCCTCCTTTCTTCGTAATCTTGCAGAAAAATTCTTCGTGAAGTCAAGTTCACATTCAAACCCACTAATCGTACAAGCTGTCAATTACAATGAGACTGATTACTACAAACGCAAAGGACCGAAGGCTATTCTTCTCTCAACTGATCATAGCTAACACAACTGCCCTCAGAAGGCGAGCTTAACTGCTCACAAACCTCCATTCCAAACAGCTCTCATTACAGATAAAGGGGAATATGAAAAGCACTAGTGCTTCGCCCATCCTGTCAGTAATGTTAATGGTAAAAATTAATGATGATGAGATGTAGACTGAAATTAGAACAGGGATCGACCGTGAGATGCGGTGATTAATACCCTTGGAGGGTAATAAATGGCAGTGCTGTAGCCAATGAAGTTCTAACTGAGGCTCGGCTATTACCCTCCTGCCATGATCAGAGCTTTAATAGCTCAATAACACCTTATCCCTACACTGTCCTCTACAGATAACGGGGAAGATGAAAAGCATTCTTGCTTCGCCTCTTTAAGCCATTCCTTTTAAGGACTTTAAGACTATAGCAACTAAGTTCTTTTCATAGCCTACATCCTAATAATATAATTCAACTAGCTGCAAATTACGATGCAACAGATTACACCAAGTAAAAAAGCTATTTTAAACTGCAACCTCAATGATTAAACTTCCAAACCATGAATAACATGGATTAACCCCCCCCCCCAATCCATGAATAACATGGATAAGAAGTGCAATTTGGTGTTACTATTTCATCCACATTGGCCAGTAGGGAGGTCCTCAGGCCCACTCAAGGCGAGCAACAGGCTCATTAATATTTTTCCTCTCACATTTCTCCTCATCAGACAGCGGGGAATATGAAAAGCATCTGCCTCACCCTTTAAGCCAATAAAGTTGAAAGTTGAAAATAATAATAGTGATGATGCGTTGAATCGCTTTAAGGGGTAGAAAAAGAAGACAGAAATATGATATTAAATAGTAACGTGTAACGTCTCCTTAGTAACTCCCAAGTGGAATTCTTTGTAAGACGTGTCTTCTGACTTCTTTAGCGAAAGTGGAAATTTATGAATAATGAATTTTCGTATTAGACTCTTGATTCTCTCTTTTGAAGATAACGATCTTTTGGAAATACTAAATCCTTTAATTGCCTTAGGGAAAATTTGCATTGAAATCTTCGGTCAGTTGTTTAATTAGGTTTAGATGAAATGTGTTCCAGTACCAAATGGGACTGAAATGTTTGGAATTCCCACCATTCCCATTTTATGCGTGATTTATAACCCTGATTAATAGTTTTTCTTCTATTTTAAGTAGCTGAAAGTATTGTGATGTGAATATTTTCCCCTTAGGAGGAAAGTCTTTACCACTTCCAATTTACTTTATTTTATCTCTAGAAAAAAGCAATTACAGAGTAACCTATGAATGTTTTCCGAATTTTTTTTATACCAAAGTAATGCTTAGAGATTTTTTTAGGATTTTATGTAAGAGAAACCTTTAAAAAAGTAACAAAGAACAGTAATTTTGATATTATTTCAACTCTAAAACAATTTACTGAGCATAATAGGTAAAGACAAGACAGAAAAAAAAATAATTGCCGTATTTAAGTAAATTGTTATAAACTACTGCAGTAATTTGACGACTACTGGAGACAAAAGAAAAACTCTTAATGGATTATGACCTTCTGTTATCTGGAATGCGAGGATTGTCTACGTTTGTGTACTAAATCGGTTGTGTTTATTAGTCGAATAGGTTTTGCTATGTTTTGTTGGAGAAATAGGCAAAAGTTTTCAAAAATAAAACCTCCAGTTGAAATCATTTCGCTGACCCCTATCTCTGTAAACGACTTTGAAATGTTTGCCCATTTTTATGATTGATCTGGAACCAGAAATCCAGTTCTTTGCTATTTAGTATGTGAACAATCAGAAAATGAAATTGTAAAAAAAAAATCAGTCCAGAATTAATGATTATAACAACTCTTGGTTTGTGTTTTATTCAATTGTATCTATAAGGTTGGAGACGTGTTACTACTATGGATGGGTGGAAAAAATTCTGGATAATCCAGGAAGCCTCCCACACAGGCGAAACTTACAAATATGCACAATGCTTCACTATTCAGTATCTTCTCGTTAACGCGTGTGGGTCTCTCACAGTCAATTGACTTCGTTTCATAAATACCTAATTAGTGCTATGATGGAGCAGTTAAACCTACCTTCTCTGCTATTCGGCGAAATGAGATTAATTGAAGGTTATCATTTTTTCTCTCTCTTTAGGAACCAAATGAAAATCGTATACCACCAAAAGTCTTAACATAAATGTAAAATTGCTTATTTATATATTACGTAATATTGAAGATGAGTGAGATCTGTTTTAGTTTATTTTTATGTGCTTATTATTAGTGTTGGAGATGATGATTTCTCTGTGTGAATTTCAGCTTAGTTAAAGAGTTCTTGATTCGTTGTCAGGTATTCTATTAAAGGTCATACAAATGGTAGCCAAGTATCAAAAATGATGGAGCTGTCTGCACATTACAATGTTCCAGACAGTTGCTATATTTAAAAAAATCAGATTTCACCAATTTCTTTAATTTATAAGGAAATTGAACAGGAACTCATATCGATGTACATGTCTCTTTTATAATTAGTTTTCAGTTTCACGAATAATTAATAAATATGAATCGAGGAGATGTCTCCTCATAAACGATAATATATTCAGATGTTTTCTTCATTAGTCATTTAATATGCTAATTATAGAATAATTTTCGATATTCTCGTGTATTTCCGAAATGGAAACTCATTCCTGCGTTTTAGTTCGTGTGATTTTTTTCATAAGTCATCATAAGAAGGCTAATTTCATGAAAGTCATTTAATTCTTCATGAATAAGCAACGAATTATAACCAAGTCACGCACATTGCCATAAAGATATTTTTATCCATAAGGAATATGGATCTATGTATGTAAATATAGCTTTAACACACACACACACACACACACACACACACACACACACGCCAGCCAGTTCTACCTCAATAGAATTCAAATAAAATCACCGAAGTGCATTCTCTGACTTTATGAATCTGCTTTAAATTCTTCTCTTCCTCCTCCTCCCCTGCATCCACCTCTCTGGTGACGTGACGTGGAAGCAGTCCAAACACTAAAAAATGACTACCTGATTACGAGAGTATCAGTGTTAGCAGTGCTCAGAAACCGATGAGTTCAGTCGCCTGTGAATCACGATTTCTCTAACGTCCCCCGTTACTGTCATTCTGTGCGTTTCAACCCCATTAACTCCGGATGGCACTCATCACTTCCGAAACTATTTTGTCAGGGTAATTTCGATGAAGTTTTTTTTTTTTTTTTTTTTTTTTTTTTTTTTTTTTTTTTTAAGACAAAATAAACCGAGAACATTCCGACGATATTTTTGTGGAGGCGAAAAGAAAATCCGGGGAAGAAAAAAAAAACGAATGTTTAATAAAATTTTGAAATTTAATATCTTTACTAAGAATAACTGTGACTTTTGGATCCTAGGGATTTCCAGAAATATTATCATTTTTCTTGTGAGTATTGAGTATGATGTTTTGATAAAATCTTTGACAGAAAATCATCTCATATGTTCCATTTCGACATTGATATTTAGAGAATGGAAATAATTTGTTTGTGTTACAATATAGAGTTATTATATTTAAATTATTGAAAGGTGCAAGAAATTATATGGAATTATATTAATGAAGTAAGAAATATGTGAGAATTATTAGCTTTAAGCAATGAAATAATAGTTGTGAATAGAAAGTATATTCACTACACACATCCGAGTTTATCAATAATTTCAACTGGTGTTATGTGTATTAAACAAATATTGCGGAGAGTAACGAATTATGTCATCATATAATTGAAAATAAGCAAATTTGCATTTATTTTGAGTACGATTTAAAAAAAAATCGATAATAGAAGAAATAAAAGAGATTTGTTGCAAAATATTAATCATTAATCAAAAATAAGTAAGCATTTATGTATTGATAGGTTAGTCCTTGTATAGTGAAAAAATTCCAGAGACATCATATCGCAGAAAGAAGAATAGCAAAATAGAAGGTTTGTTATCACACTAAAACAGTACGGAGACAGTTAACTGTGGACTTTGAAAAAAACACTAACCATCTTTCAGACAACACAGACACAAACTAGACATTCTAAAAAAATTATTTATTAGGCAATAAATAAATTATAATATCCTAATAGTCCATTTCAAAATAGTTAAGGTAAATTCATTCCAACTTCGACTCTCACATTCTATCTTTCTATTCGTTTAAGGAATTTGTTTCACAGAAATCTAAAGGGAAGCCATCTTAAATTGTTTATTTATTTTTGGTTTCAACACGTTAAGTTTAATAAAAAAAAAAAAATGGAAATGAGAAATGGTGAACAACTTTGAATTTTCTTTCATAAATAACATCAAAGAAATTATATGCTTATTGTATATAATTAACAAGAACAGTGGTGTTGTGTGCTTCTTACACATTTTTGGCATTTTGGGATAACCATACAAAGAAAACTTTGTGTGTTTTATATATTATGTGCATGTGCGCGCGCGCATTCAAATACCGATTTATTATACGACTAAATGCCTGTTTTCATATTTACAAATAAAAAAAAAATCCTATAGCCTTCTACAATGAATCTTGCTTCGTTCGCGAGAAATCTTTTTTTTTTAAATTTTCCATTGAACTTCTGATGATTAGCATAAATTTCCTAGAAAGTATTGCACGAAATAAAATTTTCAAGAGGATACCAACAATAAATATTTAGAGGACATTCATTTAGTAGAACTGGTATATTCCGTTGTGGTTTGTACTCTGTTTCGAATCTTTTATTATTCATAATTACTTCATTTACTTTAGTGCAATAGTTGTATTGTTTACGGTTGCTTTTATTTCACAATTCCAAGTATTCACCACGGATTCTACTTTTGAGAATTTGTTTGTTCTCGTGTGGACGCAATGTATTTACTTCTTTCTTCTATCATATTTAATAATTAATGAAGTACTAATAATTATGAATTTTCTATACAGCTTGAATAATTATCTATAATAGAGTTGAAGACGAATACTATAGAGACTGTTTAAATGAAATGCATTAATTTTTCTTTCATTTATTTATATCAGCGTTGCATAATTCCGACCTCGTAGTTCAGTTGAGAATATTTCAGTATGTGCATATTAAAAGTGTAAACATGAAAGGAAGGAGAAATTCATCTTATATTTTGCATTAAAATGCTGTATATCATCTGAAAGTGTACGAATATGATCATTTTGTGCATATTTATCTGTTCAGAAAACTGTTTATTTCCTTATACTCTGGAATCACTTCTTTGACCAGATGTGTTTCCAATAACTTTCGGCAGCTGAAACAAAATACGAGGCATAATTCATATTTCATTTTATATCCATTAATATTAAGATTGTCTAGATGTAAGATAAAACCATGGCATAAGAAAGATTTTTCTAATAAAGAAAAAAGATCAATATAAAACACTACGAACATATTTCCAGAGTCACGTACCAGAGATGTCTCGCCAATAAAGAGAACCATTAAGCACCTCTGAAGTTCATTAGTATCATAAAACAACAATCCTATAGCTCGTTTAACAAAAGACATGTGCCGTAAGTTTAATGACAATAATAATATTTAATGTTTTGCCATTTATTTTCCATAGAACAGACAACATAAAACAAAGGATAATTGCCTGGCATTAAATGTCCATCTGCCAACACCTAACTCCATCTTTAATGTTTATATGGTAGCAAATAAACTAATTGCCACTAATTTTAGATAACGCACGCTTTCACACTTTCGTCTTTTTATTCTGTGGCTTTAATTACAGCTTCTTAAGTGAATGCCTAATCAAGATATCATTTCGTTAATGACATCTTAAATACGTTTTAACTTTGTAAGGAAATAAGCATGGCTAAATTTTACGTCTGTTTGCTAAATATTATATTTGTGAATGTGGCATAGTGTAGACGTACAAAGTGGAAAAGTAAAAAAAAAAACAATGGGTTGTTTTTTCAGAAAATTTAGAAATTAAATACAGTGAAAGAGCTTTCCTAACTCGCTCATGTTGTCATTTCAAATTAAAAATAAGCGATTTCGAATAGGAAACTCTCATAAAACATGTTCTTAGAATATTTAAGTGTGCAACTGTGTAAAGTTCAAAATTAAAAGAATACAAAAATTACCGACAACTAATTATATCCTTCAGCAGTAGCATAGGCGAGATGAGTACGTCATAGCATGCATTCATCTTGCATTGCCTAGCGCGTAACATTATACTAAGAAGAACGTACATAGTTTACAATAATTAAAACTTTTAATAGTCTATACATGCATTTTTCTCTTTGCAAAAAATTGATTAAAGTTGAAATTGCAACTAAATTACGAAAATAAGTGCCCCCCCCAAAAAAAAAAAACGAGTCCAAACAAAGTTTTTGCATAGATAAAATATTTACGTAGATACTTGACAATTTTGCAATCAATTTATTTAGGATTTTATATAAAATCTTTTGATATAATTAGCTATTCTTTTATTTTATCTGAATATATTTTAGATACTGTGCTACACAAACTGGCCATGAATTTCTTTTTTTGTCGTTTACGTATAAAACAAAATATTAAAAAATAAAGTTCGCTCCATAAAACTTAAAGCTTTTAAATAGTCTTCTTGGCATATCGCTTTTACTCTACAGCGTGTAGAATGAAATGAGTGCTTTATGGAAAATTCAGACATAGAAAATGATGCATTTTATCGCATTAAAATCTACGATCCTTACTCAGCCAGCTATATCGTTGTTTGCTTTTTTTATTTATATGCACATTACATTTGAACATTATTTTTAAGCATAAAGAAATACGGACCATGCTTTGTCTCGATGGGTGACATAATTATGTCCTAAATGGGTGCTTTTCCCCACCATCCACAGAAGCAATAACTCGTGTAATATTTGATGTGTAACGTTCATATAAAAATAAAGATATGAAGTGCAATTTCTCAGAGGTTGGCAGGCACTTACGTTGCTTTATCTGCCACGCTTGTTGATAAAAAAAGAAAAAGAAAAAAAAATTCCAAGAGCACTCAATGGAAATCCGCATTGTAGTAGAGCAAGATAGCCACCCTCTAGGGAAGCGTTAGATCAGTATTGCTTATTTTAGTCAGCTCACGTTATCTCTACATTCTTCTCGGCATATAAAATGCTCATTGGTTGATCACTAAAATGTTTGGCATTTAAAGAACGCATGGTTTAGTCACTGAAGAAAGCTATAATAAGAATTTCAGACTGCGCTAATACTGTGTATGTGTTGGAGATGCTTTTATATTATTGAAGAGCATTAGATTTATTTTTCTGTTGAATAATCCTATACACCGAAGTGATGATGCTATGAAATAGGTCGTTAAAGATGGCGATTTAACTTCTAATGTTTCTTAAAAAGCTCTTCTTTGCATTAAATAACGAGACTTCATTGTAAAGTATCTTTAGAATTTCTTTTTAAGATGACGTTAGACAGCCATGAGTGATGAAGCTGTCGCGATACCGAACGACTGTTCAATATATTTTATTTTGGAAGCAGCAGTCAAGAAGTCATTCTATCCACATTTTAAAGAAACCGATATGGTAGAGCTGTGAACATATATATATATATATATATATTTTTTTTTTTTCATTACTGGTATTTATGAGAAGAATTATGCACCGTTTATGTACGTTTCATCATCAACTCCTCATCATTAAGTATATTTAATGTAGGATATTACGACAAGAAGCGTGATCTAAGTATCAATTCACTGAGGTAAAACTTTCGAACCTTATTGACTGTAAATGAAAGGTAAAACAAATATTGAATTCTGCCGCAGGAAAAAAGAAATTACTCATAATTCGTAAAGAAATCTTATTATCGGAAGAGAGTTTCTGAAGATCGTTATTGGCCTGAATTTCTTTATAAATTTGATGTTTTTGTTGTAAAATAGCGTAAATAAAAAACTGATTTCAATAATCATTCATGGCTAGAAATCATGATATTTGTAATAAAAGAAATAATAATAAAACATGCTATACATCCAGAACAGTTATGAAGGGATTATGCGCTAGATTTTACTTCTACAGAGCAACGAAATAATACATAACTAATAATAATAATATAAAATGAAATAATATATCGTGTCAAAAATTCGAAAATGGAACGACGAGCAACGTAAAAATTTTATTTCAAACTGGAAAAATCGGCCGTCGAAAAAACATTTAATGATCATTCGTAAAACAGGGTACTAGGATGACTGCCTATCACGTTTTTCTTTAGTGATGCTCGGGATTTTGAGATGGTAGGGATTAAATAGAAGATGACCTATGAAAATGTAAAAATCTTGGAGTTATGAAATTTTGGAATCAGCAACTAAGATTGGATCAGTACCTAACAGTTAGTGTTACTCCATCACAATGCGCCTGCATCTTGTGCGGTAAACGTAAGTTCCGCACTTTCAAATCCAGCACAGTGCTCGAACAGTAGCTGTATTTGTCGAATTTATTATTGGCCTTTTTTGTTTCCAGAATTGAAACGAAATTGAAAGGATGACTCAGTGGAGACCATCCAGAAATGTGTGACTGCCTGGCTCAACGTTGATACCTTTAGAAGCCTACGAGCAGTGTTTCGAAAGTTTGTTGAACTATGTAAACGGCTCATTGAGTTAAAGGGGTTTATGTTGAAAATAAATAAATGGTTCATCTTTCTGTATTTGCTCTTTATTGTTATACGAACTGTTATTTAACTGGCAAACACCACGTGTGTGTATTTAGTCAACCTCAAGAAGCAAAGACTTTTCTCACATTGTAAAGCCAATATAAAAGGACAAACACATTCCTCTTAGGGCTCAATTTATACTCAGCTTAGTGCATAATAGTATCAACAGTGATACGACATTCTCTAATGGAATCTACGGATCAATTAAACCTCGGTTTCCGCACACTGCCACGGGCGACTAATCTTAATCTTTAGCTCTGCAGGACACAAGTGCACTTTCACTGAATCCGTTTCCGTTTATTCACCACATGATCCGTGTTGAACTGGTCGCTTCAGCCTTCATGAATGAGTGAAGCACGTTTCCAACGAATAGCTTGCTAAGATTAATGCCTCAGAGATTCCTGCGCTCCTCTTACTTCCCCCCATCCTCTTCCTTCTTCCGATGTTTTCCTCCTGGCGGTTAAGGCTCCCTTAACAACTCTCGCGATTACGTCTACCATATTCGTAGATATTATCGGATAGAATCACTAAGCTTAGACTCGTTTCACATTCTCTTAGAGACAATTATTTTGAGTAACTATTGAAATGCTCGTCATATTAATGGTAGCCGAAGAAAACTGGTTTAATTTTAAATAATTTAAGTTCTTACGTTAACTAACATCTTACGTTTTATATATTTAACAGAATCATTCGCTCAGTCTGTTCAGTTTAAATTACTCATTTTACACTTCATTTGCCGTTGTCCGCACTACAGATGCCATGCAGCTCAATGCATGCTCCGTAGCTTGTTCGTGAATAATTATGGTTCCTTCCTATTTACTGAGTGGAAATTGCAACGGCATTGTGCAAATTGAAGATACTTGTTTTAACCCGATTTGGATTTTTAAGTTTTCAGCTCGTGAATTGCCAAACATTCCTTCAATTATAATATGATTATTCTCAATCAAAAATTATAGATTTCGTAGCTCAAAAAGTGAATTAGAGTTGTTTTCATCTCTAATTCACTTCTCTAGTTTACATGCATGTGCTATTCATTGTATTTCGACTGGAAATCCGAAGTTTGTTTGTATTAAGTTCTATCTGTTTGTATATTCTATATGTTTGGTACTGCATTCTTCAGTACCAAACATATCCCAGAAAGGAAGCTGCCCTTTCATTATTCATGGCCGTTAATTATCCTAATTTAGCTAGACAAGATGCATCCATAAAAGTTATTGCTGCCAGTAATGGTTATTTACGGAATCATTAATGACAGCAATAACATCTGCTTATAATTCAGGAATTTATAGATTTACGCATTCCTAATATCTAAATTAGAAAGCAGGTGTTAACCTTTATATATATAAAAAAAATTTTTTTTAAAGGAAATGATGCTGTTTTTAGTCGGTAGACAAATACGTTATGCTTTTATTGAGATAAATTTGCTAAGATGAAACAGAATTTCTTATTTATGAACAAATCTGTCGTGGCTTGATTGTCCAAGTAAGATATTAATCCTGTAAGTGGCCTTCCGGTTTTTTTTTTTTTTTGTAGTTCCAGGTTCCGTTTCTCAAGCTCCTTCCTATTATATAGTTTCGTAATCATCATTTTACCAGGTCTGGTTTCGTTCTAACTTTGAAACTCATGGTTTATGGTTCTCGTTACTTATATTCATAACTACACGTGATGTGTTTTCTAGAGAATATTTGTTTCCCAATGAAAACTTCTTGTATATGGAAAAATATCACCTTCTCCAAAACGACCTTCCGTCGATAAAGTGCTTTTATTTTATCTTGTTCATCTAAATGCATGAAAGAACTAACCATTTTGCTGAACATAACGTGATAGTAGCTAATGTTGTTTTTGAAATTTTCGGACTTCTTATCCATCTCGAAATATATATATCGTCTCTTCAAATCATCATAGCTCCAACCTACAGAAACTGATTCTCTTTCTTGATACAATAGTTACGACATTTCAAGCGATACTACACTTATGCTCTTAGCAGTATGTTTTCAAGTCCACCTAAATACATTGTCTGAAAGATGAGAAATAAATGTGGAGAGAATTGTTGGAATATCGTTTAGTAATATGAAACCTACTTTATTAAATTGACTCCAATATAAGGACAAAGTCAAGCTACTAGGGAGGGGCGTTACTATTTTTCTCAAAAAGGATCAGTTTTCACAATATCGACAAGAGAACCTCATTTCTTAGTTCGAAATTTGTCACCGCAAAGTGACTGTTAACATTATTTCTGAAAAAAATATCGATGTAAAAGTAGGTTTTAAATGGCTATGTTTCTTGTTGTTTTTTATTCTCTCTCCCTCTCTCTGTTTCTCTTGATATTTCATGTGATAGTTTAGTAAAATAATCAGCTTAACTTAACAGGGCGTTATCAAAATAATGGAAACACCTACAAATGTTTGGAGAAATTGTTATTAATAAGTTGTAGGTCCACCACAGGCTGTTAGAACACCATGATAAAGGAATAAACTGATACAAGTCCTGTATCAGTTTATTAGGGTTTTGTTAATATATTAATATTTTGTTAATAACATAAGATTAGGGTTTTGGGGACCATTCTTCCTGAAAAATGTCCCAATTGTGCCAGCGGTGTTGCAAGCGGAAAATATGATCCAACCGATTGGAGACAACGCTTTGTCCGTTTGGCATAATCTTCGATACTGTGGCTCGTAATTCACCTATGATTTCTGCAATTTTGTTTAAGACTCCTACAAGTCGCACTCCAATTGGTTCTCTAAGGTTCGATTACATTTTCCGCCTGCAACATCATTGGCACAGTTATGGCATATTTTTGCAGGAAGAATGGTTCCAAATTCCATTATCTTATGTATAAGGGCTCTATCAATCTAATCCACGTCGAATTCATTTGTACTTAACAGCCTGAAGTAGGCGTACAGCTTATTAATAAAAAAAAATCTCCAAAAATGTGTAGGTGTTTCCATTATTTTGATAACCCCCTGCATTTAAAACATACAAACTGGTGTCATGTAATACCGATAATACACTGCAGCGAAAACTTAATGGGCCTCTAAAACGAAATCCATTGCATATTTATTAACAAGGCTCATTGAAAATTAACTAAGGATCCTGCTTTAGAATAGTTCTGCAAAGAAATCCAGATAAAAGAAAATCATATATGCAGAAAGTGCTGCCATCATTCTTTGCATAAAGAATGTCACAGATATAACAGAATTTATGTTAACTTAAAATAGCGTAATGACTTTTCTCAACTCTAACTAAGATAACATATTAGCTGTACTCTAATTGCCGAAACCTCTAACCAGCGATAACGAAAAAATAGTCCAATAGTATACGTTTTTGAGCCTGCGGTATTAGTTATGTGGGCTAAATGGATTCCAAATGTGGAAATCTGAAAATATAAACACTTCAAATATCTATAAAACAAAAATCGTGATTAGCTTCCGCAACGCTAGGTAAAACTATTATTTGGAATGAAGCCAAAATGCTTTTTATAATGGCTGCTTAAAAAATCACAGAAGAGCCGGAAATTTAAAAAAAATTCTTTTTATTAAACTATAGGTTTCCTCTTTTAAGCAATTCTACCTCAAATATGTGAGATATGGAAAACAATACTTTCACTAATACAGCAATAAACGGTACATATGCCAGCTTAAAAGTAGCTTATGTATTCTCAGGTATAACATTTATATTGCAATGTAAATTAATTCTTCTTTTATAATGTACACGAAAACGTCATACAGCCAGAGAATCTAGATGATTAGGAAATTAAATCGTCTACTTTTAAATATAATTTTAATTACTGAATAAAAAAAAAGAGCAATATACATAAAACAATATATCAGCATATTAATCGCACTTCATTCTCCAAGATTTAACGTAAGGTCCAAGCAGAAGAATCCTGCTCCAAATTTATATTAGCAGCCATTACGATCCTCAGCTGGCTGAAAGCCTTTCCAAGATGAGCAGACTGCTTCAAAATTGTCAGTCGTTTTTCTTCCCCAAATTGCTCCAGCAAACCTGATTTCACCAATCAATCTCAAGTTTGTTTTGTCGTATTACCTCTTTTCGTATCCAAACCAGTACTTATTTTGTTCATCGTTGAAGTTGTATTCGATCCATCCCATTGTGACTTCGGATGTCTCGCCCATTCTATAATGTTAGAGACTTTGATTGGGCTTATTATCCAAGTATTCCTTTTATGATCCAATCACGTGACACCAAGCATTCCTCTTTCCATAGAACTGTGCTGTTCTTAGTTTTTGGTTTCCTTTACATTTAATGCGAAGAAAGGATTACATTTTAAGGAACAAGAGGGAGGAGCTTTTCACAATGGTTAGTGCAGCCTTGCGAAACGTTATAGGCATTAGTGAGACGTCTAACAGCAAATGATTCAATCGCAGGGATAGAATGTGAATGGTTTAATATTTTCAGGGACGATAGACAGTGCAGGATGGGGAGGAGTACTGCTGATGATAGCAGTACCCCCATCCCATCCTTCATTGTAGTCAAATAGAATGGAAGCCAGTCGGAAGGGTAGCTGTTCTTTTGAAGCAGTCTGGTCCGAGATTGAGGCTAATAAGACAAAATATACGGTCAGTTGCTGCTGTAAGCGAGGAGGTTCCAGAGATGATCAGTAAGACATGCACCAAGAAATTAGTACAATGGGGGGACTTTAACTATGGAGATATAGCCTGGCAGGAAGGAAATATAACTAACACACCTAGTGAGAGATAATTGCTTGTTACAGCTTGTGATGGACGGGACTCGTCGTAGGAGAGCGTTGTGAATCGGGTTATCGAATCAGAAGGACTATCCATAACCAATGTTGCCACGTTGTGTGGATTGTGACCATATGGATTGACTTGAGATATTGTAAAACATGAGGAATATTCTGTCAAGAAGGGATATATGTGAAACTACAAGGCAGGTGATGTGACCAGATTAGAAGGAAGCTTTACGCTGTGTTATATCATAAAAACCAGCAAAGGAAGGATGTTAGTAATGTATGGAGAAAGTAATATCAGAATATAAACAAGGTCAGGAGGGGTAATCGGATGAATGTTAGATGTATGAGTAGTATCGTTCTGCAAAAATGTTAGGGAGGGTATATATAAGGAGAAAGGTGACCAACAAACTCATGAGCACAAATGGTGACCAGTTGGCAAGGAAAGCCAAATCAGAATATGAGAAGACACTAGACGAGCAGGCCAAAGGAAATCCCAAAGAGTTCTTACTCTACGTGGCAAGTAAAAGGAAGGATGACTATGGAAGGATGACCTTAATGATTGCTGATTGTCACGAGGTGACAGAAGCATACAAAATAGTTGAGCTACTGAGAGAGTACTTTGTAAGGGTATATCATCCAAGTAAACTTATTGCTGTGACAGGGAGACTGATGTTGGAACAGAGCTAAATGAATTGGAAGTCCTTATGATACTATAGGATGTCAATGTAAATACAGCTGTGGGATTAGATGGTATATCAGTTAGATTTTGCGAGAATGTGCAAGGGAACTAGCAATGCCTCTGATTAGGCTCTTTAATTTGTCTCAGCTCTGGTAGCGTTCCAAGCGAATGGAAAGAGGGCAAAATAATTCTCTTGCATAAGGGAGGCTCTAAGACTGCAGTAGCAAAGTATAGACCAGTTGGTATCTCAGTAGTGGTAGTAAAGGACTGGAAGAGCTAGTAAAAAAAAAAAAAGAAAATTCAGAAATGAGTGGCTATGAAGGACTACTTTCTGAAGGATCGGTCATGCCTTAGTAATTTAGTAACTTTTTATAATAGAGTAACAGCTGATTTGTATAAAGTAAATGACTACACAATGATACTGCTGGACTTTGCAAAGGAACTTCACAGAAGACTACATGGAACTCTGTTAAGCAAATTAAAAAAAAATGAGGGTGGATATGACACTGGTTATGTGGATAAGAGGGAGGCTGCTGGACAGATATCAAAAAGTGATGTGTGGAGGGGCTGAATCGAGGCGAAAACAGTTGACTAGTGGTGTGCCGCCAACTTCAGTCCTGGGACTACTACTGTATAATTTGTACATAAATAATATAGGTAATAACCTGAAAGAAAATATTCGGTTGTTATTTGTTGATGATGCAAAATTAGGTAGAAAATAGTTAATCAAGGCGATGTAGAGTGCTGTCAGTATATCGATAATGGGCTTCAGATTAATGTGGAGAAATGTAAAGTTATGCGTTTTGGGATAAACAGATTACAAGCTGTGCACTACATTGATGGACTCTACTCGAAGCAACAGATGAAAATAGGATTTGGGATTGGTAACTGATAGAGAGTTGAAGTTTAGAGAGCATATTGCTGAAGTTGCCAATTTAATTCATAGGATGAAGAATACGCTAACAAGTAGAAGCAAGGAAATTTTTATTCCTATATATGAGTCCACATTTTGTTTTTTTTTCTCAGGCCTAGTCACCTGTGTTTTAACTATTTTTTTTGGGGGGGGGGGGAATCAGAAATTACTCCCTGTGAGGGTTTATGGGTTATAGAAGTTGGTTGACCTGCGAAAAAGAGGGAAGAGGATATGATATGAATATTTGAGCTACTTAAAGGGTTTTATAGGATTGATGCAGGGGAAATGTTTCAGATCAAAATGCCACGGAAGAAGTCAAAAGCCAAACATAGTTCGTCTTTTGACCTCTTCCGTGACATTTTGATTCACTTGTATCTGTTATACTAAGTATAGGTACGGATTTACTTGTTAACTTCATCATCATTGCAGTTTATTATTTCTAGTTGCACACAGCGGAACATAATTTGGATCTCCTTTAGGCTTATCTTTAAACAAGCTACTATTGTGAAACTTTTTATCAAATCAAAGGCTTTCTTATCATTAATAAAACCAAGACATAAATAGTAGATGGTATTAGTTGCACCTCTCAATAATCTTGTACGAATATTGTGCTGAACCACTTCTAAAGACCACCTTTTCTTTTGTACGTGCAAGATCTAAAATTATACAAAGCCTGTGAGTTAACAGTGTTGCAAACACTTGGTATATAGCTGATAGTAGACCTGATGGTTCTTCAAGTCTTTTACTTCATCTTTTTTGTGTATTATAATCATAGGAGCCTCTTTTCGTGAACCCGGTACATCATTTTTCTTCAGATATAGGAAAAGTTTAGGCGAGAATTTCTTTCTCCTCTGATTTCATTTTCCCCTGCAGTTTTCTCTAGCATTAGCATGCTTCGGATGCTCCACATAAATTCATCCGGTCGAATTTCTGACACCTCAGCTTCATTCAGAGTTCTTGTATTCATTAATTTTGTTATCCTGATAAAATGTTGAGTAAAATTATCCGGTTCTCTTTGCTATACAGTATTCAGTAAAATTTATCATTTACCATATCATTTATATATTCTGTGATTATGATTCCATCTTATAGTTTGACTGCAGCCAATGTTTTTGCATTTCATCTAAAAACAAATGATTGTAAGTTATTTACTCAGTTCGTTTTTTTTAATAGACTTACATATTACTTCATAATAACGCCTCCATGTGATTTTGAAATTATTTTTCCCTTCTTGTACAGGTGTGTTACATCATAATAGATATCTTCAATTTCTTTATCGGTACGACTTATTATTGGTGCGTTGACTTGAATAACTTGTTTTCCAGATCTGGATAACGATATATGCTTGTTGGTCGATCAAGTATTCTGTGAAATTCTGATACCATTTTCCATTTTTATTATCAAAAACCGAACTCTAAATTCTTTCCTTATCCTTGCTTCTGTAGTAAAATGTATCCGTTTATAATTGAAAAAAATTTTCATACCTTCTAAATTCATACAATCCAATAATGTTCCAGTTTAGTCGTTTTAGCCCTTCTCTTGATTTAGTTAGATGTGCTTTACTGCTGAGAGCCCTCAGTTTAAAGTTCCAAGATCTAGTTTTCAACGCAGCGTGATCTAGTTATCCAATGATTCTTCGCACATCCTCTGCCTTCATGTCGATCTGCTTGTTACCATAGTTAGTAACAATCCTACCTCTGAGGAATGAGAGTCGTTTTATTCCGCTCTGATTCATCTTAGAAGTTTAGGCCGTAATGAACAATGTGGGCCCACTGCACATTGGAGAAACGCAATAGTTTCAAATCAAGTTGTTAGAGCTGTAATCCAGTGGATAGTAATTAGGATTATCCCTGATCTTGAGACATGCTCAGTAGCAAGTGGAAACCCCGATAAAGAAATTATCGTTGTGATTTTTGGTTAATTTTATAGTATTGAGCAAGTGAAATAAAACTATACACAGGAATCAGTTGATCCAAATCAGCTAAATTTTTCGCAGATAATTGGAAATTTCGGCAGAGGTTCACACTCAGTAAAAATAATGCTAAAAAATTATGTCATCTTTTTTTATTGATTTTGGATTCTTTTAGCACTTTGACTTAACTTTTAATCTTTTTTTAACCAAATTTGTTTTAAGTGCCATTGTTTTTCAACCTCATTGTCTATAGTGTTTTTTTCTTCTTTGTTTATTCAGGAGATCTCATGCTTCTTATTTTTCTTACGGTGTTTTTATTTTTGATAATAATAGCCAAAGACTTCACCTTTGTGTTCTAGTCTAGCACAACATTCTTTTTCTTCTTTTTTGAAACTTCTTAATGTTACGAACTACTCTGATTTCTTGTCCATTTTGTGCTAGCGACTTCTATTGCTCAGATGGATTCACGCAGGGAACGCGAGATGTTTTTCTTTTTCAGAGTTAATTCTTGCACGACGCATTAGATGCACACCGGTAAGGTGCTTTTATGCGGCTTCAATCAAACGCTTCCTACACGTGCATAGACTTCTTCAACCATTTCTTGCACGTGTTCTAGCTATTAGAGAGTGCTGTTATTCTAATGCACTGAACTTTGTGTCTTCTTGTGTTTACTTTTAGTTTGAATAATAAAGTTTCTGTTTAATGTAGAAAAAATGCGTGTTGCCATCATCATTTCAGGTAGTGTTTTTGAACCACAAAATGCACGCGAAGGTACAGCACAGTAATATTAATGAGATGACAATATCTTGATTTTGAATTCTACAACTAAATGAAGAACTGGGGATAAGTATGTACATGAATTCTCCTAGAAATGGTTAAGATTCTCTGAAAAGTTTGTTGTTTGCTTAATGGTAGAATCATCTCCTTCCGAAGTGAAATGCAACAATTGTCCAACCTACCTCAGAATGAAAAGTCCTTGTCAGGTGTCCAAAACCTAAGAACGAATACTGTTTCTGAAGATTATAACCGTAAATTCAGGCGAATCAGCTTGATGCAATTTGTATAACTGACGATTTCTACTAGAAAGCGAGTGCAGATTCATATATTCGAATCGTGCTGAAAGGGGTGAGTGGTAGCACTCAACAGGGCAAAAGGCTGCGCTAAACGAATTGTGTTTGAAGGAAGTTCTTTTCGTGAAAGAATAAAGTTGAAAACTTGGATGTCTTGCAATGTCTCAAAGACTTATCTAAATTGCTTCATGAAGAATTATTGGAAAAACTCGAAGAAGGCCACAGATTGACTGATATTGTCATAGAGGTTGGAATCTCACATAGCGTTGTATCTAGGCTCTGTTAAGCGTTTCAAACCAAGGGAATGTGTTCAGACGTGTACTAAGAGGTCATCCTAACCGCGGAGCATGAAGAGAGATTTTTAGTTATAATAGCACCACGGCAGATCAGCTTGAAAGTTGGCTCCATTCAAAATAAAGGTATGCGGCTATCTCGACAAACTGCGGCAAGTAGGCCTGAAGTCTGCAGGCCTTTATCCATAGCTCATCGTAGAGCAGGTTTTCATTGTTGTTGTATCCATAAAAATTGGACGGCTTGAGTGGATTAATGTACTCTTTACAGATGAGTAATTTTAGTCTTTCTTCCGATTCTAGACGACACTTGATCTGGTGTGAATTGGTACTGCTTACCATCGCAAGAGTGTTCTTGAAAGGGATAAATACGGCGGTGCTGGAGTCATTTTGTGAGAAGTATTATACTTAATGGACGTACCGAGCTACAAGTATTGGAAAAAGGGACTATGATACTGGTGAACGATATCGCAACGAAGTTCTTCAACGTCATGTTCGATCGTTCCGTGGTGCTGTTACCGAAGAATTCATTATTCTAGATGACATCGCCATACCATATCGTATACGAGCAGTGGAGATATTCCATTCGAGTCTTGTCCAATTTTTATGTTTGTTTTCTGAAAAGGAATTTCGAGCACCAGTGCGTCTCCCTATTGCGTTTAGAACACGTTTCGGACGCAATAAGGAGACGTATTGGTGCACGAAATTCCTTTTCATAAAACAAACAGGGCCTTATCCTTACTCTGAAGGAGGAGTTAGCCAGTTTGCCTCAAGAACTCCTGTAAGCATGGCATACAACGTTATTAGAGCTTCATCGCAGTTCGGGGTGGACATATTGCATGCTAAAATATCTTTCCGCAAGCACTGCACATGGAGGTAGTTAATTCCTTATTTCCTAAGGAGTTAAGAAATTAACTACGTCCTTAGGAAATTTATAAATTTTGCCAAAAACGTATTGAAATTTAATTTGTGTGAAATTTATAAAACATTTTGCGTGTTATATAATTTATTAGAATGAAATAAATTTATGTCCATATTTGGCTGTAGTAGTCATGAAAATCTTTTCATATACAAGCAAAAATGTAGTTCGCCGTTAGCTTTTGGACGCCAGTGTATTTATTCATATATATTGTGTTTTTTTTTTTTTTTCTTCTCCTTAGCAGTAGAGCTGCATATTGGAATCAGTTACAGTCTGGACAGTGCCAGATAAGAATAAACTTTGTTCGTATCGTGTTAAAAAAAAATCATCTGAGTTCTCGTACGCTTGTCTTTTATCAGTGCTTATGATTAGAGATTTTATTAATAAATGTTTGCCGAAGTACGGGGTGACAATGCAGTACCTAGGCAAATCGTGTCGAAGGATTATGTTTTCGTTACTGTTTTCTTTCACAATATTTCCTCTGAAACTTCAAAACGCGTTGCGATAGGTAGCCGTTATTTGTTTATTTGGCTGTAAAATAAGAATGGATATTTATTTTTCTTTTATTAGTTTCTTATGATAATTCCTATGACTTCTTATCCACATATGTTATTATTATAATTAAATTTTTTTTTTGGTAAATATATAATACCTCACTATATAATAAAAAAAAAACTCATAGTGTAAGAGAGTTTTTCATTACATTATATAGTGAAACCACCACTGCTGGTCTCACACTAAGCGCTGAAGTTGGAGACCATATTGGATTCCTAAGCCTCCAATTTGGTCTCCAAACATTTTTCCAAGGCTAACATCTATTCGGTAGGATTCAGATAAAAAAAAATAATTAGATTTATCTGGTAATCAAGATTTCACCTCTTTCCACATGTGAAAAGTGTATTTTCATTATGTTTTAGACGCGCACACAGACGCATTCTCAATGGTCAATTGAATGCTGTTTCCGCTGATTAAATATGGTTACCATGAAGGGAAAAAAAAACTCGCTTGCAAAATTCAGTTCTGAGCATTAGCAGTGCATTAAGTAACAGTTTAAACGTTAAAGAACTGTTGTTCCAGCGAAATGTATACCAATCTATTCAAGAGACTCGATCAGGCAAATGTGTTTAAGGGCTTTGTTGGCATTAGCTTGCATTGATTTATACTTAGTGGTATTTTACTAGAAAAAAAAATCCAAGTCTCAATCAGCATTATTTCGTGATATCGCTGATTGTAAAAGATATCTGAGGACTTCTCACTTATGGATGTAGACGCGTGCCGCATAACATTCAAGCAATTGCACTCATTTCTTAACTGGTGGTTGAGTCTGTTGTTATCTACCCTTCACCCTCCCTCTTTCCTGGAGAATCTATTCTCCAAATAGAGATATATGAGAAGAAATTAAAGATGATCGACGCATCGATATATGGAGCGAGGAGAGGGAAAGACACGAGTCTTTTTTATGTCAATCATAGCTGTAATTTAAACCCGTCTCCTTCATTTGTTAGAATAAAAACCTGACACATTTATAAATTCGATATATTTAGGTTCCGGGAAAGGAATAATAAAGTTACGGAGCGAATGACCCAATGAAAACGAACAACAGAGTTAATTAAATGAATGGGTTGTCGTTCGTTCAGAACACACGACACTGGAAATCTTGGGGGAGGTTCGTACTAGAAGGAATGTGGTAGAATCCTTGATCTATAGCCAACCAGTCTCCCATTAATGTCACTGATAATTGAAATTTAATGCACCCATTTAGAATATCAAGAAAACAAAGAACAACTGCTGCTATTAATGCCCTTTCATTGGTTTTTAGTTATTAGTCCACTAGAACACACTTATTTTCCAATGTTGTCACGGAATCTTACTCAACAAAGGAAATGAAATGTTGAATATGGGCATTTGTATAATATCCATGCCGATGGTTGTATTTTCTACAAATTTTATGCATAAATATTCTAGATGTTATCCCTTTATTTATTTATATTCCGTTTATATATGTTAGATTAAGGAAAAAGAATAGCTATAATATTTATTATAGTTTGTTTCATATTTTCTGTATTGTTGGAAGATGGATGATATCAGTATCCATCTTTCGAAATAGAAACAATATTGTTGGAAGATGTATGCTATCTATTGTAGGATGTTAGTCTGGCCAACAGAGTAGACACATTTCAGATAATATTAACCTGAATATGCGAAAAATATCAAAAATATATAAATTTCCATACTTATTTTCACGCAAAAGTGACATATCTGATTAGTGAAGGTAGATAAACAGATAAGATTTAAAAATAAAATAAAATAGTTATAAATAGCCACTGATATTAGAAAGCATGTTATAAACACTATGGACTAGAGAACAGCAGAGAACCCATTACAATTATTCCTGGGATGGAGATCCTGTTTCTGAATGATAAAGTCGTATAATCGACTTAAAAGTATTTTAAATAATATGCAAAATAGAAAAGAAAATTAAGTAATTTACATTTTCAAGTGTGATCATTAATAGTTATATCATCAATTGTACTCTATTGCATTAATTTTTAAATTTTAAAAATAAATTACAGTAATTTGTAACTAAATCTGAAAAATGTTCAACGTAGCTAATAATTACTTTATTCTTAAGTACGATTGCATAAAAATGCTTCCTAATTAGAAGTAATTTTCGCCAAAACAGGAGTTTTCTTCTAAATTTCTACTAAGTATAAATCAATAGAAATTAACTTTACAAAAGCGGGCATTTGCACAGAGAATCTTAAAAGATAAAGAAGGATAGAAAAAAAAGGAAAAAAAAAACAGAATTCCTCTTTGAAACTCGAAAAAGATGGAATCGTAACAGTCTTCGAGTTAGTGAAGTAAAACTGTCTGTAGAAAGCTCTGCGCCCATGGAAATATGACTGTGGAAGATGACGACATTATTGATTTCTTAGTGTTGGTAATCAACGCAAAACCTACCTCCAAAAACAGAGATAAAAAGAAATCAGCGCAAATTGCAAGATGATGAGAAAGTCTTTTAGATATAGAAGAATCCTCTCCACCAACAATCTCGTGTAAGAGAGAGAAAACGGAATATTAGGAAAAATTTGTGTGTGGGAGCTCTAAAGTGTCCGTAACTGATGGAATTCTTAACGAGTTTTCAGTGAAAATTCAAACTATTTACTTCTGTAGTGACTGTAAATCGATGAGCATTTTATTTTTATTTTACAATTGCAGTTAATGCGATGCTGGCTGGATAATTGTCATTCACAAGTGTTGTTTGGAAACACTAAAATCAGAAAGGCAGCATGCTAGTTTTATTGTGCATTTTTGACGTTGATTTCTCTATGAAACTGAAAAGAAAACGATTTGGGAAATAAACAACTGCCTTTGGTTTCTTTATATTCGAAACTATATTTTGCATGAGATTTTATTTTCCATGAAAATGTTTGTTTCAGTCAATCGTACATATAAATGAAAAACTCGAAGCAATTCTGTAAATTTTATTATGCTTGTACTCGTAAGATTTTTTTTTTTAATTCTAAATATTTTCTGCGGAGTAAGTCTGACACTAGTAAGTGTATTTAACACAAAAGACCTGCAAGCAATATCGCACATTTCACTATAGTGCTACAACACTAAAATATGAAACGTATTGTTCCCCTATAAATATGGAAGTATTGAAGGAAATAAGCAGATAACGATGCACACAAATCAATATTAAATTACCTAGTTTGATTACTGTGGTTTTCAATATTTTTATTGATGACTTATATAGCTGTTTACAATGAGTTTACAATTCATTCAAAATTTCCTGCACTGTAAATGCGTAAGACCTTTGCAGTATATAATAGTTTTTTTGCGTACTTCTCTAGTCTCTCTCTCTCTATATATATATATATATATATATATCCATGTTAATTTCCTCAAAGATTATGAGAATATAATCCGTGGGAGTTACCTTGCTTTGCACTACTTAAAAGACGCGAACTCAGCTCATATATTCGCTTTTTATTAGCGTGTTTAGGTTTCACAGGCCTGACAGCCGTTTCGAACTGTTTGGTTCTCATCAGAGAATCTGAAAATCTGAAATGCTCTCTCTACCTAACCATAGCAATGGTTGGTTTTGGATTTACGACCGAATCAGCTAAGGCTAATGAGGCCAGTGTATTTACTGTGTTAACTGCTTGTGTTCTATTGGCAAGTTTGTCCGTTTTTTACGGGAAGGAAAACCCCGTAGCAATGTTCTCATGGTCAGAAAGTTGTTTTGAATACGTATTATCTCTCTCTCGGTATATTCGCACAAGCTATCGTAAAGAGCGAACACACTAAATTTACAAATATGCTTTTGGTGATGGACAGTAGATGGGGTTGTGTTTAGTTTAGTGAATTAAGTAGTGGAGACGGTGAGTTGTAAGTAGTAGAACAGAACGTGTCTTCCTACAATTGAGTACTCATACCACTTGGAGGTATCAGGTATAATAATAATAACAAGGAAATCGTTAAAATTACTGTTTGTTAGATTTCTAAGATTATCTTATTAAAATTAAGAAAATTATGATTCAATGGAATGAACGATTTTACTCAATAAGTGATAATGAAAGCAGAGGGGAAAAATAAGATTAGTTACTAAAATATAGTGACAAAGGGATTCAATTGAGCATCATTAAGATAACAAAATGAAGGAAAACATGAATCCAGTCATATTTTATAAAAGCATTAAACATTTACTAGAGAACTTATGAGAATATCATTTCAGCATCAGCAGGAGTGGACTTGGTATACACTACATAAAAGACACGAACTCTGACCAGGATTCTGTACGTTCGCCTTTTATTAGTGATTAAATTAGATTTCGCTGGCCTCACAGCTGTTTCGAACTGATTGGTTTTCATCAGAGTCTAGATAAATAATAAGACTATTTTTTTTTTCTTTCACCTGTTACCATCTGTGTAGCTAAGAGCAATTCTTTGGCGTGATAGAAGAGAAATAAATGAGACTATATGAGTCAATCAGTGGCCACTTATTAAAAGCAAAACTAAATCGTTTATGTGGCTATTTAAGTAAATCTTTTGAAATTATGAAAGTTCTGTCTGTTATTATCGAAATACTTTCGTTTTAATCTGAAATTACGAGTATACGAGAAATACGACAAATTATATATTGGTTGAGGCTAGAATGAAAATATGATATATATTCTCATTTATTATAAACGCGATATAAATATCTCAGACAGGGTTTAAATGTTCCAAACTGAAAGTGAACTAGAGAAAGTGAGACAGGATTAGTCGGATTTTATCGAGAATCGGCAGTAATACGCTCAACATTTAAGTCGGCTGGTTCAAACGAACAATGAGCTTGAGAATAATCATTGGCGTGAATAGAGATCCTAGTCTACCGCAGTGTTCAGTAGGCTTAATTAGGAGTTGCATAATTTTCTGCACTCAATTCGGTTAGCTTTATTGTAATTCCTAAGAGGGGAACGATGTAATTTAGAGAGCACGAGCTCAATTTTCTTAAAGTAACCTGCTCGCTTTAGTCATGTAATAACTTCAATGTTGTAGATTCGACGGTGTCTCCACTGGTCATTTATTCACACTGGTCTTGACTTTTATGGTAATTGACTTCAGTAAATATAAAAGGGACTGTTCCTCATTGATCTTTACAGATTAATGGAACATAGTCTGCTTTTATAATAGTGCCATTACGCAGGTATTGTAGAATCGAAAAACAAGAAAATTGGAGTAATTGAACTCCAAGATTTTTAAGTATCTCGAAGAACAGTAAGAGGGGACTGTATAACGGATAGTTCTGTTGTTAACAGAGTGCTTTCTAACGATGAATGGTGCACGCGCACATACACAGAAAAAGAGAGAGAAATAAAATAAATTGAAATTTTCAATAAAATTTCAACAAAACGATCTCTAAAATTATAAAACTACCTTTTGATATTACTAGTATGTTTGTAGCTGTTGTATATCCTTTTCCTTCTGAAGGCTTTAACAGCGGGATTATTTCTAAAAGAAATATCAGAAGTAATTTCATATTCTAAATGAGATTTAGTGTGCGCTGTATAATGGATATAATGAAAGGAATGTCGTATGCCTTTATGTATTTTTATTTGCAGCGAAACTGGGGTATGACATTAATCCTTATTCTGAAAGCTGCTTATTAACTTTAGTTTTCACGATAGTTTAATAAAAACTAGTATTATAATTATTATAAGTTATTTGCATTTAATACAGAAATGCCCTTACATAGGAGGAGGGCATTCCGGTAAGCTCGTTTGTAGAAGGAATGCTGTGGCACTGCTTTAGGCTAATGACTGATAGCTTAGTTGTTTCGGTTTGCTAATACCAACCAATATCAATCGACGTATTAGCCTTAAGTTTCCTCATTTTCATATTACTTTTCAGAATCACCAAATATTTCCCTTGAAATTGTTAATATGATAGGTCAGATCAGGTCTAAAATCCCAGAACCTAAAATTCAGGACAATTTTATATGAATTTTAGAACTACAAATGAGAATTCAGACTTTGTAGCATTCCATAAATAGCATGAAATCGAGACTTAAACAAATCCCAGTAACCTTACACTAAATAATATTACGTGGATTAGCACAAGACACTTACTTAAAAAACAAGCTATATTCAAAATGTCCCATAATTTTCTTGAGACGTGTGGACAAATGTCACTCGTGTTCAATGAACAGTTTCAAAATGAATATCCCAAAAGGCACAACCTCATTTCAATCCTTGAAACAATATTAAAGCAGCCAGATAATTCCGAAAAGTAATAGAAAACATGGATAACCTTTCCTTTTAAAATTTGCGTTTATTTTCCTAATAAAGATAAATTAATTGTATTTTTTTAAGGACTTAAAGTATTTTTCTTCGCATCAGTTTCTAGTTTCTAAACATTAATAAATACATCCCCTCAAATTAGTTGATATCTCCCAAAGATAAAACGGTGAATTATCATGACAATAAAATATCCCAATGCATACATCCCCTGCACTCGAGATGTCCTTAAGAAATCATGGATTCATATCCGATCTTTACCTAAAAGACGGTATCCCATTTTCTTTATTCATATTGAGTAGTTTTCTGTTCTTCCACACTCAAGTTTTGGATTGTTATGTTCAGAGCATAATTTGAAATAACACTTCCAGTTGAGTTGTTAAATGTCTCGCGCTGTGCGTATGGACTTTTAAAGATAATTCTTATCCTGCATTTCCTTGTGTAGTACTATTCGGACAAAACTCTCACTCAGTACGATTAGCTCGACTACCCGTCCTGAAAGAAATAGTTTATTTTTTGACAAGTTGCTTCGAGATAACGGATGTTACAGAAACATCCCTTTATCGTTCCACATACTTCCTCTGAGTGCTATTTGGAAATAGCGTATTCAAGGTAATGTATTTCTTATAACCCAAAGGCGCTATGAAGAAGCTTTGTCTTGCGAAATCAAGTGATGTCCAGAAAAAGAGGGAGGGAAGAATTGCTTTCTGTGATAGATATGAACAGTTTGCAAAGGCAAAATCTTTCGTATTACACTATTCGCGAATGCATACGCTAGTAGATCCTTGATCTACTAGCTCACAGAAAGCGCTGCTGTACTTGAAGCATTGTTCTGGGCGAGAGAGACATCTATTTTTGTTTTATTTTAGAATCTGGCTTCCAGAAAAATTTCAATTCGAAATATGTAAGTAGTTTCTTCGTGGTTGCGTTTAGAGTTAAAATAAAACACCTTCTGTTCAAGGTAATGCTTTGCACAGATACATCTTCTTTTGGTTTCCCCTGGAAAGCCATTCGTTTTATTTCCTTTCGTGTGCCGTTAGCATTTCGCGCATATGCTGAATATCAAGATGCTATTGTTTTATTGAAGGGGTGCCATTGGTTGAAATTGCAGATACAATGCATTGCAATCGGTAGAAGAGAATGAATTTGTAAAATATATACATCGGTTGTGATAATGAATCGTGTTAATCAGTGGCGTGACTTGAAATCGTGGGGATGCTGCAACTTTCGAAATATACATACACACTGTAAGTACGGAGTATACGTGTTTGGATAAAATATCAAAATTATGGTAAAAATTAAAAAAAAAAAGCATTAAATAATATTGTTTATTATCGATAAAATTATACAGTTTAGTATAATTCAAAATTACTTAAAAATAAAACCCATTATCATAACCCTAATAATGTTCTAAAACAAAAACTATAACAAATATTATGTCTTTAATTGTAATGTCCAAATATTTAAAGAGACGGAGTAAACATGATAAACACTACGAACACTCTACTACTGGCGAAACAGCATATAAACAACAGTGGAACTGCACGACGGACAGTGCCGCATTACGCTAATAGCTCGCATCTCGCTATGACGTGCATATGCTTGCGCGCGTAGCAATATGACACTGCGATAAACATAGTGCTGCTAGCATCCTTCTCCCTCCTAAGTGCTATAAGATGATTTTTATTATTTTTTATACAAAATAAGAGGATTGTTGATGATAAAATTAAATATTACAAGCAAATATAAATATATTTATATATCGAGAAAAATTGGAGGTGCTGCAGTTCCGCAGTGCCTACTCGTCCATACGAGTAGGCACATACGAGCCACCCCCAGGTGTTAATATCAAAAAATTAACGCAAATACGACATTCACTATTATATTATTATCTGCAGTCGTTTATTTACTTGTTTACATCATACAAAGTAACTTAATTATGTGTACTGTTGCCAAGGTAACATAATAAATTTTTGTTGTAAAAATGAGTTGCCAGAATATTTTTCACGGGTGATTTCGATTATTATTTTCACAAGCAACAATAACTCCACTTTTCTTATTTTCAACAGAATAATTTTTAATAACGTGTTGCTATTTTCTGGTACTGTATCACACGCGATACTTTTGGCCTCTGGGGAAATTTGTTACGTTATCAAGTCTTGCTAGTTATTAGCAGCATATCTTAGAAGTGCGTCGAATCTAAACGAAAATCTTTTATAAAGAGTCATGTCGTGAACGATGTTATCTGATAAACCAAAGAAAGCTCTCTAGTGTAAATGCAATCTGATAGCATTTACCTTTTTTATCCTACGTAATAAATTAGCTGAAGATTTGTAGGAATTTCAGGTATGTTAGTGGTGAACTTAGAAGGGAATAAATTGTCAACACTTTTCAATCCTTGGTTTGCCAGTGACATTTGAAAATCAATCACAGAGTTCTGAAGGAACACCATCGTGAAATGCAGAACGTTTTATGAATTTTTGAGGATGGTTGTCAGCAATCTGGTGAGCGTATTTAAAATGGATAGAGAATATCGGTGTCCCCCGTGTCCCGGAGGTATGTGTGATATATGCTTAGTAAACAAAATATGTTCCATAATATTCGAATTGAAAAGTGTCACCAGCTGACAAAATCTTGCTTTAATATTTTTCTATACGCATCAATCCGAATTATATTCTCTCATTGTTATCATCAGTTCCTAATATGTATTCTCCTATGATGTGTACAGGAGAGTATTCGTACAATTCTGTTCTAAATTAAACCGATATTTGTCTGAACTCTAGCACTGTAAGATATTAAATTTCAGTATTGGCTGAAAGCACTGCTAACTGCACCTGCCTACATAAATCTTGATCTTCGAAGCAGTGGGTCTTTTTCCTGTCATTCTGACATCAATCAACCATTTTGCTAATCTTTCTATTCTGTATAAGTAAAACACATATACTGTATTTTTGACTATCTATCAGCCCTTTTGACATGTTCTTGATTGCTGTCATGACAACTTTCCGTCAATGACGCCATCCGTTCACACACACCTCTGACTTTTTTCTTATGTCTTTATGCGTGGTTTCTGGTGTCTGATCGACTGTGTTTTATTTCTACTCCAACTTTCAGATTCAGACGTTATCACTTTATATGCACCTACTTTTAATAGTTTGACCAATTTCTCTCTTATTCCTTATCCATTGGTTCAAATTGACTCGCTATCAAATCAGGATTTAAGAGAATTCAATAAATGGCTCGTAGCAGTGGCATTCATGACGTCAGAACTATTTTTGAAATTATATATCTATTAGGAGTGGGACGGCCATATAGAAATGTCAAATCATTGTCCAAAAGAAATACAAATCAATTGAAATTCGGAAGAGATGAGTGGATTCTATGGCTAAAATGTTGGCAAAGAGAGTATATGAAAGAGGGAGCCGTGAATGCAAGTATTAGCCACTGATATAATCTCCTGCCGCTCCTCAAATTCACGTGATCTAATTACTTATTCATTATTCTATCCGAGCCGGTTGATTGCAATCTTCTTTGAATAGCAACGCGAATTTTAAAATTCCAAAGGGACATCACGTAAACAGGCTACCAATGAATGAATCAAAGAGATCATTTTGTTTAGTTAAGCGACAGGATTAATTTATTTCTATGAGAGATGTTTGTAAGAATTCATTAATATGAGGACTACTCAATAATTTGGATGAAAGCTTTTTTTCCCCAATTAGAATGGACTTCCTTACAGAGAGAAATTGAGGATGTCATTCGGAATATCTACTTTTATTCTCTTTCATTTTAAGGTAAAACATTATTTAACCACCCGCCTTCAATCTAGAACAGAAATAAGAATTGTTAACTTTAAGGCTTTTCTTTTAACAGCTACAAAAATAGGGAGGAAATCAAACAAAATCATATTATTTCTATAATTTTGCGCCAATCATTATTTATTTTGGAAATACGATACACGGAGCTGCCGGTTTATTAGCGATATCCATCTAATACAGTGTTGAACTACTCTCAGTCGTTAGCACAGCCTCAACGGACATCAATTTCAGTATACACTCAATACTATTCCAAAAGGGCATGTTGAATTATTGTAGTTGCATTATATTTGCAGGTGGTGGGTCCCTTCCACGGATGTCTCTTTCCAAATGTACAAGAAATATCCCAAATGCCATGGGAATTGAGAGGAAGGTGAAGGGCAATCCCTTGGGAGAACCTCGCTGCCACGAAGCTGTAGTCATTCCTTAATGACACATATCCTGTGACATGACATCCCTTCCAGTTGAAAGTGTCGTTCACATGAAGTGAAATGATGAACACAAATGGATGTACTTTCCCAGTAATGATGTTCAACTAGACACTGATATGGATATTATACGGAGAGAGAGAGCATGATTGCTCCCTTTTGCCGTCGTTCATGTCAAAATTCTGGCCCCGACTGTATGAAATCCGCGGAACATCCTCTTATAAGAAGAAATAGAAAACACAAAGCCTATTTTCTTGTCTAATAGGTTTAGTGGGCTTTCTTCAATATACCAGTAAACAAATATAGGGCTTCCTCATTGTCAACTTTTGAACAAAAGATTAACTTTTGGCTAACTCATATGTCCGAGGAGCCTCAAGGAGTTGCTAAGAAAATAAAATCCCTAGAACATCCAAATTCGTTCTTTTCTGTTCGAAGGCTTCTTCGTTCTTGGGTTGTCTGAAGGATAAGCTTCCTCCATCGACATTTACTAGTAATTATCATATTTCTAGTATTTATCATATATCTTGCAACTGGGGTTCATCTTTCCCTGGTCAGTTTGAGTGACCTATGTTTTTCACAAGGAACATAAATACTACATCAAACACCATGAGCTAAAATAGTCCGGACTTGCTGATCATGCTTTGATATATATCGAAGTAGCAATTCTCTTTCTGTACAAATTAGCTTATAATTAATAGTAATTCTTTACTCGAGATTTCACATTTCCATTGTTAATCTTTCTGTCATTTATGCTGGTGCTATAGTTCCAACTTCTAAAACGTAACTTGACGGTCACGGCAAATTGGTTGAAAATTCTATGCATGAAGAAATATTTTCTCGTAAACTGGCTAATATTGATAATACTAATAATTGTTTTTCCTTCAGGTGTTTGAACAGTTTTGTTATTCTAAGCCGCACAAATACATAAATTTATATACTGATTTTTTATGTAGTCTTGCTTTGCATGCAGAAAATTCAGTAATCTCCATTTTCTTTCTACTTATATAAATATTACTACTTAAAGTATGTTTTTTCCTCTTTACATCCAATGTAATTATTATGAGCTCTCAAGCATGGTGCCCATAATGACTTCATTGGGACACCAGACATTCCTTGCATGCGAAAACGCTAATTGAGATATGATGAAATTCCTTATGGAGCAAAATGGGAGGTGAATTTATGTTGCTTGTTAGCTCTGAACGTAAATTCACATAATAAACGGAAACTTGAAAAGGATGATGATCAGCATAGACCTTGCAGATGGAATATTTTTTTTTCTTTACAAATACCCATAGATTATTATTAAAAAGATGGAAAAAAAAACAACGAAAGAGAATGGTTGTAATATTAGTTAAGTATTTTTAAGAAGCTTGTAGCTTATTATTACACTCTAACTAGTTTTGTAAAACCCAAGTGTGCGATCCTTCAGTCGTTAACTTCCTATACTAATAATAATGAGCTCCATTTATGTTTTAGACTATCTACAACTTTAAATAGATTAATTTGCTGCCTTGTAGATTTTAAGTTCGCTAATTATCAGTTTTTTTTTTATTTCGTTAACACAATGAAATTTAATTACTAATTGTACTGGTTTTCGCTTTGGTCAGTTTAGTCCGTCTCATTTCAACTCTCACTCGCTCACATTTAAGTGCAAAATAATTAAGTCCCTTATGTCATTTTTTTCTTTACTGATTCTAATTCTGCTAGAGTTCGTTCCACTGAATAAGATATAGTTTGTAATTTCGCAAACGAACAAATGAGAAAGCGTATAAGAGAGAGAGAGAGAGAGAGAGAGAGAGAGAGAGAGTGGGGAGGGGGGGGCGGCTCATCAGCCGAAACAGTGCATTCCGTACTTCAAAAATTTCAGTGGCATGTGATACTAATCTTCTCCTGTGTTTAATAATGGGTCCAAGAAGCCGCAGTACTTTACGCAGAAAAATTATATGAAAAAAAAAAAAATCATAAACTACATCTTCCAATTTGAATGATAGCGTAAAAACGAATCTTTTGTCTTATTCTTCTAATTAGTCTAATGAAAAAGAAAGAAATTTTTTTCACTTTCTTTATACCCATCAGCAATTCAATTCCTCTTATGTAAATAAAGTGATTAATTATTGTTGAGAATTGCGGGAGGCATTTTAGAGTTCACTTAATTTTTTATCTTTGCTTTTTTGTGAAGAGATCATTCAGTACTTATTACCTGGGCGGCTTAATTTCTTATTTCTTTCTCTTCTTTCAAAGATCTAATTGACGAACATTCCGGAAACCTTTTTTTTATATATATATAAATATGCATTTTTCACTACTCACGTCCAACTTAGATACGAACGGTTTATTTAAATTATACATCAGAAATTGTTTTCCTTTCACGTGATTTAGAATTACTCTACAATACATTGAGAAAAAGCAATTATGGCATTCCTTATATTATTAGTTATCATACCATATTGAAATGCCTAAAGAATTCATTCATGCGTCAAGAACAATCTATAAAAACTCATATTTGTAATTTTTTCAGAGTTGGTAATTTATGGATGGTCAATAGTGAAGAAAACGATAGCAAATAGCTCTTAATAACAGCAAATAAATGAAGATAAGTAGTTTTTATAAGAATAAATGTATCATTAAGAGACAGTTTTCATCGAGTAAAAGAAAAAAAAGAAATATTATTAAGAAGGAAACAAAGTAAATAAAGCAAATAAAAAGCGTCTTAAAAGGAAAACATGAATAATCTATTCAATCAAACACTATTATTAACAAAGGAAACAAAACATAACAATAAATAATCATAAGTGGAAACAACAATATGGAACTCTATAATGCACATCTTTTCATAATAACCAATAATTCAACAATGGTCTTTGCAAAATAAAATGACTATAACAAGACCACATAACAATAATCGCTTCTTGTCAAGAGCAGATAATTCAACAATAAATACTTCTTAACAAATAGATTTATTTTTTATTGTTTACTATTCTGTTGTTTATAAGTAATTTACTGTGCTGTTAACTAAAATATACTCAACATTAAATCGGTCTTAATCAGAGTATAAACATGTATACTTCAATCAAAGTAAATAAAAGCAAATAGTATTTTAACTAGGAAACAAAAATCAGTTCCAATATTCGCCATTGCAGAATTCAGTACTTTACGGTTTAAGTAAGAACCGCTTTATTGGTTGGTCGTTTTTATGGTTGAATTATTTTAAATGAGTTCCCTATATGCTACACCTATTTTATGCTCTGGCTGTTTTTAATGTTTAATGTAAAGAATCAACCAGTCAGTTTGGGTATTATCTAATTAAACAAGTGCGATATCTTTGCTTCCAGAAGACAAAACCTCAAACAAAACTAATTCTATAAGAATAAATGCAGTTTTCATAAAATATATTTGTCTTATATTTTCAACGCAGAGAGGAAAGCCATCACTGACTAATGGTGGATCATTTTTAAATTTATACTATGGAAGTGTGTGCACGCATTCCCGGCCAGATTTCGCCACACTGTACAGATAAGGAATCCTGGCACGCCAGTGTGTAACTTGTCAAGTTGCAAAATGACACGAGATTAATAGTGGTCTGTGGTCTCGTGCATTGCCATGGTTTCAAACCATAGGTGCGAAATTTTAGCAACAATGATATATCATTCTGGAGGTAATTACGAAAGGGAATCAACTACATTTCCAGGTTACTGCAAACTGCGAATTCAGTTGTTTTCGAAATCGTTGATTGTATCAATGAACGCCGTTCATTTTTACTTAGAAATTAATTTGAAAGTCGATTATCAGTCTCGTTTCCTTGAAAATGAAATTAATTTTTGTTTTGTATTTATTGCCTCCGAAAATATATAAAAATAAAAGTGTTCGTTGCATTTAATATTAGTCGGTTGATTTATTTTATCAGTCAATGTTATCATTATTCATTACATGTGTCGTAAGATGTCCTAAATGAAGACAGCTTCCAGTTTATAATAAATACAGTGCATTTTATCCGTTGAGTTCGAACCAGTCGGTCGGTAACAGAAAAATATTTATTTTATTGTCATTCATAATGAAATTAAACTAGCCCATAATATGCAGAAATGGATTAAAATGCACGTATAATGAATTAATTTAAGATTTAGATTTAAAAAGTGTTAGACACGCCTAGATGGCGCAATAGGCTTACGTCATCAGATGCACGTCATTGCTGAAACCAACAATGCAATATTATTACATTAATTAGTACACGTGAAATGAAATATGCGCGAGCACGCACTGTTAAGTCGAATATTAGTTTGTCGAAAGCAATCTGTTAATTGCAGCATAAAACATTTATGCTGCACGAGTTTAACGCTTGCGAAAAGTTGTGTGTGTGCATCGTTCAGATATTCCATCGTTTTGAAATCTTTCAAATATATTGTCCTTAATTACTTACCACAGCGCTTCTCTAGACGCATTGTTAGGTTATTAGATTACACAAACATGTGCAAGTCAGTCTTTATTAGCGCACGAACGTGAAAGGCAAAACACAATAGTGGGCAGACATTTAGACTTCTTTTAGCAAGCTGAAATTCTAACAGCGAGCCAACCTGACAGGAGTGAGAAACATCAATCGGAAACAATCACTATGATAGTCAGGGAGAAGCTCTAAAAGAGGGAGACAGAGGCCAGTAAGGCTTTGCGCTGTTGGACTTCGAGTTCTTTCAAGTAAATGATTGGAAACTTTGGTACCTTTCCCCTGTACCTTTTTATTTTTTCCAGTGGAAAGACGAAAGAAAGATGTGAAGCCGCTACGGTGAGAGTTTATTATCTATTCTGTTCTTTATTTTTGCAAGTGGTTTCTCGTTTGCTCTTATGGTACTGCGACACGAAAACCACAGGATTCTTATTGCCACACGTTTCTCTTAAAGTAATTTGGTAAGACTCACTGCATTTCTTTTCACATCGCGACTCCTTCTTTTGACAAAAAACAACAGATTCGACAAACTTTTACGAAAACATGTATTTTGTTTTAACTTTTCTTCGACGGTACGTGGCGTAAGTCGAAAGGCGTGATTTGTGACGCGGTTAATGGTGCCGCAGCGAGAGATGTAGATTACATTCTCAAGAAGTAATGGGCGCAACTTCACTTCAATGCATTCGTTCACGGGGCCTTACTGCCTTTTGACGCTTCCGTAAGAATAGCAAACGAAATAAGTCTACTAAGCAAAATATCATTCGCTGAGCACCCTCAGTGACGTTTTTTTCGTCCAGATTATGCGAAAATTATGATTATACACACGCACGCACACATATTGACTGCAAGATATAAAGAGAAAATCGAAGATATTGTTTTTTAACTATACCTAACAGGTGTTCTAATAAATTTGTCTTAAGCAGATTCCAATGTTCCATTTGGACGTAGTCATGATTACAGCCTTCCAAGAATTAGTTATAGATTATCATTCAAAGCATTCCCTTGAAGGAACTGGCAACAAAAGATTCAGAATTATAGGAAACCAGCCAAGATTATTGAGCAAGTGTATGGACAAAGAGACTTGCGTCAGAAAGCGCAGTTTATCATGTTGAAACCGAGCATTAGGAATATTTTTCATATCCTAGAGAAGAATACGTGGCCGACTTTGTAATGTTTGGCACTAGAACATGCTTTGTGTATCGATGTTGCATTGAAGATAAGGATGGATGAATATCAGTGAACAAAAGGTCAGATTTGTCTTTGGTTTTGAGCTCCTAATCTCCTATCGTTTGCTATTTTTGACCATAGGGAGCTAAGCTAACGCTCAATTCCGTCTCTGTTGCAATAGTAAGGCATTCAGACTGATTTATATTGAATCAGTGCAATGTACTTTTCTGTACAATGCATGTTACAAACAGATTTGCTGCGGTGAAAACTTTGGATGGTTAAAAATAAGCATAGTATAGATAAACGGGACTTCTGAAACAATAAATATTAGAAAAAGCAATAAAGGAATGCCTTGAGTTGAAATTGTTTTGCTTACAAGCAACTGCTTTAATCTGCATATATAAATCCCAATTCACGGCTAATCCAATAAGGAAATTGCCTTTTTTTTTTTTTTTTTTCGAACAGGGTGCTAGCACTTCGTCAGTTGTCATTAAATAAATCTATATGTGCACGTACGTTAAGTACAAGAAAGCATGAGAAAGGAATATGTTAAAATATTTACACTCATTTACTACTTTGATAATTACTTTCTGCATATTTCAAACGTTTTCTGGTTTGCATGATCATAAACAATATATTCTCGACCAAAGTTTTGTACAACAATCCAAAAGGACTTCGAATTGCAATATTGTTTTACATTAACAATGTACAAAATGTTCAGGGGGGAAATATTACAAGAGTAATTACTTTAATCTTTAACTATATCGATCGAATTTAACACTAAGTATGGGGGTCATTGAACGTGGCGTATTTGTCAGGCTTGAAAATTATTCTCTGTCAACATAGAGCTGTCATTAGTACCGCCATACCAGTAACACTAATGGATTATCCTTGCAAACTCTATCCAATGAGTTAAGCGAATCTTAGTCATCCTGCTACTAAAGCGCCTTTGTTAGTTATAGCTAATGGATAATCTACTTAATACACAATTAATACTGTTAAAACCATTATCTTAAAGTAGATTTTCATATATCTTTTTCATAGAAATACATATATTGGCCTTTGTTTAAAAACTAATGCCCTCAAATGCTGCTTGTTTTTGACTGCATTTTTTTTTCTACATGTCAGATCCCGTACCCAATGTCACTAGCTATTGAATTGTACCTAAAACTGCACGCAACACAAACTGACTTGCCTTGTATACCTATTTGTTTTCTTGTGTTGCGTGATAAAGTTTAATGGAATTGGAGACTGAGTTAACTGTATATTGAAGTTACAATCACGTTTACTTTTATCAAGAGATGGCTACGCGCGCTAAAAAATAAATGAAATAAAATAAACAAAAATTAATTAATAGTAGAATAAATAGAAATGTTTTTTTTTTTTTTTGGAATATTTGTAGAATAGTAAAAATGTTGAATTAGATTAAATTTACATTGAAATGGTGTTAGATTATGTATATAAAAGTCAATTTCTTTTTTTATGAAAAGGGAAAAGACAAATGATTTTCAATGGACGAAGTAGGTAGATTTAGGATGGCCAATGAAAGTGGAGAGGGGAGTGAATTCATTTTATGTATGAAGTGAATTAAGCCGATAACATGCACGGATGAATATTTTTATCTCTCTCATATAGTTCTAATACTTCCTCCCATAAGCAGCCAAATCGCCGCCCTGAACATATATTTCACAGACCTGACAATCCACTCCTAATGGGGATATAGCAAATTGTCTGTAACTTCCAAGTATTGAATCCGTATTCCCATTACATAGTATATTATGTTAGTTCACATCTTTCACAATATTGGTCTTCTTGTCAAAAAATAACTCTTTTTAGCAGATAGAAATATTTCTTCTGAAGATAATCACTTGATTGCATTTTTGAAGTAATTGTCATATATAAAATTCTAAAAGGTGCCTTTCATTTGCTTATATTTTCTTTTATAGATTTAAATTATAAAGAAATAATCTCCTATATTTAACTTCTAAAATAATATTCTAATAGGTTGTATAAGAAATTCCTTTTTCTTATTCCTAATGATCAGAAGTTGGTAGATGTGTCCATATTTTAGTTAGCTGAATGAAAGCAAAAGTTGTTATACACTAATTACCAATAATTGTCCGGACATTTTTACCAATTTACAATTGATACCAGCAGGCGAACCATAATATCGGACATGTCTACCTTTTGGCTTTGATCACCTCCTTCACCTTTTAAGGGAGGCTTTTCACCAATGTGCTGCAGACATCAGGTGGAATTTGTCTTCATTCCTTCATCAATGCAGCACTGAGTTCAGCGAAAGATCCAAGACGTGCTGCTCTGGACCTCAATCGCCGCTCCAATTCGTCCGATGGGCTTGAGGCCAGGACAGTCGTTTAACACCATCTCTTCATACCATTCCATAACAGCTGCAGCTTTGTGGCATGGGGCATCGTCGTCTTGATAGTAACACGGGCCCGTTCCATAAAAATTCCAGTGTAGAAAGCCGGATTATCCAGAATATCAAGGTACTGAGCTGCCTTCATAGAACCACGAACAACAACCAGTGGTCCCAGCTGAATTCACCTCACAATAGTACTTCTCCACGCCCTGCCATCAGACTGGAAACAGATGAACCTTGATTGTCGCTCCAGAGTACCGTTTTCTACTGGTCAGTTTACACGTGAACTGAACAATTATCCAATTCACACGCTCTTTGCACCAGGCCAGACGAGCCGCAGTGTTCGTTCTTGCGATGTTGGGCTTGTGCGCGAAAATCCGATAAATGGAGTTCTTTCGTAAAGTATTAGCGGTCACCATGGTGTTAGTGCCGCCCTGGGTGTTATCCTGTACTAGTGATGCCAAAACGTCTCCATTTGTTGATCGCATCGCCAACCGTTGATGTTGGATGCTACAGATGAGCGGCGGCACGTATTTACATGCTACAAGTGTGACAGCCTACGATGACACCTCTCTCGAAGTCACTGAGTTCAGGTCGTGTTGCCATACCACCTGCATTCAACTGCCACGATGTAATACTGCTTCCTACTATCTGCACACTGGTTTTTATGTTATTAACAAACCTGGAATGTTCCATAACTTTAAACAGGGGTGCCCAAACAATTATTGGCAGACATAAATTACCTTCAAATAAAAGATTTTATAAGAGAAGTATAATTCTCAATGGATATTAATTAATTTGTATTCATTAAACATAATAAATTTTATTTATGTTTAATGAATAAAATTTATTAATTTTAAATTTTATTTTAATAATAAAATTAATTCATTTTATTTCACCTACATTTATATTTTTTCTTAGAGGTAATAAGATTTTTAAGTGAAATTATAAATAATTAAACTAAACAAACAATATCGTGTTTTGGTAATCGGGAAAAAAAAATTTCTTCCATAACGATTTTTGAAAACATTGTCAGAACAGGGTGACCTAAACTTGCCATTGGAGCACGTGCTTTCAACATAAAAATCGAATTCCGCAACAAGACTGTATAGAGAATGGGCGAAAAGGATTTCCAGGTGAATTCGTGATCTCTTTCAAAACGCATCAGTCGGTGAAGTGCTTTTCCAGCTAAATTAGACTACGAACGCTATTGTAAGAAAGACGTCTGCATATCAGGTATGCAGCAATATCTTCGAGCAGATATTGCTCAAACTTTCTCAAACTCTCCAGAGAATTTAGGAGAAAAACTTTAGCTTCGGATATCTAAATGTGAAGCAGAAAAATCGACTTCTTTATATTATTATTATTAAAAACGACACAATATTGTAAGTATAATGTCTGTTATTGACGTGCAATGCCTAATTCTGCGCATAAATGTGAAATGTCTGGTTATCTCACAGTGGACTGATTTATTAGTTCGAAAATTTATGTCATAACTGAATCGATGTCCTACAATAACTGAATGTTGTGACACGTTGAATACCGTTGTTTTAACTGAACATGGTCAAATAAACGGATATTCGGAATTGGATTATGATTTACCGTATATTTGAAAGCAGATCTCATCTGAGATGAGACAACATTTTGAGTATTCATTATGTTATTTGGATTAAAAACCTTGTAAAAAGTGAAACAACATAAACTACATGGGACGAATCTTTCTACATAACTACAATCTGGAAATTTTCTTTCCAGGTTAACTTGGAAGTTTAATTAGTTTTGTGTGTACCTCCTGCGATGAGTCTCTGAGTCCATGGAGGGATGATCTAATTAATAATAATAATAACAATAGTAATGATTTCTCTAGGTTTCCACCGCATTTAATTATTATGAAAAAACCTTAGATTTAAAGTAAAAAAATTGATAGACATGAACGATGACTTAAGGTTAAGTGTACCGTTTTAAAATTGCAGTACATAAGCTAGTACCAGGGTTCTTCGCGACCTAGACGTGGTTTGTACCCCTTGAACCAAAAAAAAAGCATACAAACTGCCTCTAGGTCGCGAAGAATCTTTATAAAAGTTCTTCGCGACGAGTTGAAGTTGGGGAATTGGTGTCATACTATGGTAGCAGGGAGGTTTTCTCAAAGAAACTCGTATTTTTCTTCTGGCAAAATAGACATACCAGCTAGATGATCAATTGGCAATTGAGGCATGCAATACTGGCTACATAACCATAATTGCTTTGGCTGCAATTCCGAATAAACAAAAACTATAGAAGGCATTTGATTCCAGGAGTTTCCAAAATAAAATAAAATATTTATTCTATAGCCCTAAGGATTTAATCTCAATATCCACAACGAAGACAATCGTAAAATTGAAATCGTAAACAATTTGAACCAGAGGTAGCTGTTGCAACAGCCTAATTTATATATATCACATTGTTAGGGGTAAACTCCTTACATTTTGCCAGAATAAATGCTGCTGCATTAGAGAACGGCATCCCCTTTGAATATGCATCTCTTATAGACAGCGAAGAGTTAATTTGAATGGATTGCGAGAGTCATGCAAAGAACAATATCTGATAGAAACTTCACACGATAATGGAATTAGTGCAGCATAGCATGAATTTATTGCCTCTTACTTTCGCCAGAAGCTCTGAATTGAATTTAGAATTTTCATTGCAAGCAAGTAATTGCTATCTAGTATGATGTCTTCGCCTCCGTATGCGAACCTTGTGGGAAAATGGGCGATACGTTAATGGATCAGAGAGAAATCGTAAATGCAACCTCCAATACACTTTCGTGAAACAATTCATAAACGCTTCTCGAGCTTTGTATGGATGTCGACACTTTTTCATTCTTTATGAAGTGCATTAGATTCAACTGACAAATAGCTAGAACAAATCACTATCACGAGCCTTGCATTTGCAATTTGCTGTCTCGCTGGAATAATAATAATGTCACCTCGTGCTCAAGACAAAAGGGGGAAAAATGACGTTAAAGTGCAGTACATTTAACTGAATGGCAAAATATCAACTTTATTATATGATGGAAGAAGAAGAAATGAAATTTCTTTGGTAAGAACTGTATGATTCACTTTAGACCAGGAAGAATTACCTCATTATTTCTGACAATATGTGTATACACATAAATATATACGTGAAATAGATGATTAACTTGCACATTGGAGATTTTTAACAACTATCCATATTGCTCAGTAGATTTTATATGCCTAACAATCAAGTTAGGTTGGTAATCCCAGTGACATCATAATTATCAACAATTAAAGATATATCGCTTGCAATTTGAACAATATTCAGAACCTGATTGTTTGAAATAAATTTGAATAACGTAATTGTTCTTCTAATAACTTTAGAGTAACTGAAGCAATTAGAATAATAGTTAAATGCAGAATGTAATTTAGCATTCGAGATTATGTTGATTGTTAACTGTAGTTAATATGAAAATAATAAAAATCTTTAACTCAGGTAATCTGTTAATCAGGTGGTATAATAATACCACGTGATGCCGCGTACAATAATTCTAGTTTCGTAGATTTTCGATCGTTTTTTTTTCTTTTTTTTTCCTCACAAAAATGCTTAACATCCATCGGGGTTATGAGACGTCCCATCTTTGTTGAGCTTCATTGCTCTAGCTAGTTGGCAACACATTAGCAACACATTCCTCCTGAGTATACTCCAGCTATTAAGTGGAGCATACTCCGCCGCCAGATACGGTCATTAGCGGTCCACAGGTACGCTTGAAGAAACGAACCGAGTCATGAAACAAATCACGGCAGGCAGTAATAATTATGATACTGATGAGTGCTTCGGTACTCGGTCCGATCAGATATAACTCCTGTCTTCCATGTAGTAAATTATGCGAGTAATTTGACAGCGGAAAATATTGATTTTTTTTTTAAATTATAAAGAAATCTTCATCGTTAAAAAAAAGTTGCTAAAAAATAAATAAATAAAGACATTACGATATTAATAAGAATTACTTGTACTCCAACTTTTGACTTGAGTTCGTAGACTAGGTCTGCGAGAAAACTAAGGAAACTAAACGATGACTGAAACGTGATCGCATCACTACAAATACAGAACTAATTTCGAACTGGATGTCGAATCTGCTTAATGAGATACGGGAGAAAGATACGCACGGTGTGCGCATATTCATTTGTGTAATTACACGAACAGAGCGCGTGTCGTCGAGGTAACTCACTAGTGGAATAATATAAATCATGGCATTTCCTTATCTCAACAGTAATAGAGCTGCTGATAGTGAGAATATAGAAGGACGGAGTGAAAATTAGTATCAAAAGTTCAGTAAATATTGCATGAAGACAGTATGTTAATGTTAACAGTCTGTAGACAGATGTTAGATCTCGAAGAGACTTATTCTGATTTGTGTTCACGGTCAAACTTCCTTCAGTATTTCGAACATAATAATAATAAATAAACTGTTCTGAATCTGAACAATTTAGATGTTATACGATAATTAAGAATAATACAAATGTGATTATTGCAAGGACTTTGAAACTAATTATTTATTGGAACTTGAAGAAACAATCTATACGGTTATCTAGAATCTATAATATAATCTATAATATTATGTCAACTAATTGGGTGTATTCTTTTTGTGACCTTATGCTTATTTTACTGAGGTTTCGGCAAGTTAATACGAATAGTAGTAGTGATCATCTTAAGGCTATGTAGAAAACCCTCTCCGATATATTTTCAAAATTCTTCAAAAAGAATGGAAAATGGTGTAAACTTTGGTCATAATATTTTCAGTGATTTCGACTGAAACCTTCTATAAGCGCGTGTTTCAACTTAGGATGATATTACTATTTGAGTGTGAGTGTTGCGATATCAAAAGACAGTAAAGTGTTGTTCGACACTTTGGAAACTTGCAAAAGGAAGTGTGGATACTTCTTGATAACAGCGCACTCGAAGAAGGATGTGAATGTAGATTTTCATATCTTAGTCATGATCGCAGTAATACCAATAAAAAAAAGTTAAACCGTTTCGATCTGGAAGCAAATGGAGTGGAGTTGGATAAGAATATATTTACAGATGTATGACATTTACTTTAAAAAAAACAAAAAAACTCTGGGGTAAGTTTGAGCACAAAGTTTGATACATTGTGCTTTCCAAGATTCAGATATTTTAAGACTAAACCTTTGGGGAAAAATCTTAGGTTTGATCAATTTGTCGGCAGTTCAATAAGTAGTTTTGTATATCCTACTATCGGTTATCTCTCTGGCGTGTTTCACTGTCAGTGTATCTCGGCAAAGAAAAATACCAGGGACACAGACATTCAGATGCCGCTTTAATTGAATGAGACCAGCATCTATTCTTCGCACTGTACATGTGCACCTTATCTGAAAAATAGGTATTATTTATGAACAAGAATTTGCATTTCAATGTGCGTTTTAAGAAGGAACTGTTACATGAAATCTTCGGATATTGAAAATATCTGATTCCATCACTGGTATTTTGGAATGCTGCCAAGTGAAGTAGTTGATTCTATCGTCTGTTAGTGTAACCGAAATATTTTGGAGGCATTTCCTTTCAAAGTTCAAGAGTTCACCAACTAGATAGCTTAATGGTATTCCATTAATGGAACCGAACGTTTCCAAAATGGCTCTTCATAAAATAAAATCATCTCGAAACCTTATAATGTATGCAGAATGCCTGCAACATGACAGGTGGGTTTCGTACATTGGGTAAGTGCTTTCATTGGTTTTGGATCTTATTTCAGTATTGGAAATGTGCATACATTTTTTCCCAAAAATATTTCTGTTTGTCTAAGTGGCGTGATAATTATTCCAAATGCGAGTATTCATTTTGTTTTAAAAATCCAGATACGACATGTAATTCGGAAGAAAATACATAGATTATTATACGTTTTGGAACACAAATTGAAGAATTAAAAAAATTGTTTACAGAATTCGTGTGTGTGATTTTGTAGTATTGGTGTCTCTAACACACACACACACACACACACACACAAGAGAGAGAGAGAGAAGGCGAGTAGCTCTACTTCACGGGTACCAAATGTACAGTTCACGCAGAAACGTAGCCTGTTATATGGAGAATGGGTATACACTCGCCATTAGTCAACGAGGGATTGGTTTCAAAGCATCCATATGAACTAAAATTATTAAATATATAAATCCAGAAGCATGCTTTAAATGCCAATAGCAAAGAATTATTTGTAACTATTTAAGACGCTCACACATACACGTTTATTAAATATGCATATCAACGAGCGTCGAAAAGGAAGACGAAATAGGCGATGATGAGCCTCGCGTTAAAATGTGTGAGGTATGTAGATTTAATATGCAATTTAGAGAGGTATACAATGTGTGAGAAAGCAGAAAACAAGGACCCTAACGATCCTGAATACTGATTGGAAAATTAGTATTCAGCCTTGTTTTGACATTTCCCGGTGAGAATTTTCTTCTCCTTTGAGAATTTTATGTATTAGCCCTTTCGAGAATTTCCTGTTTTAGTATCCAGGCAACAGTTTTTTTTGTTATTATTTTAATTTCTCTCAGCGTCGGAAATATTTTATCGTACATAAATATGCTAGTAAAGGGGGAGGTGATAGCCGTGTTTTCCTTTTAAGTCTACGGTAGCATTGTTTCCAGAGGTTAAAAGTGAACAGTAACCGAAATTGTATTTAAATACGAAATTACTTGAAATTTTGTAGGCATAGCTTCCCTTATGCTTTTGTTGCAGCAAATATTTTAAGTTTTGAACAAAAATGCAAAAATTCGCAGTGGACTAAATGGGTTTTGATGGTGACTGTCATCTGGAGTGTCTCCCTGTGTGCCAAAGGCGTAGCGTATTTCAATTTGAACATTACTATCCTAAATGATAATGAAGTTTGTCATATACGGTAGTAGTTTTAACTGTTCGGTGTCATATAATGAGCAAATATTTTTGTTTTATTTGCAGTTTTGCCTGCAACAGTGAAAAATGAAAAAATGACGTTTGGCAAGATTATTTCCCTGCTCTTTTATCCGCATTGTTTCTAAACTCACGTTACAGAAATGTTGCTTTATTCTCTGCGAGTTATCCATGAACACAGAACTATTTTTCTGATAAACCTCTAACCTAATTTCACCGAGGTCATCTTTCGTCTGTTAGCGCGAGGCTGTTCAATGACGTCTGACCACAGGCTATTATAAGGATTAGTTATGGTTCTATGCGCACATCTTAGGGTATGGAAAATACTTCTTTATACGCACAACTCTGTACATAAAAAGTCATAAACAAAAACTAATTTTTGTGTCTGCGTTGTTATCGGGGTTTTGGCTTTAATGGACGGCGGTCTGCTTTAAATAATTATTCATCAACGTTAATAATGAGAAAAGCGTGATTGTTCATCTGTTTTTGAATGCACCTATAAATGGCATTGCTATTAAATGTTGTGCGCTGTAAAATAGAAAAAAAAAATCCAATCTTAAAGTATCTTTCTATTACACCATTTATTTAATACCATAAAAGAAATAAATATTCTCTCTGTGAAATTTCAAATTTAGATCCATTATCTTAACTACACTGCAACCATTTATTCGGATTTAGAAATGAAATATGTGCGAACTAAGTTATAATTTATTAAAAGAAGACCAACTTTTGCCAGCGATGTATCAGCTGTCATCGCTGCATACGTTCATCGTCTGTTAAAATCAAAAACATGTATATACAAAAACTCGGCTGGAAATTTCTCTTTATTCTTGTCAAAAATTGCTAATTTTTATTTATTAACAATAAATTTAAAAATGGCATTTCTTTTAAATCGTGGCATTAAAGTTCTTTACGACTTCGTTACCATATTCGCCCAATATTTGAAAACAATAGAGAGTGTTGATAATTTTTTTTAATAGTTTCTCCTTTTTAAAAAAAATTATTGAAATGGATCGTTCCTTAAAAAAAAATAATTACATCGCGCAATTATTGAGTAGATTATGTTAAAGTTCTTTGATTATTGCAGAAAATATATTCTGATTTTAACTAATAGAAACCACGCTCCTTTTTTAAATTCTTTTTAAATGAAACAGCAGTTATTTTAAACGATTTTCTTTCTTTCGTCGTCCATTAGACTCAGTGACTTGCCAGTACGTAACCAGTTGTTTGTTAATCTGTGTTAATTTTTCAGTTATATTTTTTCTATTAACTTAACGCATTTAAATTTCTTTTTTTTATTTAAATATTACAGAACAATACCTTCTTGCCTTCCTTCAAACCAATATTTATATGTTTTTCAAATCTTACAAAGTTTCAAATGTATGTTTTTCCAACTATATTTGAAACTTATTACTCCTTTCTGTGTTTCAATTATAATGAATATTATAATTGAAATACTATTTTTCTTTGTAGTGGTCCCTTCGTTTATTTTCGTCTAATATTCGGGGGAAAGAGAAGTTGTTTTATTACTTTATTCATTTATTATTGTTTTTTAACGATTCCAATCAGCATGAGATATTAGAAATAGGTTCTGATTATAATTTTCGTCGGCCGTTGGTTGGGCACCACCCGCCTGAGAAGTTTTCTACGGATTCGTATTTTGAAGATTCTTCCTCTTTAATAATGAAGGATTGAATTTCATTTTCATGTTTGCTGTCCGAGATATATTGTGTTCAGGATAAGACATGTCCTTAATTTCAAGTTCGTTTATACCTACGTTGTGTTTTGGTCATTACATCTCAGTAAGATATCTATTACATAACGTTCGCTAAAATTATAAATTATTTTTTCTGAAAATATTTTCTCATTCACTGCATAAATATGTATAGTTTAGTTTCTGAATGTTTACGACATACTCTAAATCATATATATTTCTATCGTCTTTCGAGTTAAATTATAATTACGCCCACATCAGGGAAACAGGGCTTGTTTACAAGGCGTCTTTCTCCTAAACTGAGTTTATCCGTCCACTAGATTTCTAGTAGGTAGTCATCAATGTGACAGTTGCTTCTGGCATTCTCCTTGACTAAGAGACTTATCATGTATGCTTACAGAATTCCTCTTAAATGATGTCAGGAAGGGTTTTAATGGTGATACATTCAAACCTGCAAGGTATAAGTGTTGTACATAGTACAGCCAGATGTGGATGCAGATATTCGTAGGAATTTTAATAAGCCCGTCATATATATTAGCACTGAAATCAAGTTAATCATTTATACAATTACTTTTACTAGTTTTCATTGGTTTTACATTCTTAGGTGTACTATGAAAATGTATTTTTTGTTTGCAAAATGATATTAAAATATTAATCAAGCAAGGTTACATTTATGCTTTTAGGAATCCTTTTCTCAAAAGCATAAATCGAAAACCTTGCTTGAGATATTAATTTCACGGAATAGACTGATAGTACATGATATAAAACTTTCTGTCTATACTGGTTTATTTTATTCCGAATCATTGGTTAAACAGTTGGACCCCTAACTGCTGTTTTTTGAGTCAGCCCAAGGTTTTCTAACTAAATGCCTAACAAGTTATAGGTATAATACTGTAAAGTCTGCTTTTTGGTCATCGTTTTTCTTTTCGAAATTCCACATCGCAAACCTCCTTTTGTATACAAAATCCTAGCAAGTCTCATTACAAATGGAGCTTCCGTCGCTACCGATCATTCTCTTCGGTTGGAAAGACCTGGATTCGATTCTCGTCCATGACGCGAGGAACCTTTATCTTATCTCTTTCGACTAAAGGCAAGTTAGCTGGGTTTTTCGTCTCTCAGAACAGTCAAACTGGCTTGTGAACACACACGGACCTACAGTCATAAAATACATACTTTATCGCTCATTAGGGGGGCTCAACCAGTTGAGGAAAGGGGGGGACACCACGCGAATAAATAAATAAAAAAAATCACTCAAAACAGACACAGGCAAGAATACACGCAATTTACAGACAGAGTGCACTTGTCTTAATTGTTTCGCAGTAATACAAAAGAGCTACATTTCAAACGTTTTAAAATTATTTATTTTATTAAACAAAAAAAAAAACATTGATGGATTTAAAACTATATTAGAGCATATTTTATTTTTTTTAATGTGAGAGCCGTTTCTTATTTTAAAGTAACAAGGTTAGGTTATACCCAAAATACTTCAAAGTGAATGTTTGTCATACGATCTGATAATATATATATGATGTCGTACCATGACGAAGTTCACCCCTACTTCGCTCATTTTTCTGGCTCTGTTACGTATACAAGCTAGAGAAAATCCGCGCAACATCTTTATAAGACAGCCAGTGATTATGTTGAAGACATATGGAACAGAGGTCTCCCTCAGTTATGGGTCAATACAGATTTCTTGGCAGTGTGCCAAGTTTGGATGCAGAAAGAAATAATTAAGAATATTCCTTGGTATTATTGCTTTGTTGGGTTCATTCACGTTCTCAAACCATTGTGAGGGAAATTATTTCAGTAAAAATAATTTTAACCAGTTTTAATAGGGTAAAAAAAGATACATCTATCAACCTTTTTTTTTTTTTCGTTTTGTTTCAAACAAACTTAGAAAGTTTCAAAATCGGAATAACTTATATTATTTACTCTAAGGAAGCAACAGAAGAAAATTTTTCTGTATGGAAATGTTATCGGAATTCTTAGGAACAGTGACTTTCAATTTTGCGGTAGTAGAAGAAAAGTAGATTTCTGGTCACATTTTTAACTTTTGACCTTCTAGAAACGAAGGAAAAATCTTTTTTCGTACACGGAGAAAGTCGCATGATTAATGAAGTACATTTTTGCGGTGTTTAGAAAGTTTGTTTCTGCTTTTTCTTACAAAGTTCGAATATGATTCTCGAAGTTTACTTAAACTTACAGAATAATACGCTTAAATATGCGTCGAGTTGAAAAAGAAATGCATTTGAACGATAATATATACCCAGAGTAAACGTTACCATTCTATTGTTGTATTATCTTTACATAAAATATTCTTATATATCGTTAAATATAAATTAATAATATAAATATAACTCGAAGGAAAATTCATAATATAAGGTAAAATAACTCTAAAGATATATTTATTATGTAAAAATAGTATATTAACTTGTAATTAACAAAATAATAGTATATAAATAACATATATATAAATAGTATATATAGTAAACATAGTTCTTAAAAGAACTGGGCGATGGACTGAGTCCTTGACTCTTTATCCCGTCATCTGAATGAAGTGAATCTGTGTGGATGGAGTGTTATTTTGTGCTAAGAGGCTCTAGTCATGGCTGGGTGACGGCAATAGCCGAGCTTCAGTTAAAACTTCATTGGCTACAGCATTGCCATTTGTTACCCTGGAAGTCCTGATTAGTAAGTAAAGGGTAAAATCTCAAAAAATCGGACGATCTCTAGGCCACTCCATAGTGGGCGAAAGACCGTCCATATCTCAGCGTTGGTTCCACTCAGTGACGGGCTCCCCGACCACTGAGCAGAACCACTCAAATTCCGAGGAAAATAATTCACCGGCAAGAACCCCTTCCCCGGAGACTCAAAGTGCTCCCTTAAGGCAAAAACCCTAAGAGAGCGAACTCAAAAACTCATCACCCAGGATAACAGCAACAGCCTAACCTCAGTTTACTTCCTTGGTTCAGCATTGCCATTTGTTACCCTGGAAGTCCTAAAAAGGACTGTTTTCAAATCGCCCTATATATACTGTATATATATATATATATATATATATATATATATATATATATATATATATATATATAGTAAATAGTAAACATAGTCCTTATAAGGACTGGCTTAAAGGGGCGAAGCAAGAATGCTTTTCATCTTCCCCGTTATCTGTAGAGGACAGTGTAAGAATTAGGTGTTATTGAGCAATTAAAGCTCTAATCATGGCAGAAGGGTAACAGCAATTGCCGAGCCTCAGTTAGAACTTCATTAGCTATAGCATTGCCATCCATTACCCTCCAAGGGATTGAATGAATTTCAATCACCGCATCTCACGGTCAATTGATTCCAGTCAATAGTAAACATATATATATATATATATATATATATATATATGTGTGTGTATGTGTGTGTGTGTGTGTGTGTGTTTACTAACATACTAGTAACTAGTAACATTACTGGCTTAACGGGTGAAGCAAAAGCTTTTCATATTCCCGGCTATCTTAATAGAGATTGTGAGTAGAAAGAGTTTATGAGCTAATTGCTCGCCCTCAGCAGGCTAGGAGATTAATCCTCAGTGAGGGGTTTGAGGATGGCTTTAGGTCTTTTGTGCTTCGAGTAGTCCATAGCATCATAGTCAGCAGCCAGTTGGATCAGTCTGTTAGGGTGCACAGTTGCCTTTGAAAAGAATTTGGTTGCTATAGTCTGCATGAAGGTGTAGATATAGGGGACCTCCGTGTCCCGGTGCAGTCGGACAGTTCAGACGAACCATGGAGCGCCCAGGATCATTCTGAGACACTTGTTCTGAATGCGTTGTAATTTAATGATATTTGAGTTTGAAGTATGGCTCCAGGCCGGTGAGGCATAGGTGAGTATTGGACGAACCATCAGTTTATATATGAGAAGTTTGATTCTGGTGCTCAGCTTACTGTTTCTGTTTATTAGCGGATAGAGCTGGGCTATGGTTTTTGACGTGTTTACACAGAGAGTCTTGATATGGGAGTTGAAAGTCAGTTTTCTGTCCATTACTACACCAAGATATTTGATCTCTGTTTTCCACTGAATTTTTGTGTTAAACAGGAGAATATCTTCATTAGGAAGCACTGATCTTCTAGAGAATAAGACGGCTACGCTCTTCTGAGGGTTCACCTGGAGTCGCCATTTGGCAAAATATTGTTCTATTTGTAGTAGGTTTTCTTGCAGTTTCTTGATGGCTAAATGAGGCTTTAATGATCTGGCCAATATCGCCGTGTCATCAGCGTAAAGAGCTTTAATTGAAGATAATGGGTTGTGTGGGATATCATGCAAGTATAAGGAGAATAAGATCGGTGCTAATAAGGATCCTTGTGGAACTTTAGCCAAGATGTGTTTCTGTGCAGACACTACTCCACTTAATCTCACTTGCATGCGCCTATCGCAGAGGTATGTCTTGATGAGTTGAATGATTCCGATTGGAACACCGGATGATATAAGCTTGTATAGCAAACCATAATGCCAAACCTTGTCAAATGCACTGGCTAAGTCTAGGAAAACAGCCCCAGTGCATTGACGCCAGTTAAAACCTGTAATGATATGTTCCACCAATCTGTGTATTTGTTGAGTGGTACTATGCAACTGTCTGAAGCCAAACTGCTCCTCAGGCAGGATGTTTAACTGGAGTACTGAATCTTGAAGCCTAGTAAGAATTACCTTCTCAGCAATTTTTCCGAGATTAGAGATGAGACTGATTGGTCTGTAATTTTGTGGCAGAGTGGGATCCTTTCCAGATTTATGAATTGGTATTATGTACGCCAGTTTCCAGTAGGAAGGGAAATACTTGTAGTGAAGTATGGAGTTGATTATGTTTGCTAAATGAACAATAGCTTTGCGAGGTAGAAGTTTTATAACTTTGTTGGAGATACCGTCGGGTCCAGGAGCCTTTTTATTTTTGAATTTCTGAACAATAGCATATATTTCAGCAGGCGAGGTGGGTGTGATTTGAGTGGATTGTGTGGGAGCAAAATTGAGCGAATATCTGACATTACGGTGTATCTTGTAAATATGACTAATGTCAAGGTGGTCGTAGGCAGGTTTGCACTGTTTTTCAAGATGATTCGCTATTGCCTCGGCTTTTTCAGCATCAGTGTGGATGAGGCCTAAATCTGTTTGTAGAGGGGGAAGAGGTTTGTTTTTGTTCTTGATCTTACGGATAAGATTCCATACAGAGTGGTTATCAGTGGAGATGGAGGTCAGTTTTTCTTCCCAGAGTTGAGATCTATGAGTTGCGAGTGCATCTCTCACTGCAGAATTTAACCTATTTAAGATCCGCTTGTCTTGTGGTGCCCTAGTGTTGTGGTATCTTTTCCTAGCCCTGTTTTTTTCCCTAATCAGATTCATAATATCTTCGGGCAGATGGTTGGGTTTGTGGGTAGTTACAGGGGTAGTAACTGCTGCACAGGCTGCTGTGATCTGTTCTGTTAGATTTTTGACAGCTATCTCAATTTCCTCTTTTGATTTAATGATGGGAACAGGACCAATATATTTTGGAAGCATCTTGGAGAGCCTTTCCCAGGGAATAAATGAGTGAGGGGGTGGAGATAATTTTTCAAGATTTCCTAATTTTAATCGTATTGGGTTATGATCTGATGATAAATCATTGATTGTCATTAAATTGTATTGGAGTCTAATGTGCTGTTTACTAACATAGTTTACTCTTCTTTTGTTATATTATTATTATACTGAAAACAAAAAGGTGTTGGAGACGATTACAAGTATTAAACATTATATACCTAATAAAATGCAATATACGCAGCACATCCTTTCTATTCTTTGTGATTCTATTCTTTCTCTTCTTTGTTATTATACTAATTACTTTGTAATATTTGCAATAGTTTCCAACAGCTAAAACATGTTGGAGATTATTACAAATATATTATACATTACGTCCGTAAAACATTATAACAAACACAACAAAACATTCGCAAAAGTTCAATACTGTAATTGGAGACAACTACAAATGTTAGACATTATATTAGCTTTTTCATTTGCAATTCTTCATGCAAAATATATCCTACAGGTCTTTTGAAATGGGATATGAGGGATACAGACAACACTTTTGCTTCAGATAACTGTATAAAACAAAGTACTTGATAGAATGACTTGAAATTTCACATGGATGCTTATGACAGATGTACCAACTTTTACTTAATAAAAATTATAATAAACAAAAAGTAGTTTTTTCTCCTCGTATTATTATTATACTAATTATAAAAAGGTTTTGGAGATTATTACAAATAATTCTCAAGAAATATCAAAATTTACATTAATTCAATGAAACTCATCAGAATAAATCAATCAAAAGGGATTATTAAAAGATTTAAACAAAAACGTGAGTTGTATATAAAAAATTGTGAAACTTACTGTATTAATTTTTCTTAAATCGCTCCTTTTCATCGACGTTTTTTTCTGAAATTCTGGGGGAGGGGAATTTCCTTATAAGTGGTTTGAAGGGTAGTCAGCAGCTGGCGTTGTGTTTTATGGGATTTATCTCTACTGTCGCTGGCGAAACGTGAGGTTATTGGCAATTTCTGCACCCAGGATATCTGATTGGTCTCCGGATGTTTGGACAGATTTCCGAATGAAGCTTATTTTATGCTCTGTGTGTGTGTGTGTGTGTAGGCGAGTTTTACCCCAATGGTTTTGCGTTATGTTGTTTTTAGTTTTCTTTTTCCGTTTTAATATAAATTTAATATAAATTTAATATCAATGCCTAAAACGACCCCCGGAATATCAATTTTATATTCGTTTAGATTTATACCGTGTGTCGACTGGGTTCTATAAATTCATTAATAAAACAACACTATTTGAACTCAGATTAAAGAAAGTTCTCCATTGTTAATTATATATGTTAAACAAAACGTACATGCGTGCAATTATGTTCGAGAATAAAGCTACAAAACGATCTGTATATATCTCTTGATTTGTGAGAAATAATGTGGCAGGAAACTAACGTCTAGATAGGCTGTAATTATTTATCAGTCTTTGAAAGATCTGTGAAAAATTATTGGTGTACATTTGCGTGAGTAGTTTGTATGCCACATAAGCACATTAGCGGTTTTACTTACAATAAGCTGTGATTGATAGAACAAATGAACGTATAGCGCTAATCGATAGGCAAAGATTTGTTTTAACTTTGGTGATAACTTTGTTGTAAGCAGACAAGAAAAATGGACCTTTTAGCGTCTGTTCTACTAAAGGAATATTGACCTTAATCTTCTTTACAGCAGTGTTTCACTTTTCACAGTTTCTTAGAAAATCTTTATAATCAATGACACAACTTTTCAAACAGATTCGTTGAACTAGTACGTGAATAAGAGTCGGAATTATCCCAAGAAAAGTGATACTATGGTTTAAGTGACTTTGCGGAAAATCAGACAATTGGAAATGTCACAGGTTCATAAAAATGCTTCGTTTTCATATATTCCAGCGTATACTTGTGTCAAAAAACACCACTGAAGTTATAATAAATTATATTTAAAACTTTAACATCCCTTTAAAGAGAAACTGGTTTTGTTTCTTTATATGAATCGCATTATTTTTCTTTTGAATGTATTTAATTATCTGTAATCTAAAAATAATTATAAAGACATTTATTCACTGCCGGAAACAAGAAGATTTTGCTTCTTATTCCCAAAAGATTCATAAATGAACTCTAAATATAGTTTTTGAGCGCCTTCATACTTATGCACAGTCATAACATTGGATTACTTTATCCAAAAAGAGTATTCGTAAAATTTTACAAAAATGTAGCCCAAATAAAATAATAATTGAAATTCAGGTTATTTATTATAACTGCCTCAGTTTATAGTGGGTTGTATTGTATGTATGACTTTTTCAATAAATAGTAGCAAGAAAACATTATATTAAATATTTAAAAAAGATATAATATTACTGAAGTGTTACAAAAAATTCTTTAAATTGGATTGACCAATTATTTTAGAATTTAGAGGAAGTGCTGGTCTTCTGTGTCATCCCCAGATACCTCACCAAACGCTTCTTCTTATCTCAGGTTTCTATTTACGGTGCTTAATCCAAATTCCCCATTTTTCTCATTCCCTAGAGGTTCCCCCTAATTCAGGTTTTATCAAAATCACACCCTGCAGCATAGATCTTGGTTCTCCATCCATTAAACTACTCCCATTGTTGGTTAGAAGATTAAAATATTATATAGTATTAAATTTTGTTTTAAATTGTGAAAAATTTTAATATTGGTTGTGATAAATTATATCTATTTAATCTAATCTATTTAACATTATTTAGTAAATTATATTTACACATTAATCATGTGTCTGCAATTCCCATGTCGTATGAACTTTAAATTATGATTAGAACAGTGGAGAAAAAGACAAATTTATCTAATGAATTTTTTTTTACACTGAAACACGCTCATATATACAACAACAAATTTGTTCTTTGAATATTAAGATATATAGAAAACTGTGAACAAGTTTAAGACGATTGAATTTTATTCGACTGTACATTTAGTTACAAGCGTCGATTATAATTTATATATTTCATTCAAATTTAGGTTGAACAATATGAAAATTTGCATTTTTTTTAATCAAAATCCAGCCCTTCATCGAAACACACCTAATTAACTTATTTTAGCTCATTACTAAAGTAAATAGAGATCTTAGAAACTGCTTTATTTTGTCTCTCTCTCTCTCTCTCTCTCTCTCTCTCTCTCTCTTCACAGAGGAGCTAATAAAAGCGAGTTATTAATTAGTTCAGATACGAGGATAATATTAGCTATGTGCACGACAAATATAATTATTAGATAAATAGTGAATTCAGTACTTGTATGCCCAGCACATAACCAAAGAAGAATTTGATATGGTTGTAATTGTGGCCATAGCAACTAAAATACGAAGCCGCCGCTGTGTCTGTTAGCCGTGTGAATTCTCCATTCGGATGTATATTTTGCAAGGCGAAAATCCCTCTTTCTCTGGAGCAAAACTCTTCCATAAATAAACATCAACGCCTTTTTTAATTAAGCTTGCGTTGCATTTCATATTAATTAGTGAAACGGTTAGGATGTTCAGCTATGTTGCTACACTACTCTTAGATCTCAACCGGTCCCTTTTTGGGATAATATTCATAACTTATTTTCAGAAGCTAAAAATCGATGTCGGGTTTATTTATATAATTCTAGACTAATACGCACAGAAACGTTGTCGGAAGAAACAGTGAAGAATAACGGCATTGTCAATTTTTAAAGAAGTTTTGCTGAGATATATATTGTACAACTTAAGAAGGTAAGCCGCGCACCTGGAGGAGAGCTGGAGTACGAAGAGGCTTTCATATCGATTCTTGTAGGTAGTGGAGTGGAGATCATTGACCTAGCCAAGGTTCTATAACTAACTGGAAAGAGAATTAAAGCAGTTGTATCTGTAGTTTTTGTGCTTGATATCTGTGTTCTTGAAAGTGTATTGTGTAGTTCATTGTTATAGCACAGTGTCGCATTAGTTTACGGAACGTTTTATTTAGAATAATAGTCAAATTCTTCAGCCTTTATTTTCGCTTTTCACTGATGTACACTCATTGACATGAACTTGTGTCTCTGTTTGCAGTTAATTATTCTAAAGATAATTCTCTTTGAATTTTCAATTGGGGCAAGTGTAGTTACTAAATTACACTTATAATAATATGAAACGAAAATATAAATTCATTCAGTTAGTCTTAGATATTGAAAATATCTAAGACTAACTGAATGAATTCTTAAAAATTTAACCTTTATTACAGAAAGTTTTTTGTAACATTTTTCGTTCCCCCCCCCCCTTAAACATTTTATGTTTCAAACTGATTATTAGTGGTATAGTTTAATTTTATTTCCCAAATCTGACACAGGCTTTATAAATTATTAGTGTTATCGCTACATCGATGCCAATTTTAACTAAAAGACATTTTCTGCTATTGATATTTCTGTCATTCAATATTATGTTTCACTAAATAATTGGGTAAACATATTTAGTTTTGCTTCACATTAGATAAATTGATCTCTATAGACTTCTACGTAAATTTCCTTTTGAATGTCTAACAGATCACATAGATTTCTATTACAGAATAAAACATGTTAATAACACCCAGTTCTCCAATGTTTTTCACTTCTGCTAGCACGCATGCGCCATAACTCTTACTATGATATGTTGCTTAAAAACTTACACATTTGCGCATTGTTCTTCGCAAAGGAAAAATACTTGAATGTTATAATAATTTAAGATCATATGCAATAATTTTCATCGTTTAATTATGTGATAATGGGCGCTGGGATAGGATACTTAAAGGAGCAGTCTTAACCTTGCTTATCATAATTCCTAATTTAATTCGAAGCACAATTTGAAGTATATTTTTAGTAGAGTTATAAACAATACCTACAAACTGCTTCTTTTGATCCAATAAGACATAATGTGCTGAGATGATTTTTTTAAAAATCTTATAGCGTGACATATTATTCTATTAGATGCACTTTACATACATTTAATCGTTACCAACAATCACATTTTTATTCTCGTTCTTTATCGAATTGACCGCAATATTCGAATATTATTCTTTGAATGGAAACTTCACTATGTCTGAATATCATTCATTTTCCGAGACAGCAATTTGTACGAAGGTTTGTTAGAAACAATTAATCAAATAAAAGCGACACATCTTTCAATTGCATGCTGTTTAATTATAAAATTAATACCTATTGTTACCGATGTCTTCAAGGTGTTTTCTTTTTTTATTATTATTAGCAATTAATAGATAATGATTTATCTTTTGCTTTGTGTGCTGGGTTTGACATTTATCCAGTCTCAGAGCTCGCTATACGACTGCACACATTATTTGTGTAAGAATGAATATACGGCTCATAGAAATAAAAATAAAAAGATGCCTTCTTAATAGAATCCAAGATGAAAACCGCTTCATATTTAAACCCCAAATTAGGTATTTTGCGAGAACACTAATTTATAGCCAGACGTACCTTTCTCTCAAATATGTATACGCAGTTTTTTTTTTTTAATTAATATAAATACCCATGGTCTGTTTTTATAAATCTCGGATTTAAAAAGGCAAGTGTTTTCTTTAAGACAATAGAAAAACTTCCCAACAGGACAAAAATTACCTTTCGACTGCCACATGACATTAACGATTCTCCCTCTTCAACAACCTCAATTGTTGAATTTATTTTCTTCTCTGTGAAAGGGGAAAAAAAATTAGGGTAGACCCTTGTTAACTGAAATAGATTTTCCACTTTAAATTTAAGCCGATTTTCATCTTTTCAAATACAAACAACTATGTTTAAAATTAACTACTATTTCTTTTTTTTATATATATAATTTCTCGATAAAAGGATTTTTAAAATATTTAAAAAAGAATATTCTTTCGAATTAACTGTAGTGTGCTGAAACGTTTCCTAATATAGTAACTCTGCTCTCATAAGTCGTGGCGGTAGTAAAGACAACCGTCATATTTCAAGTAACTTCTCTTAAACTCAGCTTATTCTCAACAGTTAGTATTTGTCTAGTTTTTCAAAGCTATTCTTTACGTTGTCACATAGGTATTTCTAATTTCAGTTACTGACTTCTTACTGAGTTATGAACAACATAAATAAACAACTTACTAAGCAAAAAAACCTACACACACACATTGCTTACTTCGAAGAGCACTTATTCGCTCTAGAAAGACGCCTGAGTTCTTTTATATTTTTGCCCCTTATATCCAACAATCCTGCTGCTTTATTAAGGCAGAAAACAATTGAAGGTAGTTGTTTCACTTTGAGTATTTTTTTTTTCGTATATTTAAGATGTCGGATGTTAAAACATTCGCGTATGCGTGTATTATTTATTTCCGTCATTTATTATCACGTGAAGCCAATGTTTCGTGTGAAGACACGCGCCATCATCAAAACAACAATGGAATACTAACAATGAAACGCTGTTTATTTCCAAAAGTTTTGGTTGAAAATAATGTTTCCCAACCCATAAACACAGACCTTTGTTATTGCAATCTAAATTTGTTATATAATTGCCCTTCCATTTATAATTATGGATTTATAACAATAATCTCCTTATTTTTTCATAATGGAAACAGTGTCTAATTAAGTATAACGTTTTAGGTAATTATGTGATCAGCAGTATTTTTAGGGGATGTTAATTTCACTTTCTTATTAAAATTTCCTCTGACTGGTTCCAATTTAAGATTTAGTAAACACACATTTAAGGCGTTGTAGATTTTTTTCTCAGTCTTCTAATACAGCGCTTCCCAAACTGTGGGCCGCCGTAGGTTTTGTTGAGGGGGGGAGGGAGGCGTGAAATAATGAAAACAAATTTAAAATGTTTTAAGACTTAAGTATTTTTTTTTTTTTTTTTTTAAATAAACGTATTTAACTTCTTGATTATTTATTATTTCTTTTTTGTTATTTTTTATATTTTAATGGAAAAATGTACACATTGGTGTTGGTTTACAAACTTTGCTTCCTGCGTATTTCGGCACTTAATGAATATTAGTAAATATTGCTTATTCATATGTTTCATTTCAAAGCAGTGGTTAATTGTAATTACTTCGAATGCTCTCCAGGGAAGCTCCAAATCTTCCTGTCCTTTACATCCCACGTTCGTAATCAGGGACTGTTGATATTGACTTTATATACACATCAAAACTCGTTTTATATTATCACTGTCATTCGAGCTAGTTTTCTGTTACCAATAAAAGTTTCGCATATACTTCACACATGAAAAAAAAAGCTTAAACAAGTTCATGTGGGGAGATGGTAACTCGCTTGCAGTGGTAAATTACACGCCCTCCCTACAGCCACTATACTGCAGAGGCAATCAAAACAAGTACTTTTATTATGCCAGTGAATAAAGTATGAGGAGTCTGTGTAATATATTTCTCAACAAATAGTGCAATTAGAGACAACTGGGATAAAAACACACTAATTAATGAATCACATGTCCCCTCATACAGAAACTATGCTGTATAGACTGAAACAAAACCATATGTTGCATGTGCAAACACAGTATCTAACTAAAAAACTATTGTTATTAATTAGATGTGTGTGAGTTCGATTTCCCAATGCAGCAATAAAATTTCACCGAAACGTGTTAAAATTCGTAAAAGTGTTAAAACTAAGTAATATATATATATAATGAATGTTATGGCAGTTTCACATATGGAATTCGGTTGAAGAGAGTTAGCATTTCAACTCAATTGTCAGCTATGCTTTTATCTTTCACTTGCGCGATCTTTTGTTAATACCGCACCAATCATATCCACGTTTTAATAACCTGCCTTTGCTGTCTGTTTCGCGTTAGGCTTAATTACCGTAAAGGGAGAAAAGTCACAAAAGAGAAAAATGTTCCTGGTCCGGGGATTCCCTTATTCAGGTAATATTCACTAATTTCATGTTATCAGTCTGTGGTGTGCCAGTATCGCTAAGTGGTGATATTAGTTGATCTCTTCTACGTTAAAAAATTTTAACCCTGAGATGTATAAGTGGCTGATAAAAAATTAAAAAAAATTCCCGCGAACAATCAAAAACAGCAGAAACACACTGAAAAAAAAAAAAAAAAAAAAAGACCGTATTTCATATTTTACTAGAACAGCCCGCATCGTCTTCAGAACCAAACGGTAAGAGGCAAAAAATGTAATATATGCATTTGATTTTTGCAATATTCGCTGTGTATGTTTTGTATTGAATATAAATACAATAAATATTATAATAATATATCTTTCTATTACGATATTTTTCGAGAGGGGGCCTGAAATATTTTAATTTTTGCAAAGGAGGCCCTGACATCCAGTAGTTTGGGAAGCACTGTTCTAACATATATATTTACAATACTGTTATATATATACAGCGATACCCACCCATAAAGAATACAGTGATTGTCCATTGTTCTAAACCTGTCGATATATTCACATTTAGGCACTTTAGCAAAGACAATACGATCTATTTAGAGAACTATACATTACGCCATGAATGTATGTATATTTCTCTATATATTCGGTGTATTTGGAAGAAAAACATAAAATAAATGTCTGTTTCATTTCAGTATGCCTCTAAAGTATTTGAATATTTTTATAAAAGAAATTATATATACATGCACCTACAAACTCGTGTTTTAAATGTAAACTACCTCCGTACCCAGCTTGTAAAACAGCCTCAAAGAGAGAGAGAGAGAGAGAGAGAGAGAGAGTTGAAGGTTAGATAATCACCCAACAAATGCGTTCCCTCTCTACTGAATATTATATCTGCATTACATATTAAATAATAAATGCCACCTTTCCCTGTATTTACCAGCAAACAAATCAATATTCCCAGTTCTCTGACCGACATTGGCTGAAAATTGCCGATTCAGATAAAGCTGAGGCGCATATCCCACGTTAAAATGGAACTACGTTTCAAATATCGGGTTATTTATTCTTTATCACACAACAGGAAACTTATGCATAAGAAAACTTGCCTGGGAAAATGAAAATGGAGACGAAAAAAAAAAAAAAACTTTTGTGAATGCAAACTATTCTTATTGTTAGTTATCACTACTCCAGATTCATGCATTTTTTTTTCTGTTACCATTAACCACTGACAGCAGTGAGATTTATTATTCGTTTTGATGGTGTATAAAATATTGTATACATATTTGAAACATTTTAAAAGTGTTTCCAGCGTGTAAACAAACCCTTCAAGGATAAGCTTTGAATGCACCTTAAAGAATTTTGATAGTAAGCAGTTACTTGAAACTGTTGCAGCCAAGTAAGCGTAAAACTATGTTCAGAAGATGTAGGTCCGAGATATATAGCCTCAGTGCAATGTCAGAAGAGCCTTCTCAACGGAGATTATTTAAATACAAGGGTATTCCAGTACCCAAATCAAGTATCAGAATTATCCCATGAAGAAGAATGTTATGTTTCTACCTATTCGATATAAATCTAGAGACTAATAAAATGCATAAACGTGCCAATTCACCTGTCAACAGTTTCTCTACATTTGTGCCTGTCGGCGCATGCGTGCATTGCTAACAATTACTAGTATGCTGAACTTAAATATGCCTTAATTCAAAATGTTGGCATAGTGCCAGAATTGGAAACAATGGACAAGAACTGGTAAATTTGCTAAATTTATCTTAATTTATTTAGGTGAACTAGCAAGATAAAAAAAAAGGTTAATTTAAATAAAGACATTAAAAAAATACTTCGATATTGATTTTACAATATGTTATACTTCGCTATTACTTTATTGTCATAATTTTAATAAATAAAGCTTTTGAAAGTCGAGGCCTTTGACTGTAAACCAAGGGAGAAATATAATTTTCTGCTAGTTTCCCTTATAAATAATAATAACGAAAATGTCTTATTTAAATTTGGACTTTGTATAAATTCTAAGGTAAAACTACGCTAAGTGATTCAAAATGTTTCTTTCTTTTTACAATTTTTTCTATTACGTATAAACTTTTTTTGCATCGTGCATTAAACAGAGGTGTTTGCAGTTATAAACAATAATTTGTTATAGCAATAAATTGTTTTCAAAAACTTTTGGAATTATTTCGCTTATTATTACTAAAAAAAATCACCAAAATAATTTGAAAATTTATAATTAGGAAAAAAAAAATTCAGAATAAGAAATCCAGACTTCAAATTATTTCCCCAAAAGTGTGTCTGAAAATAAACTGACCAAAATGTCAATTTCGTCAAAATATTTGAAATTCAGAAAGGATCTTGCGTTAGTTTAATTTTCAGTTAAAACGTTTCCGAAAAATTATAAACTCTATTTTATTTATTCATTATTTTAATTTTTTTTTTATTCCGTAGAACAATAATAAGCCATTTAATAGCATATTTGCAGTTTAGCATTCAATTCTCTCTCTTTTTTTTTTTTAATAAATAAATAAAGTGTCTAGAGGAGGGAAAATAAATAAGAAAAGGAAGAAAGAAAGAAGACAATTCTATTAGACTGGATAAGAGAATGTTATCCACCCTACTTCACATGATCGAAATCTGAGTTCTTGTAAAAGCTAAAATCACGGTTAGAAAGGAAATTGGCTTTCCGTTCGCTTTAGTTTTGACTAAGGCGAATTACAAGCGCATATTCTGCTTCAAAATGGTAGGTTGGTTTTGTCCTCAGGAAAAAAGTTGGTTCTGTAGCGGCACCTATAGTGATTTTATTTTTTCAATATCGTGAAGTATTCTTCTAAGGTTCCTCTGGTAATTTTTAAAACATGATTTAATTTTTCTCCTCTCTCTGTTTTTTAATTAAAATTTTTCGTTATGACGTTTGCTGTTTTGAATTAAAATTTAAATGTTTGTTTTAAGTTAAAAAATTCCTCCATTACTCAAGATTTCGCCATCATGTTTAATGTTCGCTTTGTAGCAAATATAAGTTTCATTCGCGTTATATTTAGAAATGGTTACGTTAATATAGGATATATTAAGACAGATGATTTTAGTTCTCTGAAAGCATTGATTCAATGTGAAATGAAAATAAAAAGGTATAAAAGAAGAATTTATATCTATTTAAATCCGATTACTCTACTTCAAGCCAAATAATCATGTTCTAAGTATGCAGTTTTTGGAATATTTAGAAAATTTCACATTAAATCTCATATAATTTATGAGGAATACATAATGCAACTGAAAATTATAGGCGATCGTATAATGCATTACAGAAAATGACAAACCGAATTGAAAACTGTATTCTATTCCAGTAACTGAGGTTATTTAGATGAAATAACAGAATTGCTGAACATTTAAGTAACAATGATGTTATGCATGATGCTAAAGATTAACAGCGCAGTCTGTATTATCATCACTGGAAACAGAAGAAACGATAAATTACAATGATATTGAGCATTTAAAATAATTTTCCCAAAGTGATTTAGTTTAAACAAAGCAGTACTATTTATTTTCCAATATTCCTTATTTCATCTATTAATAGAAACATAATCTAAATTTTAGTGTTTTGTGATTGCTACTATTTTTGGTGAATTTTTTTCCTTTGGCTTTGACGAGAGTTTTGAAAATTTTTAACGATCTCAACAAAAATTTAGCCAATTATTTAATTATTGAGATTTTTGTTGTAGCAAAAAAGAGAAATGCGTTCTAAAGAGACCCTAAGTTCAAATCTCATTTTTAGGGGAAAAATCAATAAAATAATTAAATCTCCTGTTGCTGATTCAGTCTCTACTATATATTTTCTGTACATATTACTTGTAATGCTTCTGATCTCAATAAAGATTGCGAAATCAGACATGCCTTCAATAAACACATCGATTAATGGAAAAAAAAAAACAAAGCATTCCCTATACACAATGTCGAAAATCTAGTAAATTAAAACTAAACATTCTCATTCCCTTCCAAAGATAATAATGTAAAATTAAGATATTATTAGCGAATTTTTAGTAGTAGCAAAGCAGAGATAATCCAACAACTACTAGGCCTTGGGCTATTTTGTAATATGATTTACGTAAAATTATTACTTTTCGGTTATATGTGACGAAGTATTTCAGTGTTCATTGGTAAAGAAGATTTATCCTATTCTTATGTCATCGGAATCGAATTATCGGCCGTTGCAGCATGGGAGAATCAAAGCATCGGCGACTATCCATCTTGATTTTGAATTGGGTTGTTATTAGGCCACACGGAATTATCGAAGTAACTAAGACTTTAAAACCACTGCATTGTCTACTGACTGCGTGTATTCTCTGGTTAGTTGACCTGTTTTATGGATGAAAAATGCGAGTTTCAAATTTCTGTAGCAAAACTGAGTCATCTTCATTTGCACAGCCCTTACAAAGCACTTAGAAAATGGAATTTCATCTGCGGTTTATCAATTCTGTAATTATAGGTCTAAACAGAGAACAGTTAACGCCTTTACGGTTATCAGAGGAAGTGGTGTTCATACGTTAATAAAAATAATAATAAACTAGACGCAACTGTGGTTATGTGTAGAAGATGAAGACCACCCATCTCTAGAAGCAGTTAACGCTTTCAAGGCGCAGTTTAAAATATTAGCCACGTGCCTAAAGGCTGAATAAGATGTCTGTGATTTAATTTCTTTCGTCTTTTTAAAGGAAAATAATTTGCTAAGAAACTTTTTAGGTGGCACAGCTGCACTTCATCAACACCTTTCATTCTGTCCAACTACTTTCTTGTTCTTTAGAACTATGAAACTTCTTTGCTCTCTTTCAAAGTAACATTCTGCTGTAGGCTAACTTCTTTAGCCTCGACACGGTGCAGTAGTTTAAACGATTAACAGCGAACTCTTTCGGGACCCGTAATAACTAGAAGAGCAGGTTATTCACTGAAGCATGAAATTCGATCCGATTTTTTATTTTATTTTTTTTTTTTTTTGCTTGCTTTTACTTTCTACTTAGCCCGGTTACTTGAAGTAACGGAGGGCAGTAAGATCGCTCGTGCGGTTAAATATACCGCTGTAATGATGGCAACACATGTGGTGCCAAGTAGAACTGAATGAATTAAAAATAACCTGATATTCAATTATTCTGCAGACTGGTGGCACCGAAATTCGCCCATCTCATCTGGAACTAGACCAGCGTTAGTAAGAGAATAACAAGTTTATAATTTATTGTTCGGTTAATGGCTTTGACCAGTGCTGTGGAAAATATTAGAGAAGCCGCTATGTCAGTAACGAAGTAATAAGAAATATGTTACAAGTGATGCATTTAAATTTTATATATTCCGCCTTCTTTATTAAACTGAGTGAGCTTTGTTAGAAAAGATGAATGAACTAACTAATAAGAGAGAGAGTGAAAGTAATTTGTTTGAAATATATAATGGTAGGAAGATGTCTCATATAATTAAAGTTGTCGACTTTAGAAAACTACGATATGCCTAACTACAGCTGTGATTCATGTGCTGCACCTGTTTTACAGCAAGTGCGTCTGCAATTATTTATTCATTTACTAGCTCCACAATCTCAGTTTTTCCAGAAATCAATTTAATCATCATTATTATTATGCACATTATTATTTGCCTTTAGACTACTTTCAAAGTCATATACACATAATCGGTAAGGTAGGTTAGCTTAGTCATTTCTTCTTAATTCTAGGATGACCATCAAAGCTTTCCAACCTCAATGGAAATTTTTTATGTTACTACAAGTGATCCTCATCATGACCAATTTTTAATGATAAATAAAGTAACACCCCGAAATTACGCGGTAGATGGGACCAACAAAAATCGCGTAAGTCAAATTCGCGTAACTCGGGGTATAATTGTGCATGTAATTTATATATACAAACATACAAAAGTTAATTAATTGGGACCGAAACACTATATTTTTTAAGAAATATAATCATAATTGTAGTGTTTCGTACATAAGAAAAAAATAGTTACTTCGATGACGATGGTTTCATAAAATCTAATAGACTCGTCTGACGGCATAAAGTCTTTTTCTTGTCACGCAAAATTTCTTCATTGCAAGCCAACGATTTTTTTATTCCTTGCCTTGTGGCTACAATTCCAGTTACAGCGATTTTTAAATCGGTTGAACCAACCATTACTGGCCACGAAATTTTCTTCTTTCGCCGCTTCTCCAGCTTCTACTTTTAGCCTCTCAAAAATCAGCTTGGCTGTATATTGTCGTTTGATCAACTGGACAATGTTCTACTCTCACTTGATTATCACGCCATAATTTACGCATCGTTTCCATCTCACCAATAATCCCATCACGTTTACGAATTATGCTTGAATTCAATGATTGGGCATTTTCTACAGCAGTGAGAATTCTTTATTTATCTTTTATGATTGTTCTTAATGTGGATTCCTGTAGGTCGAACTTCTTTACTAGCTCACAAATTTTCATTCCGCCTTCAAAATCCTTAATTCATGCAATTGAGAATTGTACTAATCATTAGTTTGCTTAACAATACTAATAAATTCAATTTACTCAGACCAAAGTACTAATAAATTTAGTTTATTGGTATTCAAAGTACTAATCAATTCCATTTATCAGAACAAAGTACTAATAAATTCAATTTACTCAGACCAAAGTACTAATAAATCCGATTTACTTCAGCACCAATAAATTCATTTATTGGTGTTCAAAGTATACTCATAAATTCAGTTTTCTTCAGTTCATTAGATTGTAGTTCATTACTTTTCTGAAAGTAAATCAATTTACTTGCAGAAAAGTGCTAATAAGTTCAATGCACTTTCAGTTCATTCATTTTAGTTCACTTAAAGCAAAGCGTGAATAAGTGAAATATATTTATTTTCGGAATACAATTTTCAAAATAGCAGCAATCTCTCTCTCTCTCTTTGATCCAAAGAAAATACGTATATCCCATGTAACTATGGCAACCGGTCTCTTGAGAAAAAAGCTTCATATAGTTGTTATGAAGAGGATGAAATGTACAAATATAGCTTGCATAATTCTCACATATGACATTAATCGTAAAGGATGATTGATTTCCATAAAACCAACTATTATGAGGTATAATGAGTGGTGTTCATCTCACCAGGAAAATGAATCCAATTTTAACATGATGTAGAGAATCAACATCTGAGTCTAAACATATATTTTTTGTGTAATTGATTACGAAATTTTTTATGTATTGATCGGTTGGTGAAATGAATGACAGAATGGCTTTCCTATTTAAATCAGAATAAATCTTTATCACAAACACACCCAACAAATAGCTTGACACCCGTAGTTGATTGTTGGTTTAACTTTAAAACTTCGTTCGTTCTCTAATCAAGTTGACGTGATATCCTCCTCATGTTTTATTTATTTGCCGACAGTTGATTGTCGTATGCGAATGAATTCTGCACGCAACGAGGAAATTAGTCAATACACAACTGCGCTTTTTAATTCTCATACGAACGTATCCCTACAGTGAATGCATGTTAGCATAATTGGGTTATATGCATAACCATACGAGATACACTTTTCCTATGATTAATTTTCTAGAAGGTTTCAAAAAATTGCAGTTAAGTGTTTCAAAAATATTCATGAAATTATGAGCTAATGAGATAGTTACAAGAGAGAAAAAGTACAAAAATAATAAGCGTTGTCTCTTGTAGGTAGGGTGCGAATGACATTCGACTTTTTTTGCACTTTTGACAAGGTAACAGTATCGTATTATTTAGAAAGAAAGCCGTACATACTAGTGCCTTATCAATGACTCCATTGGTATAAAGGCGTGTTTGTGGATAGCATATAGCTTAAAATGAGACTGCGATTATGTGGCCGAACAAAGGATGGCCGACATTTTAGGCAATTAACGTAATAACAATCATTCGATACGCTCTCCTAACTTTTGTTCGTTTTTTTCCCCACCCACACCCCTCATCATACTCTAAGGTCGTATATTTTAGTATGAGACATGTGTCACTCGTTAACTATGTACAAACCATAATGGAAAGAATGGCCATCCGCTGTCACCAAATGACACGAATAGCAATTGTTCTAAAAGTGTACTTTCTCTTCCCCAACTAGACACGACTTTCCATCACTGCCAAGGTAGGGAGGAAATACTTCATCATACATAACATAACAAGTAATTTGTTTTATTTGTACAGCGATTGGATGAATGATGGTCACCATACTTTGAAGAAAGCGATTCATTCGCACCGTGCGAGCTCTGAGTTGCAACTTATTGAGGGAGGTATGGGGTCACGAGGCGTATTTATCACGTCCGTTCACTGTTCATCTTCACTTGGTTGCCGGAAGTTCCATAACACCGTCAACAGAAGGGCAGCGTGTTGCAACTGGTGAGGTACGCGCTCCTGTGTCAATACAATGGTTCTGTACCACTGACGGCTCTAATGGAAGATGGAAGAGCTGACTAGTCCGTCATTGACAACATTCTGGGCGTTCCGAACTAAAGCAAAAGTACATTGAGCTCTGTGGGTGTAGTTGATCCGGTGTAACGCTCAGATAGACTTCTAAGGATTCCATTTCTTTTTCTACCTGTGCATCAGGAAATTGCTTGTCGACTTGTAGACGAGTTACCCCTTCGGGATAAAAGAAACAGTCGTGTTATATTACGGGATTATTTTGTGTGATAAAATTCCTGTCTTATCTAAGGTCTGAGTGCGAAGAAAATATCAACTTCAGTGTAAATAACAGTACTTGATTTTTGTTAAAATTCAGTGCAACATAATTGTTAGGCTGGCGAATGGACGTTAACTTTTTTCAACTGAACGTTGATAGTTTGACTGATGTCAGTATTGATCTTTAGATTATTATGAGTAAATTTTGATCAATCTTTAATTATTTTCTGTGCCATCGAGACAAGCTATTTATTGGCTAATGAGTGTTACAATATAATCTCCATGGAATCTAATTCATTAACATTTAATTCAGTAAATACTGGAATTACATGATTAATTTTAAAGTTGTAAAATTGTTCATGTATATGAATACATACATGAACTATTAAGATCTTTGATTTCTCTATATAATACTCGGTAATATTTTGAATAAGGACATTTTTAATAGGGGCCTGCTAATTCAAAATTTTTGCATTTATTTATTCACTGAATTCAAACAACGCGAAGTATAATAAAATATTTTTGGATTTTATTTTTTCCATTCATATAAACCGTATTTATTTCTATCTATGCCATCCTTATTGAAGTAATTTCATTGCGTCTTGGTGATTAATATTGTGACATTTCCCTGGAAAATGACCTTGCTAAATGTAGCCTACTTTTTAATCGCTCTTTTCTTCGAGGTCGAAGGAAAATTCCTCTAGGCGATAGCTATGTGGAAACTATAGATGGTATAAAAAAGAGTTTTGCCATTTGTGATCAGATATCTTCTATTGTTTTATTGCGATCAGAATGTTCTATTGTTTTGTTGCGATTCGAAACTTCTGTTGTTTTGTTAGGATCAAATATCTTCTGTTTTCTTGTTGCTTGTTACTCTCTCTTCCGACTCAGAAAATACTGTTTTTTTTTTCCTAATACTGATTAATAAATTAATTTTGATTTAGATATATCTAAATATAATAATTTAAATTAATAAACAAATAAAAATAATAATTTAAATTAATACTTGGATTACAAATAGCAGTTTTTATCTTCTTTTTTCATTATTATTATGGATCGTGCTATCCAAGTAGCTAATGGACCAGCTTGGTTGCATGCAAATTCATTATAATGGGGACTGTGCGTCAAGCGATGTCTTGCATGTACAAGGTATGCCGCGTATCGGTGTAATAACTACATGGTGACTGATGCAAATGTTACACTGTGAGTGTCACCTCCTGCTGCGATCTAAAACGGTCTAGCAATGGGCGACCGACCCCTATAGTAATTAGTTACAGGTACAGTTAGTTACACTAGATGCAACTGTCTCCTTGCATGAATAATGATACACAAGTGGAGCTGTAAGTATACGAGCTAGATTTCCCATGCTATTGTGGTTAATATTACAGACCTCACACTAGTTTTACATCAACTTACCCTTATCTAACAGCTGTCATCCTTCCATAGAGGAAACATCCATCTGACTAGTGGATTACAATTAATTCTGCTATTAGAAACTATATCAGTTTGTATATGATTCTAATAATGTAAACGCCCTAACCATAGATATACGTCTCAACTGCTATCAATAGTTGTATAATTAAACTTGTTGGGTAATCTAGCTCGATTATTATTCTTTATTCGCATTTCAGTCGGGTTCTAGAATCTGAAAGATAAGTACTGTTACTTTTTTTCTACATCTTACGATAACCATTAACAACTTATTACAAAAGCTGTTATCAGTAATCATCTAACAATCCATTTGGGTGTTTGAAATATCTGCTTTCCTATTCCATCACATTTTACCCTGTCGGCTAAAAATAATTCGTCTCTCAACTCTAGAGCGTGCGATGTTTGAATTCTATTTTCGCTATATATGAAATTCACGGGCAGCAAAGGTAGGGATTCTTTATATATATGTATATAAAGAATCCCTACCTTTGCTGCCCGTGTCTTTCCTATATTTATGTCCTTTAAAAAAATATAACAACTAAACGTGCGAGGAGAATCTATCATAAAGCTGAATTAGACCTACTGTCTGAAAGAATCTCGGATACTAAACGAACTCTCGCTTTTCTTTTCAATAAAAAAAGAACTAAAGCGGAGAAACTAGAAGAATCTCTAGATAATGAAAGTTGGCATACCTTTAATATAAACTGTGAATCTCAAGCAGCCACAATACAATATAATAAAGTAAATCTTATAAGAAAATTTGAAACATTAAAAAGCACACAAAATAATAGGAACTTCTCAAAACCACACATCAATATTGACAAAGTCGTTATCAACAAATCTTTTTATATACTTTCAGATGAAGAAAAAAGCATCCTTAGTAAAGGTCTAAACTTTATTCCTTTCCCAAAATTTATACCAAAGGAAACACTACTTACAAAAATAGAAAAAAGCTACTTCTTTTCTCCCTCCACAAGATGCAAAACTTCTACGTATTGAATCAATCTTTATTATCAATAACGCAAAACCACCTGCAGATAACATTACTTTAATAGAACGCAAAGCTATTAAAAGTTTAAAAAACAACAGAGATATAATTTTCCTTCCTGCGGATAAAGCAATGCAACAGTCATCCTCGACTCTGAAGATTACCAGAATAAAATGCTTGAATTACTACAAGATGATACCTACTCAATACTCGAGAGAGATCCAAATTGTGAACTTCCAAATCGTACAAACAACTTATTAAAAACAACTGAATTATTCCGAAACGTTCGCCTATCTCTACGCTCTCTCCATCCGTTAATTCCTCGCATATATAGTGTTCCTAAAATCCATAAAGAGAACACCCCACTACGCCCCATTGTAGAAGGTATCAATTCTCCGATGTACAACCTTTCAAAATATCTTGCCAAATACCTCAAACGTTTTTCAGGCAAGTCATCATCCTTTATCAAGAACACTACAGAATTTGTTACATACATCAAGGATATAACAGTTAATGAAGTTGAAATCATGGCTAGCTTGGACATAGCTTCTCTGTTCACCAATGTCCCAACAGATGAAGTCCTAACATTACTGAAGGACAAGTTATCCAAAAAATGTTAGCCTTGTTTACACATTGCATCAAGTCCGGTTACTTAAGATTTCAAGATACTATATACAAGCAAAATCATGGACTGGTTATGGGTAATCCTTTATCCACTGTACTCGCAAATATTTCTTCTTATTGTGCTATCTTCTATTGAAGGTCAGCGACCATCTTGGCGAACAAACTGCGGTCTTGTGCATATCTGAGCAGTTGTGCACTGCTCTTTCCTGTCCACGTCTTGATGTTGTCAAACCATGATATTCTTTTTCTTCCTCTAGTTCCTTTGCCATCAATTCTTCCTACCAAAATAGTTTGTAGAAGTTGGTATTTGTTGTTTCTCATGATGTGGCCAAGATATGATGTTTTTCGTTTCTTGATTATTTGTACAAGATGTTTAGCTTTGCCAATGGATTTTAAGACCTCTTCATTTGTAATTTTTTCTATCCATGATATCTTTAGCATTCTTCTGTATAGCCACATCTCAAAGGCTTCGATTTTCTTGATGGTTGTCGCCTTCAATGTCCATGTTTCAACTCCATAGAGCAGAATAGACCACACGTAGCATTTCAGCATTCGGCATCTGACTTCCATATTTAGGTCTTTATTGCAGAATAGTGTTCTCATTTTCATGAAGGACTGCCGTGCAACTTCAATCCTTGTCTTTATATCTATTTTTGGATCCCACCGTTCATTAAGCCAACAACCAAGATATTTATATCTTGACACTTGATCAATATTTTTCTCATTGAGTGTCAGTTTCATTGATGAGGCTGGATGTTTGCTGATGATCATGTATTTTGTCTTGTAAATGTTTATATTTATTCCCATTCTTTGGCTTTCTATGTATACTCTGTCAATGAGTTTTTGGAGATCCATAATATTATCTGCAATTAGCACGGTGTCATCTGCATATCGTAGGTTGTTAACAATCTTTCCATTTATTGTGATTCCCTCTGGACATTCTTCCAATGCTTTTTTAAAGATTACCTCTGCATATATGTTGAACAGGAGTGGTGAGAGCACACATCCTTGTCTCACTCCTCTTTTGATGTTAATATCACTGGTGGTAATGTTGTCTAATTGAACGGTAGCTGACCGATTCCAATACAGATTTGTTATTAGTCTTATGTCTTGTTCGTCTATCCTTGTTTGTTGAAGGACTTCTATTAAGTTAGTGTGTCTGACTTTGTCGAATGTTTTTTCAAAATCTATGAAACACATAAAGACAGATTTCTGTTTTTCTATGCATTTTTGTATCAATATTAGGGTACAGAAAAGGGCCTCTCTAGTACCAAAACCATTCCGAAAGCCGAATTGTGTTTCACTTAGAGTTTCTTCACTTTTTCTATAAATGCGATTCTGAATTACTTTCAAAAATATTTTTAATGTTTGGCTCATTAGACTAATAAGTCGGAAGTCACCACAGGAATTCGCTTTGGGTTTCTTTGGGATAGTGATAAATGTAGATTTGAGCCAATCTGATGGAAATTCATCACTTTCATATATTTCATTAAATAGTTTTTCAAGAAGTTTGATGTTATCTGGTTCTATTAATTTTAAAAATTCTGTTTGCACACCATCTGGTCCACTGGTTTTTTCTGTTTTACTTGATCGTATAGCATTCTCTATTTCGCATTTCATGATTGCTGGTCCTTGAATGTTATCTTTTATATTTATAGGCTTCTGTCTAGTATCATTGAAAAGTTCTGTTACATATTTTATTCAAATCTGTACTTTATTCTCTTCTTCTAGAACTATTTTTCCATTTTCGTCTCTTAGAGACACTATTTGCTTTTTCCTCAGTTTTCCGGAAATTTCGTTGATTTTCTTATACAGATAGAAATTATCATGTTTCTTCTGAAGCAGTTCAATTTCAGTACATAAATTTTTCATCCAATTTTCCTTGGCTTCTTTTATTTTTTCTTGATGATGTTATGTGTTTCTGTATACCTGGCTAGGTCTTTGTTTTTGTACATTCTTCTTGTATCAATAAGAGAAAGAATCTCATCTGTCACCCATTCCTGTTGTTTTATATTATTCACATAACCTACTTCTTCAATACTTGTTGTTACGGTGGCATTCTTTAAGCTATTCCAAAGAGATTCCACACTTTCATTTTCTTCTATGTTAATCTGTTGTAATAGCAGGTTAAGCTGTGTCTTAGCACTTTTATTTATGTTCGGGTCTTTCAGTTTTTCTACATCAATTTTCTTTTTCTTCTTTTGTGATTTTTTTAGCTGATTTTAATCTAAGACGTACTTCTGCAACTATGGGATTGTTGTCTGATGAGATATCTGCTCCAGGATAAGTCTTTGCACTCTTTATACTACTGTGGAATCTTTTATTTATCAGTATATAATCAATTTGATTTCGGACAATGCTATGTTGGTTATCTTGAGGCGATTTCCAAGTGTACAGTCTTCTGGGTAGAAGTTTAAACCAGGTATTTGCTATTGTTAGATCTTCTTCCTGACAGAACTGGACTAGGCGATCTCCTCTGTCATTTCTGGTGCCTAAGCCATGTTCGCCAACAATTTCTCCATCACCCGCTCTTCCTACTTTTGCATTGAAGTCGCCCATCACTATGTTTATATCATGTTTCTTTGTTAGGTTTTTAATCTCTTTTAGGTGTTCATAAAACTCTTCAACATCTTCACTTTTGTCAGCTGTGAGTGCATAAGCTTGGATGATATTTATATTAACGGGGTTTCCCTTAAGTTGTAACAGCATTATCCTTTCAGAAAATGGAATCCAATTTAGTACTGATTTATTGATTTTTTCATCTACTATTACAGCTACACCATGTCGATGTTTGTTCTCATCATTCCCAGAGTAATACATTGTTGTATTATCTTGTTGACACTTTCCAGATCCTGGCCATCTTGTCTCGCAAATTCCCAAAATCCGGATGCCCAGCCTCTTCATTTCTCTTGTGGCATTTCTTAATTTGCCAGCTTCATACAGAGTTCTTACATTCCAAGTTGCAATTTTAAAAGTGGACACCATTTTGAGCCCGGAGATTCTTCGCACCCCTGTCCCATTTAAGGGACGCCGGGAACTTGGGGCCAATTGTAAGGGTTTGCTCGCCATGGTGGTTGTTCTGGAGATAAGGTAGAGCAGTAGTTTCTCCGTTTGCTTTCTGCTCCGCAGTATTACAGACGTACACAATATAATCATATTGCCATCTGCAAATCTCTGATCACAAGCTTTTCCGTCATCATTTGGCTTCGACCTTGTGTCAGTACTGACAATGCTGCTTCCCAATGTCAGGGGTAGTGACCCCAGCAGGTACTTATTTAATGGCAGCACTACTCGCCATGTCACCGCATTGTCTTATTTACAAATATTTACTTAGAGAATTTTGAAACCAAGGCTATCTCTTCCTTTATTTTAATACCTAAAGTTTGGAAACGCTATGTAGATGATGTCTTCATTATTTGGAGCCATGCATATGATTCCCTTATGGTTTTCCTGGAATATCTCAATAGCCGAAATCAAAGTATTAAGTTTACTGCTGAGCTTGAAAAGGATAATTCCCTGTCTTTTCTTGATGTTAAACTGACCCGCTCTTCTGGTAAACTCAAAATATCGATATATAGAAAAGCCCACACATACCAATAGATATCTGCATAGTCAGTCCCATCACTTCCCTCCTCATAAGCTTGGAATAATTTCCACCTTGGGACATAGAGCCCGTTCTCTTCTGGATGACCCAAATGAACTTATTACAGAAATAAACCATCTCAAAACTTCTTTCAAAGTTAATGGATATTCCAAGAGAATCATTGAAAGATTCCTTCTTAATCCTCTTAGACATCGTTCAGAAGAAACAAATAGATTCAAAGGCAATATATCTATTCCCTACATAAGTACAGTTTCACATAAATTAGCAAATGTTCTAAGAAAATACAATATCAGAACCTTGTTCACTCCACTTCCAAAGATCCGTTTCTTAATAAGCCACCCAAAACCTTGTCATCATCATCTCAAATACCCTGGTGTATATAAAATATTGTGTGATTGTGATATTCCTTATTTTGTGCAGACAGACAAATCTGTTGAATTGCGTATGGAAGAAAACATGAGGGACATTACTTACAAGAGACAGCGAGCCAGTGCATTATCAAGTCATATTCTTTTCTCGGCTAATCCTAATGATGAAAACCAAAGTCACAAAGTTTGTTGGAAAAATCTACCAACATCTTACGTTGCAATGATGAACTAGAGAGAAAAATCGTGGAATCTAGGGAAATCAACTTCAATCCTGTTCATCTAAATAATAACTTGAGCTACAACCTCCCAGATTGGCATTCAGCTGTAATCATGTACTGACGTTCACGAGATGCTACTAGCAGGTACTTTCCCAACAATAGAACAAACGAAAGAACAGCTTTAAATACAACCACAACGATTTAATGTCAATTATGTATAGAGACTCTCTATGATGTTCATAGTTTATTTAAGCTTCAGTGTTTTAGTGTTTTTTTTTCTTTCTTTTATAATGTCACCTGATGAAGCCTGTTACAAGCCGAAACTAGTCGTGTTTTTATATTAAAAGCTTTTTTACTTAAATCTCGGTTCTAGTCATTCAATTCTTTCGAAAAAAAAATATATATGTTAAAGATACCAAGCAATTTCATAAGCTAGGTTTTAATCCTTTTTTCCCAAGTAAGAAAACATACAAGTTAGTCAAGTTTGCGCCTGCATGTAGTGCAAGACTGAGGCAACTCGTGCTAAAGGTGGTATACTATGTTAAAGGGTGTATACCATGTTAAAGATACCAAGCAAATTTATAAGCTAGGTTTAATCCTTTTTTTCCCAAGTAAGCAAACAGACCTCAATAAAGGTTGAAACCGGTCTGGGTAGTGGCTCTTGCCTTTAATGCATAGCATCATACATCTCCGCAAGGGGATGTGCTTTGTATTAGGGGATTTTCATTGAATACTAAGAAAAGTAAACCGTCTTACTCCACCTTTACCACGAGTTGTCTCAGTCTTGCTCTACGTGCAGGCACAAACTAGACTAACTTGTCTGTTTGCTTACTTGGGAAAAAAAGGATTAAAACCTAGCTTATAAAATTGCTTGGTATCTTTAACATAGTATTCACCCAAGGTAAAAAAACTTAATATATATATACACACACACACACACACACACACACACTAGGGGGCCCAACCCCTCGAGTTATGGACTGGTAGGCCGGTTCTCCTTGAATTTTGATGACTCGAATTTAGAAAACTCGAAAGGGGAGGGTCCCCCCCGGCGCCCAACCCCCCGAGTTCCGGACTGGTAGGCCGGTTCTCCTTGAATTCTGATGACTCGAATTTTGAAGACTCGACACTCAGGGGGTAGCCCTGAGTTTCAAAACGTTTCAAATAACTTGACAAAAAACGTGACACAAAAACGTTACAAAAAAAAACTTATCATTTTATATTATAGAGTAGATATAAAGAACTAGGTACGATTACATCGTAGTATGAGAGGAATGTGTATCTATTACGACCTACTGAGGGTGAGTTAAACGGTCTTATTCGGGGTTACATGGTTTTCACTCCCAGACAGTAGCTTTGATGCATTTAAGCAACCAGCTAGTGAAAATCATTCTACGCTATAAATTGCCATTTTAATGAATTTGAAAATGGTGTTAAATAGTTAATGTTATTCCTATGATACAGCTCGTTATTATGAAATGAAGTACTTTATGTACTGCATAATAACTATTAGCAAAATAGCCAACTGTTTTAAAAATTCACATATAAACCCAAGCAAGTCTACAACTGAGTAACGCTAGTTGTTGTCAAGGGAAATTCACTATTTTTATGACGTTGAATATAAAAATAACGCTAATATGTTGGTTCATAGCTTAGTTGGAATGAACATAGAAATTGTTATTTGCATGTTACTAATCCCTAGAGTCATATTCTTGAAGACTACACAAGAGTGGTGTTATATTCGGATTTTTAAATTATCAACAATTTCTTTATGCCTAAGAAAAGATATTTTTGCATATTAAAATATTTATTTTCAAGAGAAAGATAAACAATATGAAAAATTTCAGCGATGAAGTGAGAACTCATTTTATAAAAGCTGTTTCTTTCTGAAAGATAGTATTCCTTGGAAACAAAGAAATATAGTTAGCATTGATATCTAATGGAAGAAACACTCACACACTACCCTAGAGGCAGATGATCACAGATTTAGCCAGGGCTCAGTGTATTGTTTACGACCAACCTATTTTCAATTTATTAATATTAATTAATTTCTTTCAAGGGATGTTTTAAGTCGGCATCCTTGGAAAACAAAAGATCTCGACTGATCTTCAGCTTCGAAAAGAAATTTCATCAGAGAAGTAGAATAAATGCGATGTTTTGTCGTCAATTATTAATAAAGTTTCTTGTAATCCTCTGGATGTCGTTTGTTTTATGTTCTTCAAGTAACATGCAGTAGATGGATTGCTGGCTTAGACAGCATTAAATTTTAACATTGGATTCGAAAGAATAAAGGATAATGCTAGCTTTAAGAATAATTTATTGGACTTTTGTTTTCTAACAAACTAACGCCTGCGTTTACCTTTCAACAGACTTTTGTTATTTATTTTGATATCTTGAGAGGATGAGATGAGATTGACTCCAGGAGTTGTCAGTCTTGTTCTTGCATTGTTGACTCATTCTTTCATTTATAGATTCGATCGAAGCGAAACACCATTTGTCCGTTTTTTCTTTTAACTTTTTTCCTCGACATAGGTTATGATAATTGTGAATATATTTTCATGTATGTCGTCTCTTGTTAAAAAAAAAAATTAAATTTTCTTACTGAAGAACTTTGCCCTTCATCCCCTAATATAAAAAATAAAACAACTTTCCATTTAACTGATTAATGAATTTCATTGACCAGGAAGTGATGTGAGTTCACCAACTTACTAATTGGAAGCCTAAAATGGCATGGAAAAATATCATGCTTGATTTCAAGATTATGGGTTTAATAATTCATAATTGATCTTATTAATGATGACAAATATTGTTACAAGATTTTCAATTTTCAGGTCATTTATATCACTGCTCTACGTACTCTGAAGGAATGTATTCGAAATTCAGCATTCCGAAATTTTAATTAAAAAAAAAACAAAAAAAAATTAACGTAAAATATAAATCAACTTATTCCTAGAAGCATGGATATAGCATCAAGTTGGAATCTACTTTAATTTTTATTTCATTACCCCTTCCCAGCCGAAGCTCAGTCGGTGACGATGATGCCATCTAGTGGGAAAGATCTGATTTCGAATCCTGTCTAAAACTCGAAGAATTTTTATCAGGGCTTTTCACTTTCCGAAGCGTATAGTCATCACTATTTTAGCCATAGAATAACATTCTTTTGGAAATCGGCTGACAATTAGTATTCGCATCTCATCATCGAATAGTATTTATTTATTATATGTACTATTTTCCGCTTTCTTATCAGATTAAAAACTCGAATTTCTTCTTAAAGAAACCCTTAAAAAGTATCATAGAAAAAGGTTCTTCAGCGAGTGATTATTCTTACTAATCGATTATCGTCTGTAGATAGAAGTTACCCACATGGTTACTGGGGTGCCCATGTTTTTATCGAAACCGGTATGTTCACGTGATTTATTTATAGAATGGTAGTTAATCTGATTTTGATCACTTAAATGTGATTGTCTGTGAAAATAATAGTGGTGATGGTAGACAGTAGATGGCGTTGGTGTAGATGAGGCGTTTTGTGGATGAGGTTGAGTGGTGGAGACGGAGAGTTGTAGAGTAGCCTACCCTCCTTCGATGAGTCTTAGGACTCCCTGGAGGTGTCAAATAATAATAATTATTTATAAGAATTGTACACATTTTGCCTGGAATTCAATAATTAGTCTGCGCACTGGTGTATTTGTAAGATCTGAGATATCACAAAAAAACTGTAGTGAATAATCGGTTTAAAAGCAAAAAAAAAAAAAAAATCTAATGGTGCTACATTAAAAAATGATCCCAAGTTGACCTAATCCGGCAGATTGGTTACATTGATTAGAGCGACACATAAAACAATAAATGAAAAGTATCAAGGCAAAAAAAGTTCGCTAAATTTAGGTAATTGCTGTCTTTGTATTGTCCTCTTCCTGTTCTTGGGGCTTTAGGTAGCAAAACACAGTTTTCAAACTATCACAATGAAAGCGGAAAATGCACTTCTTAAGACAAATTAAATTGCAGCAGACTTTGCTTTGCTCCACTAATTTGACTACTTCGTCCTAATTTATTATCTCAGTTGGGAGACATGCTAACAGAGTTGAACAAGTAATTTAAATCTTTCCAACTTCTCCGGAAACTTTCTAAGATAATGTAAACTCGCTTCCTGTAACGGAATGGTCGACTTCAAAATTACAAGCAGGTGAATGTTTCCTGTTGAGAATTGCCCATCATACGTGCTGTGTGTATGTGTGTTAGAATTGTCCTATTAACCGAGTTTGAAATACTTTAACAAAATCTTTGTGTTAGCTCTTTGATAATCCAGTGAAAGCAGGAATGATTAATTCTTGCTTCTTAGCTTTTATTCGGAATTTTGACTGCAATTTCTGAAAAATCTTAACAAACAATTACTGGCGTCGTATATCAAGGATCAACACTCATAATCTTGAAGCTCTAAAACTTCTGTTTTGATGAAGAAATACAGAAGCACAAAGAAATATAATTAAGGTTTATTTCTTAATATCTGCAACCACGTATAAATTTATTTTTAATAATACTCTTTAACCTAAGAACTCTTAAGAAACCTAAATACTACATGTTTTTTAGCTTTTCTTATTGGAGTGTGCGGAGAACTCAATTAAAATGAGAATCTTGGATAAATTAATAATTTTCCAGCCATGCAAATGATTAAATTTGTCTGAAAAAAAAAGAAGAAGAAGAAAGAAGGCTGCTAACTTTGTACTGTAGAGAGAAAATCTGGAATACATAACCTCTATATTCTGTAATGATTTCTGGGATCTCAATACACGAAAGCCATTGGTGAGCTAATTATAAAATCAGCAGGGAATCGTGCCATGGAATACGATTTTTTTTTTCTTTCCCACTTCGGGCTTAAAAATTTTAAGTGATTTGAAAACACTAATAAATTCACTGCGAAAATATTAATTTGGGAGACTTGAGTCATGTCGTTCTGAAAGTTGGGATTTATATTCAAAGAAAAAATCAATTTCATAAGTCCGCTGGCAGTTGAGGTTGAGCTAATAGGTCTTATGCAGTGTCGGTTTTTCCCACTTGTAGAATAGATTGACTCGACAAAAGTGAAGATACATTTCATTGCATGACACCTGATGTATCCGCGCCGGTGTACCTAAAATTGCCAATGATTACCCTATGATTGCCAATTTATATTCTACTTACTTTATTTTACGAAAATTTATACCAAAGTTTATTCTACGCATGTCGGTTTATTCTACGCATTTCATTTTGCATTACCTATATAATGCAAAATGAAATTAATAATTGCGAAAATATGGTCCATGAATATATGATTGTTCCTGTTATTTTCCAAACCGAAAACTTGATAATCGAATAGAAAAAGGGGAGAAGGAAGGATAATGTAACGAAGATGTTAACAGGATATAGCAAGCGCAATAAATATAATCAACAAAGAGCTTGAAGAAACGATCACACTGCGCACGCGCGCGCACACAGTCATGGCAGCTGCCCAACGATGTGTATTGACAATTGTCCAGTAATATTTAGGTCACACGCAAAGGGCCACGGGGTGAAACATTGCGTGCTAAAAGCAGAGATGCAAATTGCGGTTCTATGTCGTCTGCGCAGTTATTAATGAGAAGATAAGACCCACGGAATTAAAAATAAAACTTCTCCTTGTACACTTGCAAATAACTAATCCGTTTTTATTGTCATGGAGTTTTGCAACTTGAAATTATAGTCTGGAATGGTTGACCTGATTAATTTTCAGCGAAACACATAGAAAGTGTCTCTCCCTCGCGCTCGCGCGCTAGCTCTGAACGCGCGTCTTTTTTTCTTTTTTTTCAGCCGTGAATTATTCGAATTTTGAATATCTGAAATCAAACTGTATCATATTACGTTAATTTGTTCAACAATCTTTTAACCTTCTTAGCCTCGAACGACTGTGTATGTAATGGAGTTAATTGCTCAAGGATGCTTTATATTTTGAATAAAGTAACCATCTCTTCAAAGAGAAACATTTTAAAACTGAAATTACTGGAATTTTTATATCTCCATATTTTATGTGCAGAAGTAGATATTCGTAGCCGTTATTCGCAGTAGAATGAGGTATTAGTATTTATTTTGGGTTTGTTAATCTAGTAGCAAAATGCTACTTTACTTTTAGCTAAGAAATGTTCCACCCTTTAGCAGCAAGTAAGGCTGAAATTAAAACGACCTCTTTTAGCTTTCCATTCTACTCCTGAGGATATCTATACTTTTTTATATGTGGGTGTATCAAGATTAATGTATGTGTCAGTATATGATGCAAATAATATATATTTTGCATGGCTTTTGCTGTGCGCAGATAATGTGATCATACACATAGTAAGCGTTATTATATGTGTAATTATATTCCACAAAAAATCCCTCGAGCGACTCGCATACTTAAGTAATGGTTGTTGTCAATGAGGCTGCCAAGAACCAAATGTCCACTGGGAATCCCGAAACGTACCTTAGCGTAACGCAAACTGAGTTGATCTGAGTGGCATAGATCGTGGCGTTCTAAGTGGCATTAATCCCATGACATTAGTAGAGATGGAGTGGAATTAATAATAATATTAATTTATTCATCTTCTCGTTCTCAGTTTGTGTGTGTGTGTGTGTGTGTCACACGCTGTGACATTAAGCAAACAGCATTTTTTTTTTTTTTTGTAAACGATTTTTTTTTTAGGTTTCACCCTGAAAATAAAAAGAATGCATTCTTATTTATTTTACGAAAGTATCACGCAGTAGACAGCACAAGTCACAATTTCAACTGTTTATTATTATTATTCACAGTAAGCATTGCAATTTTCTATCTATTCTGTTATTTTTAACTAGTTAAATCTACAATTCTACAATCTACATGCTCTTCATGACAATTCATTAGAAATGGGAAACGTATGTATTTAATTGTTATTTCGAAGTGTACTAAAACTTTCCAGGCCAACAACAATAGCTCTGGATTCAGTTGCTATGGTGACGAATGAAATTATACAAGAATGATATAATGAAGGGTACATTTTATAATTGTCATGAATCATATGTATACGGGAACAACTTCTGTCTCCTGCCACATACCTGGCAATATCGGAATTGCATTAGTTGCCGAATATTTCTTCAACGGGCAATAGAAAGCTTGGCATTGTCACCAGATCGGGGGTCTTCCAAATTCAACCAAGCAAAAATGTCAACACTAGAATCACGAGAATTAATAAGAGATCTGGATTACCAACCGGTCTCTTGTTAATTTATGTTAAACTATTGGAAATCACTTTGTATTAAACTATAGAGATACTGTTACTCTTGCGCAGAAGGCTACATTATAGCTGTGCATTATAGTTAGGCTTAACTTCATCGATTACTAACATTTGGACCTCGGTTGTTTGTCGTTATAATTCTGACAAAATGTGTTGATCTAATTATTATTACATTAATTAATTTATAGAATGTAAATTACAACGGTGTGTAACGGATACGGTTAGAAATGACAGAAAATGACGAATACCGTGTAAAACAAACAATAATGATAAAATCTCGACTAATAACGAAGCTGAATCTAAAAAAGCCAAAAAGTAAGATACAGCGAATTTTCCTTAGTTACAAAGAAATGATAAAGACAAGAGTGAAACTGGAACAATCAAGTTATAATGCTAACTAAAAATTAAACAAAATGCAAATCATAGAGAAGAAGATTTGAAAGGACACAACTAAAAGACTAGAAATAAATATAAGTTAACGTGAAATCGGAAGTGCTACTACAAAAGAATTAAGTAGACGAAGTGAGAATTACCCAAATTAGTACATAAGTGCAACTGGCCTTGTACAACACAGGAGTTCTTACAGTGACATACAAGGTATAAAATGAGCCGCTGAGACTGATTAGTATGTAAGGTAGCCCAGGCACGCTCTTCGTGTCAGGCGACTTCGTTCTATCTTAATTATTCATATTACCCAGTAGTTTCCTCGTAGGAAGAATTTCACATGCACGAATTTCAGACGTTCACTTGAGAGTAAAGACAACCCGATGTGGCCAAAATAGAGCTGGAGTGAGTTCTCTCTCTCTTTGAGCACGTCCTGATCATACAGCGATAAGCCACTCCTCTTTACGGATGGATCATCAGGTTATTATAGGTAGTTAGATTTGTGTAAGAGCACAGTTCTACCTACTGAAACGGAAATTACAGTTATGCTAAACAAACGTGATAAATGGCTGCTTTAAAGGCGGAAACATCTATATTTTATGTAGGATTGGTGGATTCGTGCAGATAAGCAAATATGGCAGTTAAATGTTTTACATCCAGGAAAACGTTCACCTCTTTATCAGTGAATAGTTGCGAAGACTAGTTTTTTTTAACATATGGAATGAGCCTCATTTGTTGGCCTTAATACCTAGTCATTACAGTACTTGGTTATTAATATTTTGACTAGTCTTTTTTTCCAACAATAGATGTCCTTCTATAACTTCTCTTAAAAAATGTGTTCTGATTACATTATATTAAAATACATGTGACGTGATAGCAAAAAGTTTGTCAATTTCTACAATGAAATGCCTATTATTACGTCATCATGTAGGCAAGAACATAATTTGCTTTTTGTAGCTATAGCAAAGTATTCATAGCATTTTGTTTTTGTATTTTTTGAAAATTATATTATTCCCATTAGTAGATACCGTGAGTTTTAATTAATATTTATTGAATTAGAGGAAGACATGGAGAAGATTAATTCAAAATAAAAACAAAATTCACTGTAATTGGACCGTATTTTCAGTATCCTTTCTCTTTCCCATGGTTTTCCTCCTCCTCCGATGTGTTTCATATATTCGTCTGTTCTAACTTTGAGCCCACCATATGATTAAAATCATCGTTATGAAACGTTTTACTAACTTCATGCCATTATGGAATATCAAACTAACCAGACTTAAAATTATAAACATTTCTATTGCCAATGCCCTGATTGATAATTCTGCGTATAAAGTGAAAAAAAATAAAAATAAGAAAGAAAGAAAAATAACTAACAATTGCGATAAGAAATTCGTTAGCTGATTTACTTTTTCCATCTGTGAAATTCAACACTGGTTAAAAATGACTGCCTTCTACTTTTCACGGGTTAAATTTAAATATCTTTTCCATTCAAGAAAGTACATTCTAACTATATACTTTTAATTGTGTAGTTTCATATTTCATTATTAAAACACAATTAATCGAATTAATCTCGTTATTTGTTGATACACAATAACGCGATGTTGGATAGGAACTTTATTGCTTATCGCACCCGATTACCTGTCTGTTCTCTTACGGTTCCGAAGAATATCGCAACATTTTTTTCCCGTAAAAATTAAGTACTGAAAATAATAAATTTTTAAAAGAAATCAAAATTACTTGACCATTAATAGATTGACATGCAAATACTTTTAACTGCACAGAATATTGGAATTTTATACAAATTAAGGAGCGTCTATCATTGAGCTGTTCACGCATAAGTCTACATATAAATAACCGGATTTGTCGTTAATCTGGCAGGAGATACGAGGGAGGTCTGAAAAGTTCTCTGCCTAACAATGAAAAAACGAATTTATAATTTCAAAATAAATTTTTCAACATAATCTCCCTTAAGACTAATACATTCATTCCAGCGATACTCCAGTGCCATTATCCCGCCCCTGTAGTGGTGCTCAGTAAGATCTGCAAAATACCCCTCTATAACTGTAATCACCTCTTGATTTGAAGAAAAACTCTGACCAGCGAGGAAAAGTTTTAGTTTTGGGAACAGACATAAGTCAGAGGGAGCCAAATTTGGGGAATAGGGTGGATGTTCCAACAATTCATAGTGCAGATCCCTTACTTTTCCAATTGCCAAAACATCTCTGTGGGCAGGTGCATTGTCCTGATGAAAGATGATTTTTTTCTTCTGCAAACTAGATCTTTTCTCACGAATTTTTTCATCTAGTCTGGTTAAAAGATCGCAATAATATTCCTCGGTTATTGTTTTACCCCTTTTAAGATAATTAATAAACAAAATGCCTTTAGCATCCTAAAACACCGATGCCATGACCTTTTCTGCTAATGGAACCGCTTTGTCTTCTTTGACGCTGAACAACCGGCTTCTGTCCACTGTTTTGACTGCTGCTTGGATTTTGGCGTGTAATGGTGAATCCAAGTCTCATCCATAGTAATAAATCGATCCATCCAGAAAATCAGTTTTATTCTTGTTAAAACGCTCCAAGCACTGTTCAAAAATTTTCATGCGAGTGCGTTTTTGATCTGTGGTGAGCAAGTGCGGCACCTATTTTGCGCAAAGCTTTTTCATATGCAATTCTTCATGCAAAATATATCCCACACGTTCTTTTGAAATGCATATAGTCTCAGCAATTTCGCGCACTTTGACTCGCCGGTCATCCAATACCATATCGTGTGCACTTGATCAATGATTTCTGGTGTTGTTACACTTTTTGGACGTACTTCACGTGGATCATCTTCAAGGCTGTACGGCCACGTTTAAACTCGGCAGCCTGTTTCTTAATTGTCGAAAACAAAGGAGGAAAGTGCCCATAAACTTTTATGAACTTCGAATGAATTTCGTTTGGCGTTAAACCTTCTTTTCAAAGAATTTTATAACCGCACGATACTCAGTTTTATCCATTTCAAGGGATACAGACAAGACCTTTGCTTCAGACAGCTGTATAAAACAAACTACTTGATAGAATGACTAGCACTTTCACACGGATGCTTAAGATAGATGTATCAACTTAGAGGAAAAAACCTTGCCGATAGTTTTGCCATTTATGGTCGAAGCCGGGAATGTTTCAGACCACCCTCGTGTTCTTCTGGGAGTAAGCGTTACCTATAGTTATATAAACTGTGAATACGAAGAGACGCCACCTAGTTTGCAACATGGCCGTCAAATAGGATGTGGTATTCCGATGTCACTCCATCAGTTATTATAACATTTGAGAGGAAACAATCCATTACTTAAACACCAACACCTTGCATTAACCGTGGGAGTTGAATGATGGTAAAACCTGATCCAGATTCATCTGATGGCAACTTGTCTTGGCACTTTTCAATTGTACAGTCAGAATAGCTTGTTTTTTAGCTGATAGGAATCGAAGTCAGCAAAGCTGTATGCTGCTGCGCTACAGACGATACGCTGATACAGTATACTTTCCAATATGCTCATTAGAAGACCACTGTTGTATTGAGCTGCATTTGACCTATTGTGGACCTATCTATTACACATGATCCTGGTAAGTCTTGGTTCCTCCAACACCAACACGCCTTTTCCAAATTACCGTTGACTGAATACTTTCAGAGTGCTGACCCCATTTCGACAGACTTAGACTCAGATGCCCTTAAACACAAGCAAGAAGCCATGTCCATGCGTTTTCGTGATCGTAATGGTACGTCTTGTACCGCTCTTAAATCACTTTGGGTCACGCTGTTGGTGTATTATCGTATTGAATTACTGAGCGCACACACATACATTACTACGTATCCTACCTTTTCAATTGATTTTTATCTAGAACGAACAAGTGACATGCCTCTCAAATTCTGTGGAATCCCAACTCACCTTCATTGTAATCTAATTTGAGAAAATTACTGTCCACAGTTATAAACACTATAAAAATATTTATTACATTAGGTACTTTATTTTATTAATGTATTTATCTTTTTTCCATTTAAGTATTGATTCAGGAGGTTACCCAATTGATATATGTCCGTTCATATAAATTAGTTTGAGCAGAATAAAAATATATCCTTTGATTAGTGAGAGGATACTTCGTTTACAGCACCGGTTAAAATGTGCCTGGCACTGGATGAGATTATCGATTTAGCGAATAATAAATTCACCTTGTCAGATATTACTAAAGTTGATATAGATTGTCTCTCTCTTTTTCTCTGAAACTAGTCAACAAGATGTGCAAAGTGCACCAACAAATGAAATATTCATAATAATTCAGGGTCTCATTAAATGGCATTTATAGATAGTTTCATGTATACCCGTTTTGAGGTAATGTTTCTAGGAGGAAAGCATTTTATTTCTGTTTAGGTACTCATTTAAATTTTAAATAGGTAATTCTCTTATATAAGGAAGTTTAGTTATGCTAATCTCTCTCGATCAATGGCTGTCCCTGTGCACGCCTTACTGTATGCACAATGCACACCGCTCAACAATACATTATAGGTTCTATAACCTTTCGTTTCTTTCAAAGATATTTGAAATCAAATTATAATTGTCTGTAGTATGAAGCCGTTCTAATCACTGTGCCCTGAATATATTTGTAATTCACAGGTAGGCTTTGCTTCACTAAGAATTTTTTTTTCAAAACATTAAATTAAGTAGATAGGGTCAAAAATGTCTACTGATCATTGCACCTCCTTCCGAAGAGTCCTTGATAATTTAATGAACATTTATTTCTTCTGTTTATGCAAAACAAACAATACGCAATGTAGCAAACTTAAAGCTATTTACTACTACTCACTTTCTTTTATGTCTTTAACTTGGAAAAATCCATTCAAAGTTTCAAACACATACGAAATCAAGAAAATTTTGTCTTTATGTGAAAATCAAGAATTTAGAACACTTCTTAGTCATCTCTTCTCGTCGCTTATCTTTCAGAATTTAATTTTCTTGGAGTGGTAAACATTACGGTCAGAGCTCCTGAAGGTTGTTGGCATTCAACAGCTATCGTTGGGAAAGCAAGAGGAAATTGAATGGTGTAGAAGAATGGCTCGTTGTACTCCACTCTTGTTAAGGTTTGTTGGTATATACTACTTCATTAAATGGGACTGTATGCGTGTCGATGTCACTTAAGTGCTAATTCGTGAAGAGCGTGCAAAAGTAAATACACAGAAAGGAGATGCTCCAGTTGACGACACCACACTCTTTCTACACAGACGATGAGGTATCACATCAGCTAGAGTACTTTAAGGAATTCTGAAAGTACTCTTCAAGGCGTTTATTCATATTTGTTAAGAAATGTGTGTTAATGACGCCCTGTGCTAGGTTTATGACAGGCTTATCTGATGTAACGTGCTAGAACCCAACAATCACAGAAATAATCTGAGTTGAGAGAATCACAGAGAAGTACATTTCTAGTTCGAATTGTCCAATTTAAAACCAAAGTCGAAACTTTCAATAAACATTTGTGAAGCTTTCAAATAGCAAACCAAATATTCTGCTTTTACACTTAGTCTTCCTAGAATAACAACATCTGCTTTCTGAGTCTCTTGAACACTTTTGTAGAATTATTTTGTCTTCATTCTTCTGCGTTGTAATAGGTCTGAATATATGCAATGCTGATTTGGATAACAGGATTCTGTTTGATAGATATTTGCTGGGAAAAAACCGAGTGCAAATCTAATTAGCATCTATCTCTTAATCATTAATAAGTAACGTAAGATGAACTAGGTTGTTATTCTTAAAAAGACATAGAGGCTGTAAATTATGGGTTGGAATTTAATTTGGAAGAAATTAGCATAAATCAATCCAATCACGGATTTTTTTATTCATGAATAACCCAGAATTACGTTCATATATTTTTTATTTAAATCAAACCACTGTAGGAAATTCTCTGGAAGTATAAAGCAGCTAAGACTGTGAGGGCAGCAAATTATGCCTGGGAATTGTGTGTGTGTGTTCTACGGGTGAGTTCTCTATTATTTGGAATAGAAGGAAAATATTCCTTTTTTGCTGATGGCCAACTTCTTTTGAGTTGAAAAGTCCGGAGAAAGATTATTCGAATCTCAGACCATAAAATCTAATGAAACTACGATATTGTTCACTGATGAACAATATCTTAGTTTCAAAAACAAACGAATGGCATAATATTGTTTATGAACACTAGCTTTAGCTTTTATGTAAGCATTACAATGGTAAGAACGGATATTTATGTAGAATTATCACTATTATCTTGTAATGAAGTGTGCTGTTTAGTGTATTGCTGACTGAAGTTAAATTTAATTTTACTTATTTATTAATAATTCTTATCAAATATAGCAAAAAAATAGCTTAGTGATTTCTTTTTACTACGATAACCCTTGGTGCTCCGTATGACATTGATGGTCAGCTGTACTATCGCCTCCAACAGCACTTGGAAAATATGATAAACAGCTGAGCTTTCAGCGGCACTTAGACACGTATAAGAGATTCACGTGGACGTGAATCTCTTATACGTGTCAAATGCCACCTTGGCCGAAGCATTTGACTGAGTATATAAATAGTAACACTCAAATGAGCCGGAAGGCATTAATGCTTTTTAGTGTATACCTTCGACTAGCATAGTAAATAAAATTAAAACATTAAAATTTCTTGCTGTGGAAATATATTTGAAAGATGCGGCACTAAGCTTCATTATATTAATAATTAAAATCTACTTTTATTTTTGAATTTTCAAAGAACCGGGTATGTTTATTCGCGTATTCATTTTAATGTTTTCAGCGACGTTTTAAGGTATCTTTGAAGAGAACAACGAAAGCCAAGCGTTAGTTTGGAGAATGGGGCGCTGACAAAATATGTACGAAAGGAAAATGTAATTCAAATTGAAAGTATTTGATATTATTATAATTTATATAAAACAGTTATGTTTTATATAAATTATATAAATATTTGTCTGGAATAGGTCTAGAGTAATACCAACAAAATCGACTAACGAGAATAATAGAGGACGTTGATAACAATGATATTTTAGAGAGAAAAAAAATCAAATGAGCGAGAGTATCGGTGAAGCAAACTGTACGTCAAATTAAGGGTCTCTTAATTTGACGTACAGTACACACTGCGAGAGTAATGTTAGTCAGTGTGACTTCATAGTGGATTTAGTATTTACACAGCCTGCTATGTTGAAAGGAGCGGAATCCATTTGGAGTTCTAGGAAGAATTTTTTAAAAATCTGTTCTCCGAAAGAGTGGTTTCTTCACTAATCACTTCCCAGGAAAAGCTAAATCGTTCAAACTCCATTTATGAAAGAAGTGTTTTCACATATTTTTTTTTCTTTCGCGAAATTTCCTCCATTGAAGAGAACCGATTTCAGATTCTGTTTATGAACCCTTGGGAGGATATTTTTAAAACTAAAGGTGAATTAATATCATAGAGAATTGGATTTGTTTAACTACTGGAAACTCGGATTCCTTATCGCATAAAAAAGGCAAAAAAAAAAAAACATAATACATTAGCATCATAATCTTAGTTGTTTCGACAGTAATTTCAGTGATCAAAATGAACAAGCCATCCTTCAATCAAATACGTAATACATACAATCATCTCAGCCCTTAGATGTCTCGCTAATATGTTTGCAACATAAATTATAGTATTGGCAGTTAAGAAGATTTATGCTTTCTCTTTTTCAGGCTTGGACACACATCTTTATGCGCATACATATCAATATTTGCATTAATAACATAGAGTTAATATCATTCCAGATTTTGCATAAATACGAAATATCTCCAAGATATAAAATTCAATTTAAATATAGAAATAATACGTTGAACTATTTTTCACAATACTAAAGAAGTTATTACGCTTTGCTTCCTTTGAACAGAGCTAACCCTTCCCTACTAAATATCATATAATTTGCGTGATTCGTAAAATTATATAAGCAAGCATGCACTTCACTTAAAATTTGTTTTCTTCCTAAGGTACGTTGTTCATTTCTGAATGCTACGTATGATGATGGTTTTATTGTAGGAAGTATTCTTAATTTAAATTCCTTTTGGTTAAATCTAGCATACACGTTTAGGTGATTTTATTCATTGTACTGGACTTAACTGTCAATTGATCACGCAGTCCAATAGTAACTAAGTATGGCAACAACAGGCATTGGGTAATAGGATATGCTGCGTAACGATGATGTGTTAAGAACAGTAGAAGCATGACATTTTTCCATAGATTCACGAGGAATGATGCATTTGTTTTAGAGCACAATTTTCATTCATCATTTTCACAGTATAGGAATACATTCTGGGATAAATTTCGCTGACGGAGGAGTTTTGTTTAGAAATATTGGATGACATTGGTGTACTGCACTTCCCATGCAACTATGGTATTACTGAAGGAATTTTTCGACTGCCACACTGGTTTGTAGAGAGATGATGCCCTTGAAGTTCCGTGGAGCTAGACAGACAAATCAGGTATAAAAAAAAAACAATCCAGTTTGTCTAGAGTCTAGACGAAGGGAATCCGTACTGCGAGAATTGTGCTCTTTGCATAACAGGAAAAAAGAAAAAGAAAAAAGCAACCTTCCATATATTGCATGTAGGAAATCGCCCAGTTGGGTTTCTGTTGATACCAATAATTCACTTCACAGTATTATTCCTTAAATCGTCTTCTCAAAAGCACACTTATTGCAACCAGTATTTAGCATGCTATTGATCTCCCATTGAGCAGTTTACGTATAAATGACCAACCTTGTCTAATCTATATTTAATGAGATTTTCTTATCGGCGAGATGAATTCAGAATATTCAAGAGAAAAGTGAAGGAGGCAGTGGGGTTGGGTACATGGTTATGTAACACTTTGAACATGTTCACCATACGTTGCTTGTCTAAGAGGAGACCCAAGTTCACATATTGTTTAGGACGGAAGGCATTTTATGAAGTTTTTTAAATGCAAGGCCAAGTTAACCGATCTTAGACGTAATACTACATTTTTGTTTTATTGTTTTTTAAAAAAAATCTGGGTGACTGTTGTTTGCCCTCTGAAAATAGGTAAATCAGTTCGAGTTGAATTTGGGCAATTCATATATCATCACCCTTTAATAAGACGTTGCTCTGTATTTATTAATTGTCACGAAACGTGGAATGTGTGGCTAATAGAGAAGTTAACAGTTCTGCTTTAGAAAATTTGTTAGCCCCTGAAGAAGAAGTTAATAATCGCAATCTGGATTGAAATTAACTCAGTGTTACTCTGACTTTCTGAGTCCACATATGAATATTCTGCTGATTGTGCTAAGAGACCAATGGACTGTGGGTGTGTCAACCACGCACACGAGAGGTGTAAAAGTCAATAACGTAACACTGTTGTGTGTGTGAGAGAGAGAGAGAGAGGGTGATTTAGGAATCATGGGCAGGTGATTGTGATAAAGTAGGAGATAGAGAGAAACAGTATCGCTTATTGAACTGTTGTCCTACCAGATGTAATACTAAACGATTGCAGAGGTTCGCACTTTCATCTGTTAATTACTCTCCAAGAGGGATTTCTATAAAATTCAGTTTTCTTTTTTTTTTATTTCAGATTTCTAGAATAGAATTTGTTTCAGCTTTAGAAATTTTAGAAAACAAATAATAAAAATTCCAGAATATTTAACCGGAAATATAAACCTCCATGTTTAGCTGCTGCACAAGAAACTAAAAATGAATACTCTGAACGTTTAACTTTTTCTCAGTATTCTGACATTCATATCAAAATGAGCAGTAAGGTATCTCGTACCTTACTGCTCATTGTATGACAGTATCGATTTTATAGACTATTTGTCCCTCTTTTCATTTGACAGCTTAGTCAGAAAACGAATGCAGTCACAAGAAAAGTTTCATCATTAACGAAAGTATTGAACAGCTCCCATACAAACGGATATTGCAGTCCGTGTTGGAGGAATATGAACGGTGACAATACCGGTGACCCTTATCCTGACCGAAAGGTTACAGTTTAATAGCAGAAACCTTTCCTATAGAAGAGTCAAGCTCTAAAAATAACTCAGTTTATTGAAGACTAAAATACTCTTTCCCGTCTCCATTTTTTTTATTCGTAACCAGTTCTACAAAAAATAAAAAAAAAATAAATCAACTCGACCGTCATTAATCGATATTTCTATTGAAAATGCTATAAATGCTTTAAAATGGGAACATTTCCGTTATTTCACAGTCGTATTTACAATTTAATAAAGCACTGCGGAGTTATTTCGAAAACTTTCTCAACCACCCCATTTTCTAACGAAATCCCTCGGTAAAAAAAAAAAAAAGTAACAGTTCGCAAAAATATTTGTTCTAACGCCAACGTTTTCTAATTTTCTTTTTCATTTCGAGGGATGGTCATTTCCGATCGTCAAATATTTGGAATTGGAAGAAGCCGCTGCACGTTATTCTTCCACGGAAAAGGAAAGACGTGTACGGAATAAAGTACAGAGCGTCAAACAAATGTTCTCCCTAAAAGTTTGCTGAAGTATTCAATTTTCTGTAGGCAAGTGTGGCCTAGTTTTTCGTTAAGTGTGAGCTTAAAATAACATGGCAAATCTTTATTTACAGTGCTGAGAAAGTAATGGTTTTTAACCGGTTCTGCACATGCGCATTCCGTTTTCGGAAAAAAAAATGCACTGAACAATTGAAGTGTGCAGCGACAGCAGCAGAACTACAAGATATCGGCGTTTTTGTGTCAACTGATTTATTTATTCCTTCTGATATTTGTATTTTGAATGTGTTTTGTATTTGCCATTGAAAACATTCAGAAATTAGCGTAATAAATACTTAAGGATTATAAATATTCTAGGGATAAGGATTATAATGATTGATATAAGGTAATTTCGGTATCTGTTATGGAAATAGATTCAGATTCACGTGAGGCTAATTGTTATCGAAAACGGTGCTAATCATATCATTCCACTATTCTAACATTTAATTATTAATGAAATTACCGATTATTGAGCAGTGATTCTGTACAATCAAAAGTGCTGTACCAGAAATAACATAAGTCCAGTAGCCAACTAATACACTCGCTGTCCAAAATATTACATACATCCTCATGTTAAAGGAATCCATCTATAAATGTAATTGACAAGTGGCATGCGCTATCTATATAAATAAATGGACACTCTCAGTCTACCATTGTAGTGTATGGCATCAGAAGTCACTTGACACTTCGAACTGGAGATGAATTCAGGAATCAAAAACTTGGAAACTATTGTCCTGCTATATTAGTCACGTGCAAGAACGTTATGTACAAACAATGGTTTCCGAGCTTCTGATTCCAGCAGTCATCCCAAATACGTCCATTCATGCACGCCATAAGGATGATGTATCGTGTCACAGGGAATGGTATTGAGAGATATTTACAGAAGCATGATAGATGGAGAGAGAGAGAGACAAAACTGTTCCCCTCCCTTGTTCACCGGATCTTACTACCGTTCAGTATAATCAGAAAATGCTGAGATGAGATATTATTAATCAGGATTAAGGATTTAGAACCAGTAAATCGGAACTGAAGGAATCCATCCTGTATCTTGAATACTCATAAAATATTCAGAAATCCTTTGGAATGGCCACTCCACTGTTTCGAGGCTTCTGAAGATTCACAATTGTTCAACACAATATTATGTCACTATATTTAGTAAACTGGCATCACAGTGGAAACCGCATAGCGAATTATTAATTCTTTCTAATCTGAAAAGCTCTGAAAAAAAGTCGTAACGAAAACAGTAAAGCTTACCACTTTCGAAATAAGATTTCAACAATTAACTCCATTTATGCTACAAATGAAGGTGACTCCTTATTACACGTGGGAAGAATTCGATCCTAATTCTGATGAAGATCTCAAATATGTGTATACGTTTTTCTAATATTTTTTTTTTCCTCCAAAAATCAGTGTGGATTTTTGGATAAAAATTAGCCGAAACTAGAAGTGTTTGTAGATGTCCATAAAAATCAGTGTCAGTAAAAATGTCAATTTTCCATTAAACAGCTTTTGTTTCTTTCGGTGTATCACCTCAGTTTCTGATTGTGTTTTGTATTTGAATTTATAAAGTAGTAACGTTATCCCTTTTCCTAATTACATTAGTGTTCACTGAATTGCACTTTTAACTTCAGCAAGAAATTTTTTGTTTCTTTTAATCACAGTATTAGCAGTAATGCAAGGATAGCCTAGTCTTCATCCTATCTCAGATGGCGATACACCTTCATCACTAAGTTTAATCATTTTAATCTTCGAATCTAATGTAATAGCCTTTTCTTTTCCCTTTTATCGGCGTTATATTAAGTTTAATCACAACAAAAATAGTGGAATAAAAGTTTAAAAAACAGTTTAATATTCACGCAATCAGAGAGTGCAACACAAAAGCACATCTTCTGACACGAGCGGTGTCTAACGGCACACTGACGATAGCGAGACAACGATATCTTTTCCTTGATAGCATCTAAGACTCCGAAGAAGCAAGTGACGTAATTTTGGGGCTAAGCGCCGTAAGTCGAAGTAGGCCCGTACTTGATAATAAAGTACAATTTATAACGGATATCACATTTCATTGATGCAGGATTATTATATGCAGTTTCAGAAATTATATTACTGTATATACAATTTAATCACAATGACAAGATTTATTATCATACGAAGTTTTTACGTATATACAATTAAAACATGTTATTATATTTTCCATCCAGTACAAGGATTCAGTACAAAATGGCGAGTACATTGATTTTTTATAAATATAAATATACATAATAATAATGATAATAATTTGGAGGATAGCAATATCATATTATAGTGGTAAAATAACTTCAAATTTTAACAGATTCCAAATATCATTAAAATCCATCCAGCGCTTGGGAAATATTAATAACTTTTCCAACACAATACAATTCTGAATAAGGTATACTACAATTGTGTCTATCCTCAAAGCTTGTGCTAAGCTTATCTGAGGATGGTATTGCATATTAATTTGTTGCCATATTGGCAGCAGTCCAGATATATACCACACATATAGGATACCCAGGAATTTGATGGTGCATCACTGAGCTGGAAGCCAGTTGGTATAGTGCTGTGCATATATTTCTATTTCCTTTCAATTTTTTTTGTCTTTCATCTATTTCTTTAACTTTGTAACCTCAGGCTTTGTTTTAAAGAGTACTATAGGTTGCAAAATTTCTATTTATAAAAATACATTATTATATATTTGATGTAAAAATTCCAGGTGGTTTTCCATAATGGTTGTTGTTGTCTTTATGCGTAATGTTGTTAGTTGTCAGAGTCATTATTATACGTGGTTCTAGTTACTCTATAGTTGGTATCAAATAATAATAAAAAATACTTTGATTTTACAGAAAATTCAGTTGAAATAAAAACTTGACATTCAGTAATGCTTTCTTTAAATAATAATAACGTAAGAACCAATCTTACGAAATAATTAATAAGCGTATTTTACATATGTATACATGTGTAGCATTATTCAATTGAAATGTAAAAGAACTGAAGTTAATATTAATTAAATATTTAGACAATTACTATAGTGAAAGCTTTGATCTTCAAAACCCAACCATTTCCGCGGTCAACAACCTTAATTATGTAGTCTTCTTTCAGAGAGAGGGGGGGGGAGTGAGTGAGTCGCTGCTAAGAATTATTCCATTCTCTCCATATTATTTTTAACAAACATGAGTTATGTAGCAATTACTATTAAACTTGATTCTGCTTAAGATTTCGAAATATAGTTTGATCTTCCAATCATCTTACATAATGAGAAACCTTAATTTCTCTTCTAAGATGTCTGCAAACAGCATTATGGTAATTGTTTATATTAGAGTTCCTCGAATTACTCTGTTTTAAAAGTTTATTATTTGTAATGATTATTGCTTGGCTGAATAATCAATACGAGGAAAAGAGTTAGGCTTGGTGCTCGTGGTTTTCTTGAATTTGTGCATCATCATGATGAGCTTTTTTTTTTCATGTTAAATAACTAAAAATGATAAATCCAATGTAATTTGAAGCAATAGTATTTATTTGAATAGTTTATCTTGGCATAAGTAAAATGAGACCATAAATCTATTCTTTCGAATTAAAGTACATTTCTGAATAAAAGAAGTTGAAATAATGATGGGCCTGCAGAATATGTAATGTGATGCTTTCAATTATATTTACGGTAATAAATTTATTGGAAATTCCAAAGAAAGATGTTAAATGGTTATGTACTACAAGAGATTATTACAGCATTTGTCTTTAGGGTCACACTATTTAAAGGTTTTTGTTTTCGTAATGTGTTCAAACAATTGGTTTTTAGTATTTAGTGTAATACCTTAAATAGTCTGTTATAAGACTATTTTTTGCTTTCTGTATTAAATCAAGAATTCGTTTAAATATCTAAGACAAATATGTTTTGGCTGTTGTGTCATAATTTTTAAAAAAATATAGAAGTCTAATAACTAAATAACTTTTATTTCGCGGATTGTAACTTTTTTGGAAACATCTGAAAGAAAACTTGTCGGACATATTTTGCCAAATTATATTCTATTTATTTATTTTATTTATTACGTTTATATATTTATTACGTTCAATATTTTGCCAAATTATCTTCTATTGATAACTGTTTGTCTTCGACATTCCCTTTCTCCTAGTTAATGCTGCGATTATTTTTAATTTAGTGATTTGTTGGGTTTCTTTATATTTTTCAATCATGTCTTAAGTAATTTTTGTTATTTCTCATTTTAATTGTATTTGTATCTGTTATGTCCCGAAATAAGCAGCAACTATCATACATTACATCATTGTTTATACTTGGGATTTTCGTGATGCTCTGTTATTTGAGCTACTGACCGTTTGTAATTGCCCATTTCAGAAAAAAATAAAAATAAAATAACATTTTGAGCGAAGTTTACTGACGAATAGGGAGTTAGGAGTGCTCTAAATGAGGGCGTATACATCTCTGATATCCATATGCTTATACATTTACCCACCTCGCACACGGATTTGTAACTTGAATGTTCAGAATATATTTTAATACCTTCAACAAAACCAAACAGTTTTATAGAATCACTCGCAATTTCTAACTCACATAACTCCCGATTTTTAATAATTTCATAATAATAATCATAAATAATCATCCATTTTTATGATAATCACACTCACGACAGGTAGTTCAGCCTTACGTAATATATTAGTACCATGAATAGGCGGTAAGCTAAAGGAGAATGAACTTGTTAACATTAGATTTGAAGGCCGGTCGTTTGTACTGCTTAGGAAATACATGAGAAGATAAACATTTCCAAAGGACAGCAGAGAAGCAAGGAACAAAGCAGAAGAAAAAAAATTTTTTCAGTTGCAGCTGAACAGTGGAACATTCTTCACCTTACCAATGCTCTCAAGACAGCCTAAGACAGCGCAAGTAGGAATCAAAGAAACATTCCAAGTAATATTAGATGCCGAGGCATTTATATATGAGATGTTCAAAGTTTTCGTTTTTTTTTTTCCTGTTTGATAAGTGAAATCCCTTTTCTGAAGACCAGATGGGATTAAAATAAATCTAGTATATAGGACGGTTTTTATGAAATATAAAATGTCCTGTGTTTTTGATTGGTGGTTTATTCTTCCGTACTTCTCAATGATATGGATCACTGACAGAAATGTGCTGGAAATATCAAATGATATCGCATCCCGCCTTCATTTCAATGCGTTAGCCTAAAAGGCCTAACATGAGCAAAAAGCACCTTCAGAGAAATCTAATTAATAATCCAAGACAGTGTTTAATCCTATCTGCGCATTCAGTTTCGTATGTTAATTGCGTGTGCTTTTCTTATGGCCTGTTTGTCTTGGAGGTGTGGGGTTAATAACCCGACTTCCGTAAATTAAAACCCCTGCCAATTCCGTATGGAGTTGGCAGGGGTTTTAATTTACGGAATTTCAGGGGTTTTCCAACCGGAAGGTTGGAAAAGCCCTGAAAAGGTTCTTCAAGGCCTAGACGAGACTTGAACGCAAATCTTTATAACCAAAAGACATCATCTATTTCGGCTGATCTACGGACGTCCTTACGAGATAAAAATTAATAAATAAATTTCTTCATCGTTGTAACTTGACAATCAGCGACAATACTTCTTTAAACTTTACCTTGTTTAATTAGCTTAGAAATGTTCTTTTACCAAGTTTTAAAATAATAATTTATGACCAATTTAAATCTAATTGAGATGCAACGCTATCGCTTGCACGATAAAGTATCTGTTGTCCCCACTGTGATATTTTACTCATTTATACTTGAATGTATTATATATATATATATATATATATATATATATATATATATAAAAGCCGGACATAGAGCTGTAATTTTTACAAAAAGAAAAGGCGAAGATCTAAGCATGATTCTTAGTAATCTTAAATAAGCCATATGCGCATAGTTGCCCGAGTGGTATCTTCTGTGGGCATGAAGTCTTTTGACTCTTCTAGGGATAAGATCAATTTAATCGCCGGTATGAGACCTTTATCATGCTTATTTAATACCCTGAAGTGACTTGAAAAGTTTTCATAATCCTATTCACATGATTAAAACATTTAAATAAAGCGGATATCCTTTTTATATTTATCTCAGTTAAATAAATTTTGTTCTTTAATTACGATAAGTTCATAATGTTTTTTTTTTTTGTTGTTGTTGTTTTTTTTTTCTTTTAAGACTTCTGAAGTTTCGGAATTTTACTTACCTAAAACGGCATTCAGTATTGAGAAATCCTATCTGTTTATTTTTAGTGAGGTGTGAAATTTAACCTTCAACCATCTTATATTTCATCTTCACCCGCTATCTGCGTTGCCATCTATTTACTGACGGAAAACTGTCTTAGTTGTCCTGTTATTCTTCACATAATTTCTAAGAAAAATTTACCTAAGATCATTAAGCACAAGCCATGAACCGATAAAGAGGCATAATTTGTGTCATTCATTTTTTATTATAAAAATGAATGACACAAATTAAGCTACTTTATCGGATATGATGTGACTTCCATCAGTTTTACTTGTTGTTATTTTCTTTATATTTTATTTATTTTCACATAACTTTACTCTAGGGAAGTTTTTCAACCCACTTGACTATTCACACTTGCGGTGAAATTCATCTTTGATCTTAATTGATTTGAGGTTAACTTATTGTTTATATTTTATCATTATTTAAAATTTTACTTTCAATTAATATTTTTGGTAATAATAAATACATTGTATTTTTTTTCTTTGATATCTTGCTCACCCCGCTTCTCCTGGAACACTAAAGTAGTTCGACTGAATCAGAAAAATCGCACAGTGAAAATTGCAAGCGAACTTTTGTGGCGTTTCGCTAAATTATACAACTAAATGATCACTTTGTTTAAGCTGCTAAATTTTCGATTACTTACAATATGTAAGATGGTATTTTACAAACCTCATTTTTATACTAATTTAATCCCTACTAGGTAGGATTAAACCAGTTGTCTTTTAGACTCAACGGAACAAAACATTAGAGATGCTTACCTAATAGCATGTCGGTTTTCTTCTAGCTGAAATAACAGACTGTACTCTCTGAGGCATTAACTCTTCCCGATTCCGAAGGGTTGCCAGAGGTAATTCCAGCCGTGCCTGTTGCAGCATTGTCCACAATTGTGCCTTAGACATCGGTCCCTTATACATGGATATGATGTCGAATCTCTCTTTTAGGGATGCTTTGCGGCATCCCTAAAAAAGAGATTCGATTGAATTTAAATTCGGGGACCTTGGGGTCCTTCAATGGTTCCAAGCTCAGGTGAGCGTTCCGCGAGCAATGCTTGGGTGGTTGCTGTCCGGTAGGTTGGCGCCTGCTGAAACAAATGTCGGCTGCAGGATGCGCGAAGGTCATGAAAATGCGTAGGTGATCAGCCAGGACGTTCTTGTAGCTCGCAGCGTTTAACGACCTCTCCAAGCACACTAAAGGGCCTCATGTGTCACACGAGAAGGCTTCCCAAACTATCACAGAGCCACCACCTCCTTGAACAGAGCAGACCTGGAACGACGGGCCATGGCCTGATGCTGTCGACGCCACACCAGCACCCTCCCGTCAGCCCGGTACAACCGATGACGGGATCCAGATGGTTCAAACACCAGGTGAGGCGCAATACCCGATGACGTTGGCAACAGTGGTACACGATTAGGGCGTGGTATGCTTGATACGCCGTACCGTTCGCCCGCTGACGCTGCTTGGACCTCCAACATTGGAACTGGATGTGATTTGTGCCGCCGTTGCTCTGAGGTTGGTTTGTACAAGCCTGGATGGTCTACGTCGATCCCTGTCATCAATGGCGTGGTTGGCCCGTTGATGGTATACTCGTGCCCTTGAGAACCCTAGGGTTCTTACCGCTTGAGTGATAAAAATGATCCATCTGTCTTGGGCTGATAATACGTTCACGATGCACTGTTGGGAAATCACGATGTCTGCGTATTTAGCGACTGAGTTGGGCTTGGGTATGTTTCACTCTTCGCGGGGAATAACAGCGTCAACTTCCTATCACTTCTATCTCTAATGTTTTGTCCATCGAGTGTAGAATGCTCTTTTGCAGATGAAAAAAAAGCTGTTTTATGTTTGGGGTAACCTGCAATCTCAATCATGATGACTGGAAAGCCCTTATATCGTTTTCTCATGTCATGCAGGTTTTGTTCCGGGAAGGCATTGTAACTAAGATCTATGATACATAGACAACTGAATTACTCAAAGAATTTTATTAGTGTTTCTAGGAACCTTCCAAATGATCGCGTGTAATAAATTAAAATAGATAGTCACGAATTCATTTTTTGACTTAAATTGGACACCTTAATGTAATCTAAAAACCACATTAACATATTAACGAAGTACTTTTTTAACAGGTTGTCGGGTTTTTGTTTCTCTTAAGCCATAATTATTTCTGGATTACATACGGAATTAGCAACGGCTGGATTGTCTTTTTGTATAAATATTTGATCTTACTTGTGTCAGCTGTACTAAGCAAATATCCTCTTACATGATAAAGAATCACAAAAAAGTTAACAATGTATGCTAATTAAACAAGATAAATTGACACCAGTTCTTGTGTTTTTCTACTCAAAGAAGATCAACGTTTGTTCTGCCATTTTAATTTAATTTGAAAGAAATGCAAAAATTTAAACAAAAAGTGATATATCCATTAGTTTTTGAAATTACTTTATATCACCAGGTAGAACAATCAGACAAAAGATCGAGAACTCATTCATTGATAGGAACAGATACAGATCATTCATGGTTTGAAGTTCATTTATTTTTTTATACTAATTTCCCATTTAAGCTAAGAGGTATTAAAAACGGTCCTATTAACAATTGAATTCCATTAAAATCTTAGTGGAATTTGAAAAGAGAAAAAAAAATTCTTACAGTTTTAATGTACTGTTTTCCAAATGATAATATTCTCATCCAGTAAAAAAACGATTTAACTTTATAGAATTAAATCGATTAAAAAAAATCATCTTGAACTACAGGAGATATTGCATTAATGATTAAGACAAAAAAGGAACGAAGCCCACATTTTTATTTTATTTTATTTTCATTTAAAGGATTCCACATAGTTATATATTTTGCTCTGTCGAAAAATTGAATGCTGTAATATACGAGAAATCTCATAAAAGTTATTATATGTATACAACCGATAAAAACTATTGTTTCTAGCTGTTACAGCTAATTAAGAATTCAACATCTGAAACAGTACTATTTTTCTATAGAATTCTAGGATTATGTATTTAGAATCTGGGTGCTTGGAATATAATTAATGATTTGCTGGTCATAAAATATTCACTTTTAGAAATGTTACGAGATTTTCTTGGAATCTTTGTCTAGTTATGTTGTATTCTGTTACTGAATTTTTAGGAAATTATATGAACATCATGGCCGTATTAATATTATTTTTTTTGGGGGGGAGGGGAGTAAAAATAAAGCTGCAATAATGTCTAAAGGAATACTTTAAGAAAAAAATACATTTGCAAGAAATAACTGATATATCGTTTATCCACACCAGGATATTCGAAAGGACGTTGTTTTCTTTTAAATTTTACATTAAGGTTTTAATGCATGTAAAATTTTAACTAAAGTTTTACATGCAATTATAGTGTCGTATAGTAAGACTCAACCGTGGTATCAAAACATTTATAAAATGTTAAGGATTTTTAATTCTGAAAGTAGTTTCAAAAATTATTTAAGTTATTTCTAGGACTTACATCATAACTTAATAATAGTTTCAAACAAATCAATAGCTGCTGTATGTTGTTTGTCTGTCATAACTGTCTTCAGGTTGTGTGAAGAATGCTCAACTAAGAAACGAATGTCACTTTGGCTTTATAATTGACAAAATGAAAGAAATTTAAATTGACAGTAAAGTGGCAATGTTCTTCAAATGTGTGATGTTTCATTAAATTAGGTAATTCCAGAATAGTCTTGCTACGCTTCAAAACAGAACTGCAGCCACTCTCCCTAAACATTATTGGTAGTTTTCCATTTTTTAAAGATCCAGAATTTGACCAAACACGACACATCTTTCATTCAAAAGACATTAATAATATCTTCCCATGATTATAATAATAATAGCTGTTATATACGAAGATACGTAGTAAATTGCTGTCAGAAAGACCCTTCGCGATCCTCCCTCATTATGTGACTTTTATTTTTAGCAAGACCAGAATAATCATTGGAGAGGCATCTTAATTAAAGTCTTATGGGATTGTAACAAACGACTGTAATGATAGATAATGCAATCATACCAGGAGAGTAGAAATGCATTAGTATAATGATCGTTTCATTTGATATCATTCTTAGTTCAAATGAAGAGATAGGAAAGCAAACTCTGTTTTTTTTTTTTTTTTTTAGGATGGTAACATTTACGAAATTATGATTAATAAAAAAATGAAAAATGCTTCGCCTAAGTGTTACTTACAAATAACTCCGAGATCATTAAAATCTGCTTGGGGAGGGTGTGATGAATATTTACGATCAGAGGCGACATTTAGGAAGTTTTCAGATTCATTATTATCAGAAATATTGTATAAAAATAACGAAGAAAAGAAGTTGGGTGTAATGGTGTACTGACACCATTATGGGTCCAAAAAATGACAGTTTGTCATTATCATAAAACTGTTTTATCATTGCCCTCCTCCTGTTCATCATATTCATTATCGAACCATTCAGGTGTTTAATCAATATAGTTTTCAGGTCACGCAGTTCTCTTTACGCATTCGTTTTAAGACTTGGCGCTGCAGGCTGCGGAAAAGTTTGGTTGGCTTTGCTAGATCGAAGCTACAAATTAGACAAGTCGATTGATTTTTTTTTTTTTATCCTTTCTTTCTCTGCCAGGCGTTCGTTTCTTTTTTTTTCTTTCTTTTCCTTTTTTCACGTGCTCATTAGTGTATTTTGTGAAAAGTTTCCCAGACATTATAATACTGTTAGTAAATCAAACCCAAAAAATAAATACAGTCTCTGAAGAACAGCAGCTGTCCGTTGAGCTCTCAAGTTTCAGGAATGTGAAAATTTCCATGAACTGTTCAACTCACGATGAATTCTCCGTCTTGCACGGAGATAGAAATATTTCTCCTTCCATAAAATACACGATTTGTACGTGTTGTTGGAAGAACGTACGCATTTATCGGATGACACACACACTCGCCACGTGACATTAACTGGTTTGGCATAATTGTAAACAACAAAGCGACTAGCTGAGCGTATTTTGCAGTTAATAACATTGAATCATTCATCCATTGGACAGATTAACAAGCATCTGATGTGGCGTCATTCGAATTCACTATTAAATTATTTATAAGCGAATATGTCATTCCATATAATCAGAAACGCAACACTATACAAGTTACGCTGCGGTCCTTGTTCGTAGCTATTTAAATTCCAAATAGAATCCGCTGATATTGTACCAGTAATATACGTCTATCTTGCTGGTACACAAGCACACCCTACTTCACCAAACAGATTTACATTTCGCTAACAACATGCATCATATCTGATTGCTTGATTGTTGAATCACCTTAGTCACTATTACCTTAGGTAATATCAATAGAAAGTGTATAGAGTAGTTGACTAGTCGATAATGTTAACTATATATGCTATTCTAATATCGATACAATAATCTACACATTTTATTTCATTGCAGCATCGATACTGTACACTGCCGTAGTAAGGGGAAAGGTAGCGTTGCCATGTGACATATCACCTCCATCCGTAGACGATTCGGTTGTGCTCATCCTGTGGTATAAAGACGAAGATCCAGCCCCCATTTATACACTCGATGCCCGTCGTGGTACCGTAGAACAAGCCAGGCAGTCATCTAGTACGCATTTAGACAACAGAGCCTTTTTCAATATGATAAACAGGCCGGCATTTCTTCAGCTTGATCCCGTGCAAGAAGATGATGCTGGGGAGTACAGGTGCCGAGTGGACTTCCGTAAAGCCCGTACAGTAAATACGGTTATAACTCTAAAGGTTATCGGTGAGTAAAGCAAAGCCAGTTGTAGTTGTTTGACATTGATTTAAATAGCTTTATTTTTAAAAGTATTATAAATCATAGAGATTGCGAATGATCTGATCTGTCATCGGAACTGTATAAAATTAATATTCGAATATAGTTTTACAGTTTTTATTAAAACCGTGCATCATAATCTCCTCTACACAGTCATTCGGTGTATAAAATAAATTGCATTTTGTATTGTTCAGAAAGAAATCGAATAACATGATCGTTATACAAATTCTATTTATTTGTAGTCTTTGATGTGTACATTCATTACATATTTGTGCTAGTATTTAACATAATTGATGTTTATAACAGTGCTTCTGGCGGAATGTAATAGACATTAAGGATAATTGCGAAAATGAGAAATATTTTCTGCCTACTTAATCGAATAAGAAAACTACAAAGAGAGTCAAAAAACTGCATCTACATCTTATGACTTTTTTTTTAAGGTTTGATTTTGGACTGATGCAAATTTTGTATTTGAAGATATGCTTTCTGATTCGGGTGTAGGAAGTTTTCTCTCCCAAAATTCAGGTCCCCTCCCCCACGCACGAAAAGGTGAATCGGTCGGAGAAAAATGATGATACAATAAAGAGATAGAATCCTCTTGAATCGGGATCTAAATTGTATGACATCTATTATCGTGATTTATGCCAAACCTATCAAATAACAGGAAGATGAGGCTACTACGTTAGGAGATTACAACTTTGGGTTAAGACAGCTCGTAGCACATGCTTTTATCGTAGGATTTGATTGCTAGGGAGAAGTTTGCAGACCACATGGAAATTATGCTGGTAGGTCCAACAGCATACATATTTGGAAGTTTTTTCCCACTTGGTTAGAGTATAATAAATTTAGTTTAATCCTTTATCCAAGTGTAAGCAAACAAAGTTTTTGCGCCTGAAGTAGCATACCTTTTTATAACTTGCCAAGAAGGATTTGCTTGTTTTTATTTATTATATAGTTCTTTAATATGCAAGAATATGTAATATACATACAGGATTTAAATAATCTCAAGTGAAAGATCTTAGTTGATCCCACTGTATTAATTAATAGAGAATTCAACTCGGATCATATAGGTGAAAACGAATATACAAGTGTATTGTTTTATTTGGAACAAAAAAGATAATTATTTCATTCCTTATTTCATTTTCTCCGAATACATTTGTAAGTATAGAAGTCAGACTAATTTTATTTTTGTACAAAGTCCGCAAAATTCTACAGGTAATCCTATTCATCACTGTCTATACATATCAGAAAAGACAGTATAGTCTTTCTGTTGCGTTTCGACAAGGGACTTTATCTATAATGCTCTTAAAAAATAAAAGCTGAATAAACAATATCCTTTTAATGCAAAAGGAAACAAAACATGATAAATGAACCTTCGAAATTTGATTTGCATGCTGAAGGACTCAGAGGATTTCTCAATATCCATCTTAAACAAACAAGATGCGGTAATAAGCTTATGTAGGAAGTGAATTCCATTCTCTCTTAGGTAGTTTTAGTTCTTAGATGGAATATATTGCATTAATTTGTTCAAATAATTGCTTAATGAATACTACTTGGCATTTCTCCGGATGGTTTATATAATCGATTGCATTCCTTTGCACTCCATTCATCTTCATTGCGTTAAATTTAGAAGCAATTTTGATGAAAAGAAATTAAGTCTTTGTTAATAAATTTTCATTTAATTAATTTGGGATTCATTTACACTTTTGTTTCTTTCAATGTCAGCACAATATCAACATTCTGTTTATCTTGAAGATACCATTTGAAACGTCACCTTTAAGAGTGAAACATCCGTTTGCAAAAGGAAATTTAAAAATTTACCGCCATTGTTATACGGGGTTCAACTTACGGTTTGAATTTCCACTTGAATGCCCTGAACGTTTCATGCTAGCCTTACCGGACTGTCATTAATCAGCAGAGCGGATGTGTTTAACCAATTTATGTAATGCCACAACAATCTTGAAGGACTAAACTTCTTCTATAAAAATGTTAGCGGTGGTTATATGAGTTCGTTAATCATTAGGGTCGACACCACAATCAACGTGTCGTGACTACGACAGTTACAAAATGCTCCGAATAGTCTCCTAGTTAAGATAATTACGAAAATCTCGTGTACAATAAGAGATCGGAAGATCTTTAACATGTTTTAATGTATTTTAATAAACAGTAATGCGATTTGAAGATAATTTGAATAGTATAATTAAAATATATAATTAAGATTCAATAGGTATAATTCAATGCCGCGCGATTGCGTTTATTTTAAGTTTTAATTCAATTTTTAATTTTAGTTCATTTATTTCAAGAAACAGCAAATGTAAACATATATATTCAGATTAAGTGGATATTGAATCCAACATTATTTCCAAGTCGAATAGAGAAACTACAAGAGTTTCGTGCCGAATTAGAAACTATAAAAGTTTCGGCGGATCCAAGCGTAAGCAAACCTTTTATGACAGGGCTAACTCGTAGTACACTTACATCTGAGTCTGGCTCCCACTGACGAGACCTCAACAAAGGTCGAAACCGGTCTGGGTAGTGAATCGCCCCCATAATGTATAACATCATACGTGTCCGCTAGGAGATGTGTTTTACATTATGGGAAATACCAAGGATAGTGATCGGTGCTTACCCCACCTTTACTACGAGTTTCCCCCTGTCATGAAAGATTTGCTTACGCTTGAATCCGCCGAAACTTTCATAGTTTCTATATTCGGCAAGAAACTCTTGTAGTTTCTCTATTCGACTTTGAAATAATGTTGGATTCAATATCCACTTAATTTGAATAATTGTGCATCGCCGAAGTGAAGCCTTTTGGATTTCTTATTTCAAAAAATATTTATTTCCCACGATTCTTATCTGCGGAAAAAATTATTAGTACATTTCACCCATATGGGCGTTTTGGGTGGAATAAGAATAGATCCATTATTGTTGAAACAAAATAATTTAAACAGAAAATTATTATAAATGGGATTTCATAATCATTTCACTGTCATTTAACAGAAAAACAATATACTTTATAAATTACGAAATCCATCTGCTCTTATTTAAATTGAAAATTAACCATAGCATTTTCTAAAATGCATGAAGAAAGCAGATGACGAATGAAAAATTACTGTTTTGATTTATTAGAATTTGCTTAACCTGCTAAACACGATCCTATATGTTATACTGATTAGGAGAGACTTAAGCTGTCATTGTTATTAATTACTTGTAATTTCTTTAAAGATATTAAAGTACTTATTTTCCAAATTATTAAATATAATATTTAACTAGGAAAAAATTGTTCAGTTACAAGGATGGTTTCGCGAGTAGATATTTATTGTCCCATTTGATAGCCACCCTCGAGTAAACACACAAACATTAAAACAGTAACAAGATTATAGTAAAACTCCCATTCCAAACAATATTTATTCCGAGATTCGGAGAACCAATAAAGAAAAATGAACTCGTCATAAACTGAAAAAATCCTGCAATTTATTAGTTCAAAGAAACTGAAATTATTCTTGATTTTTTTCGCGAACAGTTTATTAGGGAATCGGAGCAGATGGTCTCATACATTATAATTGTCTACGCCTTTAGCATGCCACAACAGTTGAAGTTGTGATTGCAGATTTGTGATTCCCACCCTGCGTTGCGTAAATCGTGATGTGTGATTCATTACAGCCCTTTGGAGACCTCCAATGGGCGTGTGCCTTTCACGTGATTTCTTTACTCAATACCTACGCTGTGGAATAAAGTGAGTTAGAGATAGGCTAATTTCAAAGACACACACACACACCATATCAAAAACATTGTTACACTGCAGAAAAAGTGCCGGGTTATAAAGTGATATATCGGTCTGTCGTCTAATTTTGATCATTTCCAATTTTAAAGGTAAAGTTACTGTATACAATGGTTTTCGCCAATAAAAACAAAACAACTAAAAGATCAGCTTCAATTTCCATTGTTAAAATGATGTGGATTTTTTGTAAGGGAACACGAGACTAGAGAAACATGATTGTTGTGGAATTAAAATCAGTGAGCACGAGACTTGGGAAACGTATGTGTGATTGTTGTGAATTACAATCAAATATTTGTCTCGAAATAAATTTGATATAGCTTTGCGCAGATTTCAGAAATATCGACCACATGCTTAAAATTCTAGTTGAAAATTTAACGAAACAAATGTTTCGGTATAGTTTTTCATGTTATAGCACGTCATATTGCCTTTGATATGAATTGTTGTTCTCGCATTCTTTAGGCATTCTTTTGCATTTAAATATATTCTAGCAATTTCACTATTTGAGTAGTTTTCGTAAGCCGTGCATTCCGTTTCAATGTGATGTTTAGTGTTCAGGACAAAGCATGTTCTGAACACTTAAAAAAACGAAAAAGAAAAAAAGCGGTATGTAGTTTGAAACAATCATACTTTCAAAAATTAATATGCAGTATGTTCTAAGTTGCGTCGAAATTTAGCAATTATTTTCCAATTAACAATACCAACAACATGTAAATTTATTCATGTGAAGCTGGTTTAACTGTTGTAATAAGGCATTCGATAGGTGTTCAAATGGCTCATCTACGCAACTTCTCGAAAAGTAACACGAAGAATTCAATAATCACATTTAAGTGATTGACATTTCTAAGCACCGATGGTAAGAGCATCTGAAAAGTAAGTTTTGACTCCTTCCTCGCAGAAATGCAACTTAGATCCCCCCCTCCTCTCCCACGATATGTTACCCCGCACCAAACCATTAGTGACGCTGGATGATAACCTCTGTGAATCCTGGCTGCTATGGCACGTACTGTGCGACTATCCAGGGAATACCCAATTGTTTTAGTGGTTAAATGACTCTTCAGTGGTGAAAACCTTTCTATCTGTGAAGAGGATAACTCTGCGTCTGTTGGAACCGGGCTCAAGAAATTCCATGGACAGCGCGGAGGTGTGCTCAAGTTGTAACAGTATTTATGGCAATACCGTGTAAAAGACATTGTTCTTCGAAACACTCACTCAGTTAATTAAAAAGATAGTACTAATAAACTTCAAAATAAATACCAACTATATAATATACCAACTTAAAAAAATAAATAAATAAACATAAATATCAACTGTATTTCTAAACTTTAGAATAAATACTAACCATGTAAATAATAATTACATTTTTAAAGTAAAAAAAAAAAACGTATATTTCCAAACTTTAAAAAATGAACTCGCTATAATTCGAAATGTAAAAAAAAAAAAAAAAAACATATTTTCAAACTTCTAAATAAATTCCAATTTTGTTTCTGAACTTCAAACTAAACTAAATTCATGCTATATTTCTAAACTTAAAACAAATAAATATCAATTATATAAGATAAGCTTATTCCTAGTCTTAATATCAGAGCATTTCCTCAACAATATCATCGTCTGGTTTAAAAATGCAAGAATATGAAAAGACATGAATGTTTCGAGAGGTTAAAGGGGGAGGAGGGGAAGACGGTTAATACATGAAAATAAAAATGACTATACTTAAAATCCTCAAGCTTGCAAGCAAACAGAATATTTTTTCTCCTCCCTCATTACATAGTAATGCTATTCTTATATGACTGCATCCTTTTAATGCCTCCAAATCTCTCATCTTATTTTTTTTTCTTGCTTATTCACAATACTGCAAGTTCAACAACCTCTTGCGCTTACGGCTACTCTTAAAAACTACCCAGCTTAATAAACACACACGCACTGTAATGAAGTTTCTAGAAATGGTGTGGCATCTAAAGGAAAAATTGAACTGGGAGTTAGAAAGAAAAAAAGACTTGACTACATAACAACGTTGTAAACAACATACAGGGTTTCGCAGAAATGGATTGGTTTCATGCTGAACTAGTTTCTCATCCAAAATGTTATTAAAAGTTACTATTTTTGTTTTGGAATATTGATTTAGGCTGCTTAATAGGAAACGTATAGGTCAATAGACCCAAAGGTTCATACTTACCGTCCTTTTGGGTAAGTATTTGTAAAACGAACACATCAACAGTCACACAGTAAGTTTTCTTTTTTATTTGTCTATTTCATTATTTGTTGCTCTTTGATATTTACATTAATTTATTCTTGAATCAACAGGAGATATCAAATCCGAAATAAAATAAAATAAAAATCTCTCTCTCTCTATCTCCACTGTTTCCGTTGTGATTCTAATACAGTGGAGATAGAGAGAGAGATGCGCAAAGCAGAGTGTTAAAAATGATATCAGGATGGTGGAAAATTGATTATGAAGAGATTGAGAATTTGTCGACTGCAGACACTAGCAAACAGGACAAAGAGGGATGATATAATCGAGTCTTACGAACTTCTGAAAGGGTCATACAGGATTTCAGTTGATGGAATTTTTCATTTTATGGAGGGTGGGAAAAGGATGAGAAGGCATCCTTGGAAGCTGAGAATGAATGCCACTAAGAAGAGGTGAGGGCTAGACTTTTCTCTCATAGGGTGGTGCGTGATTGGAATGGATTGCCATTGGATGTTGTGAGTGTATCAGTGTGAATGAATTCCAAATAGGTATGACAGCTGGTGCAGGTATTATGTGACCTCCCTCGATGAATCCCAAACTCTATGGAAGTCTGTTTTAATTATAATAATAGTAATAACATATACCGGGCTGGACAAATTATGTAAAATCCTACTCGTCACGCGAAAAAAGCACTTGCCTAAGACTCTGTTTAATGATAAATGAACTGGTCCATAAACTAATCAGTTGCTGTATCTGTGTTTTTAGCGTCAAAAGATTTATCATAACTAATGAATAAATTTTGGAATGAAAACAGTTACCGAAAGCAATCTCTCTCTCTCTCTCTCTCTCTCTCTGTGTGTGTGTGTGTGTGTGTGTGTGTGTGTCTTTAGTAAAAATAGCAAGTGTTTGCTATGCGTATTGCATAATTAAAAACTAAAGGAAGCATACATCAAAGGATTGTTGTTGTGTTTAAATCGCACGCATTTAATTTATTAGAAATTGTTCCAGCTGTTACTTGAAACCACAAATACAAAGCTATGCAAGCACAGATGGCATTGGCGAAAAGCGACAATGTCACGAAGAGACCGTTGGGCTGGAATGCCTGATAGAGAATCAGGACCGATTAGCTCTTTACCCTATTAGAAATGATAATCGCATATTACAGGTACGTAAGCTGTTTCTGACAGGTACTCATAGTACAGATATCTCAAGCTGGCAGTAAGAGAGATGTGCATATTGAATATAAATGAAAAATGAGATAATCAATATTGCTTTAACGTTATTCATGAATACTGATCAGATCACGTATATATATCGTCTGGTAAAAATACAAAAACATAATGAGTACAGTTTACAGGTTGCTTGAGTATAAAAAGACAGATGGGTTAAAATTTATGTGTTGGCTTAGGATGAAATGGTAACATTTTATATGCTCGTGGAAACCGCGCTGTAATTGCAGCTGTTATCCAATTGAAATATGGCGTGTATCATAGTAAAGACGACTTGATTATCCATTTTCAACGAAGTGTTTTTAAAGAAGAATGGAATAATGCGCTCGTAGTGCTAATACTTCATCCTGAAGGAGATTATGAAATGATAACTTGCTTAAGCCATACAAATGGCTTTCAATGTTGGACGGCTTTCGTTCAAAGGAAATGCTATAGCAAAAACTTATACCCTGTTGTTGAGAACATTTAAGTTTCGGTAATGTGCTATATTTACGATGCTTCCATAATTCATGAGTTCTCTTTTAATGGAGACTTTGAAAAGAGTAGAAGAAAACACGATGAGTTTCAGAAGATACAAAGGTGGACTCCCACCTAAAGAATCCATTGCTGGTGTTCATTATGTAAATTTGTGCAGTCACCGGTGAAATACTATCGGTGGAGATATGCTCTTTAGAGAAAACATTAAATGATATTTTATACAGTTCTTTAAAGCCGTCTTTAATGTGTTTTTGTTATGAGAAGATATATGAAGCTTTCGCACCCAGTGGGATTTAATATCGCGAATTTAGAGGACCTCGTGCGTAGAAAATTTCATGGGTTGTAGAAACACAGCTCACAATTAAACACTGCATTCGTATTTTCCTAAACGTTTGGAATTTCTATCATATTTCAATAACTGCGTCGTTCTGTTATGCTAATATCTTATTATCGTCTACATATCTTTTTACCTCTGTTGAAGAAACGACGAAACTCTTCAAAAGCTGATCTGAAAAGCGTATCATAATACTGTATTTCTTGTACAGTTAGGTCGTGATAAAAACACGTGCCACGAGAAAAACGACAAAAATAATAATAAACACTTTAAAATATGGAATATGCAGTTTATTTATTTAAAAAGACATTAATTACTACCCAAAGTCTAGAGAAATAAAACGTCTTAAAGGGCATGCCTTGTCTACCACTGTGCTTTTCAACTGTCAGTCTTGACGAATTTTTATGAATTATGCATGGATCGTAATCTAAAAAAATCCAGAAAATTAAATTTTTGTTAAGTTTGCATTACAAAGTTACATGTGGATATTTATGTACTGTCATATTATATCAAAATAATATTACGTAATTTTTCACTTTTCGATTATTATTAGTTTCTTCCTTTTTGCGACGGTCATGATTTATTTTGAAATACTTCATAACGGTAAATATCATCCAGATTAGCAGCTAAATAAACGCAAACAAGAATTCATATGATTCACAGAATATGTTAATTATTAATACATTTATTACTAGAAACGTTTTAATTTAGCTTTCCATAAAAATAATTTTAGCTTATGGTACCAACATAGCACGCCCATTTCGTATGCTTAGTTTATTCGCATAATATTATCTCAAGAGTCTTGGAGCATTTTGAGGAAAATTGATAATATTAGAATTCTTAGTAAGAATTTTCATGTTTGGTTTGTAGTGAATAAATGAAACTCTCTAATATTAATTTCAAATCCATGATATAAATCTCAGTTTCTGTTAGGAACAATAGATATAATAATTGTTATCTACTCTCTGCAGACGTAATAATACAAACCTTTGTTGTTTGTAACAATACAAATGAGTTAATAATGGTACACGTTTTCAACAATACTCGCATTACATTATTTCGCAATAATAACAGCTTTTTTCAGCGTGTGTGCCAATGATTGACAATTAAATTAGTAATCTCTAATCAACGTACCGGTGATCAGACTACGTTACTCATAGCGCACTCGCACCATATGAAAATTATCCTCCTGGCTTGTTACAACTTACTTATTCGGAAAGACATATCTAAGAATATTCGGATCGCTATGCATATGACGTGTAATCACATAAATGTTAATTAGTTGTATGACAGTTTATAGTATGGCATTACATGCACTTATATCTGCAATTTTGCTTGGACATTTAAGCACATCCAGTCTCGAAAGATAATTGCTTCCTAAAATTTAAAGTACAATTCAGCCATGATAGGAAAACTTCCGTTTTTAGATAATATTTTCATTTCTAACTTCAGAATACTAATGGATATGAGTCCAGGATGTATTTTTTTAAAATAAAATTTTTAGTTATTTAATCTGAGATATAACCTATCAGATATATCTTAGAAATGTGTTTAGCTATGTAGACCAGCAGTAAATTTCGAACATGTCAGAACTGAAGAAAAAAACTTCTGAAACAAAGTGTTTTGCTTGAAGTGTAACTTCATTCTTTCAGCCACAAACTAGTTCTCTTAAATTAAGCAAAAGAAGAACAAGCCGCTCTTTTAATGAAATTATAAGAGTTTTCAACGTGGTTCGTGAACGACACTTAATATTTAATTGCAGTGTTCGTGTCCGGAGAACGCTAACATAAAATATTAAAGTGCTAAAACTTTTGCAAGAAGTGAAGTTTAAAACATGCTCTTTCTTATTTAAAATTCAGTACGTAACAAACAGAAATCTAACTTGAGGTTTCATACATTAAAAGTTGGCTAGATAACTTATTAAAGAAAACTGTGCCTCCTTCGTGTTTTCTATGTCTGCAGAAAAACAACATGAGAACGTGCACAGTGACACATGCGTCCGAGTAAAGTGGAGAATTTGATTGAACTAACTGAAATAAAACAATTGAAATAAAATGAAATAAAGCAGTACAAGTAGAAACTAAAAACAACACAATTAAAGTATAAAACAATATAACTGTTGAAAAGTAAAACAGTACAACTGAATGCAAACAATAATACATCAATTGGAATGTAAAGCAATGCAACAATTGAAGTGTAAAACAATACAACTGAAATAGAAAACTGCAACAATCAAGTTTAAAACAACTGAAGTGTAAAAGAAATCAAGTGAAATGGAAAATAGTACTGTTGAAACGTACAACCACAACAAAACAATTAAAATTTAAAACAGTATAATTATTGAAATGTACAGGAATAATCGATGTATTCAGATGCATTTTACAACTGAAGTGTAAAACAACTGGAACAATACAGCAATTTGTGTAAAACAGTTAAACATTAACAATTGTACCATACAACAATATAAGAATTGTAACTTACCGAGAAATCAATAGAAGCGTGCAAATGTGAAATATACAGAATGAAATATATATTTCAATAACACAAGAGCTGAAGCACACTTTAGCCATTAAAATACACTGCAAAATACGAGTAATAATTAGTCTCAGTATGTAACTTTTGCATTTTAATCACGTGTACTATTTTTTAAATGATAATTTTTTTTTTTAAATTATAGACTTTTGCAATTAAAATTTCTTTCTCGGCTTAGATCTAATAATCTTATTTAATAAACTAAATGCGCCGTTATGATACTTTACAAAGCAATTCATATCACAAACGAGTATTCGCTAAATGTACTTTTTGAAACTTTTTTCCTAGCACAGTATGAAACTATATTTCTGCAGTCCCAAAGGTACCTAAGAATTTTCGATCCAATTTCCGAAGATTCTTATGATTCTATAACTTTCTGACGTGCTCCGAAATCATTTTTCTTGAGATGAAAAATATCATTTGACACTTTTTTTATTTCTTTCTTAAAGTCAAGAAATCTGATGAAAATAAGCATATTGCTCTATTCGATACGAACCAGTGGAAGCTTACGATTTGTGAGGACTATGAGCTATCGTCGCACGCAATGAATAAGTGATGAGTTGAGGCAAATGCATCATGGCGTTCATTTTTTACAGCTGAAGAGATAACACTCAATGTACATATTTGGGAAGAAAGTGTTAGATGCATTACTAAATCCTTTGAAATAACTTGCACATATATACACTTTATAGACGCAATATTGTCGAAATAGTCTTACAGTTATCTGTTTTTATCATTTATGCTTTTAGCTAACTCTCGTCTAGTCTGTTAATCAGTCCATTTTTAAATAGAAATTTATTTGTGAGTTTATGGGTTTTATAATATATTATTTTATCTTATTTTTCATGCATTAGATGTGATATCTGTTGCCACCAAGACTTCATCTTCTTTAACAGTATCTTTTAGTCTTTTTCTATGTCTTCCTGTTCTCTTATTCTTTGGTTTCTATATATAGGCTTGTTTTATTATTCTATCTTCACTTCTTCTCTGTACATGTTCAATCTATTTTATTCTTAGGGTTGATACCCAATTATTTATTGATTGTATTTCACATTGTTTTCTTATATCTATATTTTTTACTTTATCTAATCTAGTTTTATTTACTACTTAATATATTAATTTCATGTGTGATTAACATTTGTCTTGTTTTCCTAGTGTGTGTCTGGTCTTGTTTCTGCATTATATGTCGTAATAGATTTATTACGACATATACTGCTTTATAAATTCTGGTATTTGTCTCTACTCTAACATGTTTATTTTTCCATAACTTGATTAGTAATTAAAATTATTGTTAAAATAATCCGATTTTTAAACAATAATTTTAATTACTAATTAAGTTATATTTGCCCTTATATTAATATGTAGTGTTTCCATTTCTTCCTGTTATTTATGATGATTACGTAACTCCTCCAGGGGTCCAAAGACTCGTCGAGGGAGAGGTACTTACTCAATAACTATTCGTCTCCACCACTCCACCAACTACATCATCGCCATCTACTGCCCACTACCACCAGTATTTTCACTAACATTCGTGCCCACGGCGGGATTCGAACCCGCAGCCCTTTGGGTGGAGAGCGGATACACTAACCATTCGGTCAACTAGGCCGGCGTTGTTATTATTTATTTTTCGTAGTATATTTGTGTACGTAATATTTCCTCCCACAATAATACTGTTATCCCAAACTAAGATGTTTAGTCAGACAAAAGAGAAAAATCATCCTTAGAACGTGCAAATCACCCCCCCCACACACACACACACACACTCACACAAGTGGATCATGGCCTCAGTTGACATGTTTGGTACACAACAATCATCAAAGCTACTGCATTATCTGTTTGTTCATTCACTAGCGTTTTTTTATTTATTTATTTAATTATTTATTTTTTTTATTTTTGCGTAAATGAAAGACTTGTTTGATTACTTCTTTGCGAGTGCATGGGCAGCCTTAAAATTCAAAGCAGTTTTCGTGTTCCAGACTTTTTTGAGTGATTTTTTTAACAATTATTTCAGCAGTGGTTTCTGCCATAGGATTACTTGCAGCAGGTACCTTCTCATAGACTTCTTTTCACAATAAAAATCCGCTGTATTTTGTTAGGTTTTTTTAAAAGTCTAACTGCGTACTTTTTCTTGTCTTGAATTCCGAAACTTGAGTATTTTCTTTCGTTTCTATTTTTTTTCGTAACTTTTTCCCCCTTTCTTTTATACTTCAACGCATGTCGTTCTTTTTTCTTACTATCTGTAGTTTCAGTGTATTCCTCTACATTTCATCTCTTTAGAAGGCTCGTACCCGTTGGACTGTATTTCCTAGCAGTGTTATGAGAAGTACTGAAGAGTTCTTCTTTTCAGGTAGTACGACATCCTTCTTCAAACAAACTCATGGGAGTTTTTATCCGTAATGTATTTCTTCAGTGTTCTTTAATCTCAGAATCATGGTTGCCTCTCTCTCTCTGTCTCTTGTTAAGTTATTCATTTATGCGATGCCTCCAATGCTTTGATTCTTTTCCTTATGCATTCGTATATGTCGGTCTGTCTATTTCGTCTTGCTTTTGTGTCTTCTATCTCCTCTGTCGTGGCACTGTGGGATTATCCTTTATTGCTCCATTCGCTTGAGATTCTTTTGGTCTTCTTTGTTCTTCTTTTTTTCCTTCTTCTGATATGTTTGATCTGGACTGCGAACAGTGACTAAATCGCATTTCTTTCTCTTTATTAAACTTTTTTCTATCATTGGTATGTGCTATTTTGTAGTCAGATTTAGGTTCAGTTTATATTTTTATAAACTATTTCTGGTTAAAAAATTAATTATTTTGATAGAATAGTTTTTTTTCCCCTAAGATTACGTCTTCCACCCTTTCTCTGCAGATCATTCTCCTCTTAAGAAATATTTTAATGATAACCAAGTTTCCACATTAACGCAAAAATAACGGCAAATTGAACTGCCTAAATGAAATGTAATTATACGCGACGAATCTTATAGAATTCGTGCTATTAAAGGTTGCAACCTGAGCAAGAACAGTCGGTAATATGACCATCAACAATCACTTTGATTTTTTTTTTCACTATGTCAAGATTACAATTTGTTTTCTTTTTAAATCTGTTATTAAAAAAAGCAAATATCGATTATCAAGTCTCATGGAGGGGGGGGGGGGTAAAAAGTTCCCTCCTGAAAAATTGTTTGCTTTCTACAAAAGGAAGCCACATATTCACATTGACGGATACGAAAGTTGTGAAATAGGACTTAGGTGTAAAAAATGCACTACATCAGGTACTTATTTGTAATCAGTTTTATAAGCATCCATCTTCATTGTTGTATGTTACTATTGCGACTGTGTTATGCATCTTCAGGTATCTATCTGTAATCCGTTCTATCAGCATCCGTGGTTCTTGTTGTACAATTTTTTTTTCCTATTATAATTTATGGCATCTGTGTTTTTCGTTTATAATAATGTATACAAAATTTCATAATATCGGTTAAGCATTTTGTGATATTTTAGTTTTTAAAATAATCATTTTATCTTCAACCTGCCTCTCCAAAAATAGCATAATATGTTGCCTCTAGAGTATAAACCAGTAAGAAATCCTGACACAAAGCCTCGAGACGTTTGATTGCTTCCATAAAGGTAATCAAAAGACAGCAGATGGAGATGATGTTGAATTTTTACCTACTGAAGCGTATCAGCCACATTTCTTCCACTGCTCACCAGGATGCTGCGGTTGACAACTAGTGATTTGCAGATTTTGTAGACAGAAAAAGAAAGAAAATTGATGGTTGGCTTATAGAGAATTATTGAAATCTGATGGACGAGAAAAATGGAATCTTGCGCATTGTGTAGAGGATTTCTCATTTGCCTTTGGGTTTTCTATTCAGAAAAAAAAAAAAAAAAAGCAAAGTCTATTCTCTGTTTGTGATTGTTTCTATATCATTGCTTACTTTGTTGTTGAAATCATTCATGGGATGAATATAAATTCAAATGTCATAATACAGGATATTATATATATAGTTTTTAAAATTTCTTCTATGAAGAAGGATTTGCTAGGTTAATTTAATATTATTTCAGTCAGATTCTGCGTTTAAAATATATATATGTATATGTATAAGCAAGATTTAAATTTTCAGACGACTTGTGATTTTCCCAATTTGAATCAGAACTTTATGCAGAATCGCTCTTCTTTAAATTTGATATTTCCTAATGCAGAAATGGCAGCACTGTACACAACAATGCTTTGTACGGTATTACTTCTCATTAAACATAAGCTTACTTTGGAATTAATCGCTAATAGTTTCTACATTTCTCTGCCCTTATCGGAGTTAACACTAACTGACAGTAGTGCCATCTGGCGGCCAATGGGAAAATTTTTATATCGCCACGTTTAGAGGCAGATTTTATCATGGCGGAAAGTTAATTGGAATACTGAGTTTTTATTTTATTTTTGTTATCACTGCTAATCATGTATTTTTGAGTGAAGTAATAAAAAAAGGCAAATATTACATTTTCTTAACAAAAATTGTTCACTTCTAGACCGTAACTAATGCATTTCAGAACTACATAAAAATATTTGTCTTCCCAAGTTAGTCATAATAAAACCAATTCAGTTATAAAATCTTCTGATAGTGCAACTGAGGTTGCACATACGGCAAAAATACGAACAACACGTGATTAAATTGGAACAATGTATGCTCAAAAAAAATAATAAAAAATCCCGAGGACTTGATGTTTTTCGCCTACTGATGTGTCGTGTGAATATTCACTCAGAAAGAAATATGGAACTTTCCTAATCATGTCTACTTGTTGCATAAAGATTGAGCACAAAAAAATTCCATTCTTATTAGTATTCCTATTGCTTTACGGACAAAGTCCTGTGTTACTCATTCCCGGAATCCATTCCTTTAAGTCTTATTTCCATTAATTATTATTTTGCCTAATCAAATACACAAATTACTTTAAAGAATCCATTGATCATTCTGAATAGTATCCTTGATAGTTGTACAATTTACTGAATAAAAAAAATATAATTTTTGCTATTTTCCAATTTCCACAATTTTTGTGTAAACAATCACAGAGACAGAGACAGCTGTGGCTTGGAAAAGAGAGCTGGTTTGAGATTGGGAGAAAAATTTTCTAAGACTTTTTTTTTTTAGAAAAAGTTAGCCGATCCTCAAGGATATTCTTTCTCTCCATCGGTCGGTCTCTGTTCTCGCAATATATATGAAGTTACTTTCCTTAAAAAAATAAAATAATTCAAGAACACCTTTGTTATACATTGCATTAGTGTGCATGTTACTATAGATGAAATAGATGGGCTTATTTATATTCATTTGTTTGTTCAGAGCAAGGATCCTTTTTTCCACTTGTGTTTCTTACAGGTTACGTCAGTAATGTACAAAACTTAATACTAAGCAAAATTATTGTGGAGACCCAGCAGCATCCTCTCCGCGGTATATTGGAACAATAAAGAAGTTTCAGACCAACGATAGTATATACTAAAATGGACTGCGTGTAACGTTTCTGAGGGCATCGAAACATGGGGTATGCTGCTCGTTTTCCAACGTCAGTGAGGCATCATTTGTAACGCAAACATATCGCTTTTCAACATGCAAGAAATATTTTTCCACTTTTGCTAGTCTTACTTCCATTTTGAACAACTAATAGTTATTCACATTTGACGTCCCTTAACCCCGTATGGTCATCCCCACATATCAAACGATTTTGGAAAGTGAAGCTTTCTGCTAGCATATTCGAGTACAAATCTCAATTATATACGGCAAAAGAACACTCGTCTTGCATCTTTGATGATACTTCTACAACATGAAAAAAAAAAGGTTAACATTCTATCTTATTGCTCCAGTTAATTCTGATCATTGAAATATAAACTGTTATTTTTACTGCACAGATTATATAGATATTTCGACAACAAATAGACCGTAATATCCTCCGTGGTTTTGCAAGCTAATTAATTGGCGTGCAACAAACAAGCGCCATCCATTACCGGTCTGCATTTTGAAAGTAGGAAAGATAAAAATATTTCTCCATTTACATTCATCCTCCAGGGTATTTGAAACTGAAAAGTATTTAATTAGTTTCTTATTTCTTTTGGGATTTTCACTGTTACTGAGCTATACAGTTTATACGATGTGTGTGTGTTTATATATATAACCTGTAAAGAATCTGGGTTTGTTTTCTTATTTTTCGATTAGTGCTTGGCACTCGTTTGAAATATTTATCGATCGCTATCGTGCATGGCTTGACACCAAGCCAACTAACATAGTGAGTCGCTTACTGCTCTCATTTAAAAAATTATGCCTAGGGCCAAAAATACGTGTTGCAACGCCAGGTTTAAACTGAAAATCTACCATATTTTATTCCACAAAGATATTCAATAGGCCATAGCTTTTGAATTTGTTTGTAGTCAGGGGCAAAACAATTAAGACTACGAGATCAGTGTGTTACGTTCTATTAACTGAAATATTCTCGCCTGTCTATCTACTTTTTAGGCCGAAAATCACGAGATGGAATGATTTCCATCTCCATATGAATTCAACGGAAAATAGCCCTGCCAAAAGGGAGCATTAAATAACATTGATGAAAAAACTACAAGACTAAAAATGACGAAAAGCCTCTTTTTTTTTCTTCTTCTTCTTCCTTTCCTCCTCTTTCTTTGCACATAATCCTTTACTTGCATCCTTCGTAACATTTGACTAAATGCAAATCTTATGTTGGTAAAGAACCCCCTGACAATTTCTGCACAAATGAATCAAAATACTTTTTTTGGGGGGGGGGGTAAAAGAGGTCGACGAAAATCAAAATGCTGTAGACATCACTAATCACATTGATGAGCAACGTATTTTTTTCCATAGCGCTTTTACATATTCTTAAACAATAAGTGATTTTTTAAAAAGAAAGATACCCATCTGATGACTGATGACTGAATAAAAGTGATCTGAAGTAGAAATTAGCCTCAGTTTACAAGCAGAAAATGACATTCTAACTCTTTCAGATATAAAATTCCATACAAAAATTTGATAAATACCATAAGGCACTAAAGTCGGCTGCACTTTAGAAGCTGTTTTAACAGCTTGTTTTAATTGTCAGGAATTGTTACCATTCTTGAAATTCAATAACTACCATAACGTCAGCAACAGCGTTACTATTAATTATTAAGAATACTTAATAGCAATTATTCTTAACTAAATTAGTCAAGCTTTTCTTCCTCCATGCTTTGCCAGATTTTTATACATGAGAAATCTTTTCTTACTATTCCAGTAAAATCCATCAAATGTGATAGAGTGGAGAATTTTTCGAATTCGATTTCGGTAGAAATACAGTCTAAGTGTATTGCGAAATATCGGCTTGGAAATATATTATCTCTAGGAATTCAGTGCTTGTTGAAATTCCAAATTTTTCAACACGCAACACTACACATAATGCCATTTCTTGGTTATGGGATTCCTACATAATTTGATATGCAATGCGGAATTTTTTTTTTCCATTGTTTGATTGGAGCTAAGTTGTTTTCCTTCACCCTATTTCTTTGCAGAATTTTCTGGATGTCGACTAGAATGTTAGCCTTCGTATATTTGTTGGAATGATCAAACCAAAGCAGATGAGGTTGCGAGACGAGTATGTCCTGCGTGGTAATTGTATGCATTCGATCTGATATCACGTTTGAAAATCTAAGTGTGCGAGAGAAACTCGATCAGTTTAAAATCAGACTCTATGTACATTTTCAGTTCAAATCTCTTAAGAACGTTTCTCAAATCTGAGGGAGGATTTGAACCGAAAGCACATGGATGGGCGTTTCTTTTATTGCACTACTGAGGCACTTTCGTTTCATTGAATTGCCTTAGTAGCGCAGTAAAAGAAACGTCCATGTGCTTTGGGTTCAAATCCTCCCTCAAACTTGAGAAATGTTTTTATGTGAATCCCATCTACAAAAGGTTGTAAACGTGTAGTATAGTACATTAATATGAATGGACTAAGGAATAGATAAACTGGGAACCTTGCTGCAGTCACCAAAGACTTTTTCAAACCACTTTAGGCCCTCAAGGATGGAGGGTTCACACAGTTTGGGGGCAACAAAGGTTGCTAGGCTGATGAAATGTTTGTGTTTTGTTAACTTTCTTTGAAAAAAGAAAGAAAGAGCTAAATATATATCGCATGATTTTTTCTATCTTATAGTTGCAGTTTTACAGCGTACTGAGTTTATACTGTACCATTATAAAATACTGCTTTACTCCGATTTTCTTAATTGCAACCGTGTAAAAGTATTTAAAGAGAAAAATTGCGGTTTTCTTTTTACACCTTTCAGCTGCACTGGCTTAGATAAGTACATCGACCGACCACTTAAATTCTCTCAAGCAGGGACATTTACTAAGTGTCATTGATCAGTGCACGTAAAATGGCTTGCACTCTAATATCATCAGTGCTTTTTTTCCTGATATTTCATTCCTTTCCTGTGAAGTATTCCAATAGCATCTTTACGATTCGTCTTAGAAAGATTAACATCGTTCGCAATTAATCTGAACTGTGCTTTGAACACTTGGTCACTAATCGAATAATAGCTGTAGGGATGTAAATACTGAAAACACCATACATAATAGAGAAATGTAAATACTGTAAACAGCATGCGTAACGAAGGAATGTATAAATACTGTAGAAAGAGTGCATAAAAGAGGATTGTTATTGCTGTAATAAGCATGCATAACAGCGGATGTACTTTAGAAGACGTGTATAAGAGAGAGAGAGACATGTAAATACTAAAAGCATGAATAATGGAGTAGTGTAAATACTGTAAAAAGTTTGCATAACAGAAGAATATAAACACTGTAAAGACCATTTCGGTGAGGGATGTAAATAATGTAAAAATCATGCATTACAGTATTTACATGCCCCTCTTACGCAGTTTTTTCTATACGGTATAAAATACCGTACAAAAACATGACTAAAAGTCAAAGTAAAATAATGGAAACAAAGTACGTCGAATGCAAATACAAAAGTTTCCTTTAATGTATACCTAAAACTGTTACGGTTTTCACTAACAGAGAACAACGTGTATTAACATTTTCACCAACATTCAATTCTAGAGAATGCGTTATTTATCACACTGCATTCGAAATGCGATCAATGTATTCTCTTTTATACTTATACCAGTCCCAAATTTACTGACGTGAAAGCCGTTATATAATTAAGGTAAATGGTACCGAAATACAAAATCATCCCCAATTTACGTAATGCTATTATATAATAATGTATTGTATTTTAAAGTGAATTTGCATTTTAATTGACATTTAAACAAACGAAATTCGATATCTCTAACATGAATATATCTCAGCTAAGGATATATATATATATATATATATATATATATTTGTTTTTCAGAAAGTTAAACTGTCAAAACCAAAATCTACAATATTGTATTTTTTGTTGTTAAATCCAAACATTCTAACATGGTTTGCGTGCAAACGGCAATCTCCGTCATGTTTTCTTAGTATATTTTGAATATATGAATCATCTGTTACCTAGACCCTTTTTTTATCCTTTTTTTTTTTCGTTTTGATTTCCCGAACTGTAGACGAATCTAATATTGATGCTACGAAATTCTTTATTCTGATATAATGCAGACGTTAAAACTTTCGTTTTAACGTCTGAAAGGATGCCGATCACTGATCAAATAGCGGTAACACCGTTTTGGTTTGTTTGTTTTTTTCCTTTCCCATTTATAAGTAGATATATGTTTAAAATATTTCTTTTCGCATTTTCTTTGCATGCGATCTTTTCATGAAGAATTTCCATTATGGGAGAAAAAGAATTTTACGTTACAATAAGAAAACATGATAACCCGATGTATGAATTTGAAATATTGGATTTATTACATACTGTAAAATGCAGCGCTAGACATTTCCTACCTTTTACTAAAATCTCAGTCGGATTTTATTTCTTTTATACCTTTATTTTTCGAATAATTCTTTCTTTAGTACCATTTCATGTTAGAATGCTAAATGATTTATTATATAATGGTGTAGTGTATTATGGTATCGTTTTCTTTAAAAAGGTATAATTCACTCTTAAGAACGGGTGCACTTTAAAGGGAAAGAGTCGGGTTTTAGGGAATCTAATATCTAAGGAATATTACTTTGAAATTATTGCTTAAGTTCGATCTTCTAAATAGTTCATAATTTTTCTTCATTTATTAGAACTTGGCTCTGGCGATGAGATTATTTAAACCCTCCATTTCCGTCAAGTAACTGATATATATCGCTTCTCTCACTTGTGATATTTCAGCTACCTCTTCGGGGTTAATGTACCTGAAATTACTGCTAAGTTCTCCTTCGACACAGAAGTTACACCTAGTATATTTGCTTTTCCACTGTACCGCAGTAGTAGTGCTCTACAGTTGATTCTATCATATTAGGTTTTTCTTGTGTAACTTTTATTTCATGTCAGAGACAATTGTCTGTTTCTCCATTTGGCTTTAGTAACCATTTCTGTGGAAAGGAAATGATAGATGAACATCGCTTTGTCGCGAAGAAGAATGAGTGGATTAAGAAAAAAGGGAGCTTTCTGACAATAGAAATTTTATTCATTGAACTTTCCAGAAAGAGATTAACCATCCTATTTTTGGATATATTGAGAAAACCGGATAATTTTATTTAAGAAAATGTGCATTTTCCTTTTCCTAACCTAATTTCAAATTCACAAAGGTGTGGGAAATGTTTTAAAAATCGAAAAATTGTTTATGAAAGTTTTGATTTCATTTTTATAAGAATGTGGTTTATATTTATATTTCGGAAATATCTGTCGTGCTGTGCAATTTAATTAACACGAGAAAGAAGGATTTTTGTAGAGATTCAAAATTTGCGAATATCAGAATTCACAGGATCGATATTGGAATAAAACTCCGTAAGTGTACTTGGTTTCTGGTGACTTGTTCGGAATCCCTTTACAGAAGCAGTTCTTTAGCTTACGTGACATATTTTTATCGGTGACAACACTGAAAATAGAAGTATATTCATTCATTCTCTATTGCTTCCCGGATTATCAATAACTGTCTAATGCTATATTATTGACTGTTTCCAGAAAAAAAAAAACTGAATTTATTAATTACGAATGTTGAAGATTTATGAATACTTCACTCTCGTAAATTATTTCCACATTTTGTTAAATATAAAGTTGCATTTTCTTTAATGCCATTGCATCCACTAACGTGAAAGGAAGAGGAACACAGAATAATTTATGCTGATTAAGTTTATAACTGAAGTTTAGTTAACGCTCCGCAAAAATTAATATTAATCGAATGGTTTTCCAAACTGACGTTTCGACTTCGGTATAGATATCTGGAAAGTACAACTCTATTAAGAGATTATAATTCACGGATTAAGGAGACAAAATCAGGACACCTTTCAGAATTCATCATATTCTGATGTTTTCTTTTTTGATTTCCTAGAAATCGTTGCTGTGAAAGAAAGCAAACTGGAAACAGCATTTTTCCTCTCCTAACTTCGTGCTAACAAGATTGCATGAGGGAATACAGTTTGCCAGCTCTTAACAATACCTTTATCTATGCAAGATAATATATGAATACTAATAATTATTTGATATCATATCGTGTATTAAATGCTTCCATCATCGCCACGGCTACCGGATATCTCGATTTTCAGACAAGATTGCGTGACACCGGCAATATATCCATAGTTGAGTATCTCCTCCCAATTCATTAATTCATTCGTTCTCTTTTCTGGTAGTCACAACAATGCTTATAAGTTGCCAGGTCTGATATTTAGAGAGGAAACCAAAACATATACTCGAAGAATAGGTTGTTGGTTGACATTCCTGGAAGCTTACCTCAATAAGGTGCTATTTTATAGAAGTGAAGATTTCTTTTGTTAGTAAAATGTCTCTTGGGAAAAGAAATCTTGCTTGTATTTGAATCAGTTTTTATCTCTTAGCAACGTATAACATCAGTTATATTTGAATTGTTGAAATGATTTAATTCCTTTGTATCATTAAGTACGCATGACACGTTCTTCTCATGACTGTGTTCGTTCATCATAGCATAGTAATACTGTATTAATAACACTTTCATTCACGAATTATTGGAAACCAAAACACACTTAGAACAGTGAAAGAATTAAGGATTTTCCATGAAAGTTAAGATAATCTCTGCTGTGTACACCAAACATGGCACTTTTTCAAATTGTTTCAGACCCACAGTAAACAAGATGATGGTGCACACCAAAAAAGAGCAAGAAAAATCATTTACCATTTAAAAAGGCATCCAAAACTACTCTCGTTTTAAATAATTGGCATATTTATTTGTAATACTACATTCTTCATTCATTCTCAATTAAAATCCTTACAAAAAATTTTATGAATTACTTGAGAAAATTTTGAGAGATACAAAATTGCATTAATGCACATTAATAATCGTAATAACGAAGGTTGTGGGTTCAAATCCTTCTCCCCGCATAAACATGGACGTTTGTGATTTTCCTAGGTAGTAGATGATTATTGCCATTACCGTCTTGCTTATTGGGTGAAGTTGTTTGATAAAAATCAATGTTTAACTCTAGAGCAAGATGACAGATTATTAAAAAAAAGTAAAGAAAACACAACAAAATCTATGAAATAAATAATAAAACAGAAAAAAAAATCCATAACTTGCCAACTGTGCAAATATACTATAGTATTACAATCTTTTGGGGGGCAGGAATCATTTAAAAAATCTGGTAATCTCTCTGCAGCTCTGTAGTTATGTTCACCAGAAAGGTATATTTTCAATACTAGTCCAAACAGGAACTAAATGGATGGTATTTATGGTATCTATGCTAAAATAAGTATGGAAACAAAAAGATAATATCTTCGATCTCTGAGAAATGCATGTAGATAAAAGAGAACAATAGAAATCCTATTTAAACGGAGTTATTTCTTGGGATCTCTAGGCACGTACATTTCAAGTACTTATCTGAATCCAATTACCTCAAGGTTATGACACATGGATGTCACATAAAAGGGCGAAAGGGATATATTCCCATGTATTCCCGTGTGGCAATCAGTCCCTTTTCGTAATCGATATTGTAAGGTAAACTGTGTTCGCTGTTTGTGGAAGAACACGAAAGTTACGAAAAGAGCTCTGCTTGATTCAGCACGTAGCGTCTTTTAGTCTACAAAATATTTTAATGAATAGAAAGATGGCTTTAAATCGAGAGAGAGAAATAGAGTATTATGTATTATAGAGAAAGCCGTTGTTTTTATCAAAAAAATTAAACGTCTAAATACTTATTTTTTTATCATCAGAAATGATTAGTTTATAGTATGCATCCAGGATAAAAATGGATTCTTCGGTTTATCATTTTTCCTTTAACCAATAATGCACGGCTTGATTTATTTAAACCGAAAAGTTTAATCCATTACTAGTTGTTCTATTATAACACTGTTTGGCATTCTTGAAAATAATCTTATCTCATCTTCCTTTCCCCCCTCTTTTACCTTGCGGTGTCGAGGGTTTATTAATCAACGGACCTCAACCCGTTCACAGGATAAGGTGGTCAGTCCTACGCCCCGGTGTATCCTATGTCCGTAGTGTTGAGTTCTCAAGACCGGTTTGCCTGCTTTGCGGGATGAAAACCCCGAGAATAAACTGGGGGAAAAAACCCTGCTGTCCACGCCCAAGACCGGCTAACTTGGCTATGGCTGAGGAAAATCCTTCAGCTCCTCACGACGGGAATAGAACCCAGGACACTCCTTCTCCATGCATATGGATGTGCAATATTATGACGGGTATTCGCGCAAACTCTTTTAGTTCATTAAACGTTGAATGTGAGCAACTATAAACTGATCATTACTAAATGCAGAAACTTCTGTAACTTGATAATCTAAGTTCACTGTCATTCGTCATATCTTGCATACTATAGTTTGATAGCGTTTCTATAAATGACAGTATTCTTAATATCCTTCTCCGTGTTACATTAAACATATTTTACAATTCTAGAACAACCTGAAAGCATCCGCAATCTCTAAGTAAGATTTTTATTAATTGAGCAATTAATTCAAACATTAAATAAGTAGCGAGCAGGGCTCTTCCAAACAAGTGCGAAACCTGCTTTGAAAATAATGAAGCATATTTAACTGCGCGCAATAGTTTGTTCAAAGTACTACCAGGTACTTTGATCTTAGTGTACATGTTTAGCGTGCATATCACGTTTTAACATTAATTGGCATCCTTCCTACGTTTTCACCGAGCAAAACAGCATTTAACCAGCGGTAATTTTCATCCTTTGACCAATTAAATCTAAATACTACATAATCATCACTATACTCTTTATTTAATTTGGTTTTAAATTCAATCTTAACAGCGCCAGTATTCGCAATTTCTTTAACTGGTAATGATTCAACAACAAATCCTTAAACTGTTTACCATAATATTTAAGAGAGTTTAGTAAAATTTGTAAGCACCTATTAGATACGTTTTGTATAATAGGTAGATATCAACCTGTTATCTTATTAACTCCATTCTTATTAACTACTTATTAACCTCATTCCGGTGGATCAGATTTTATTGAATTTAATATTAGAAACCTTGTAAACTTTCTCCAGACATATCAATTTGGATTTACCTCGACTACCCACACTATTTTATTAATGATCGACTTTCTTTCTCCTATCACTAGTTTCCGACCGTAGGTGATTTTGCAGGCATTGCCCACAAAGTATTCCTGGTGAGATTTTTACAGGGCAGTTCATCATTGCTTTCCACAATCCCCCCCAATTTTATCCGGGCTCGAGACCGGCATATGACTGGGAGGTATTCTTGACTGTAATCCATGTGTGTTCGCGGGACTAATTTGCCCATTTTATGGGACAAAAAACCTAGTTTCGGGGTGAAAAACTCCCCTATCTCCTTATAGACCGGCTAAGTCACCTTTAGTCGAAAGAGACCAGATAAAGTTTCCTCTCGTCATTGACGGGAATCGAATCCAAGTCTTTCCCACCAAAGGGTTTTGTCTATACTGACTGGGCTGTGGAGGTCCTGTTTTAGATAAAGTTGTCAAAGCGATTAGAAATGTGATAAAGAATTACATATAAGTACAGGTACAGTTAAGTGCTATAATAATTATAGTTAATAATTAATGGTATAGCTAATTATATAGTTATACAGTTCATTGATAGAGTACGAGTATATTTATAATTCTTGTATATTTAACTATTAACGCATAAAGTTATTGATGGTTAGAATATCATATACCCGTAGTTATAGTATATAGTGATAAAGAAAGAAAAAACAGCCCCAGTCTGGACAGACTAAATGAATTACATTTATTTGTTGTTTGATATCTGTCTAAATAAACTGTTTGCAGTATATATTAAGCCAATGACGTCCGTAGGTTCAGTATAATAAGCAAATAATAATTATATATATATATATATATATATATATATGTATATATATAAAATAAAAACAGCCATGTCTAGTCACTTAACGTGGCAATCTGAAATGAGAGAACCAGACAATTGACTTAACAAGGCAGACACTTTTTAATGATTAATTCATGCAAAAAGAATTGGGGGGGGAATTCAGTTGCAATATTTGTTTTTATGTTTCTAAAACTATTTTTTCCATTAAAGTTGGTTATTACACCGAAGAGTTCACTGTGCATATTGAGTTAGATGGATATACTAATAAGCCTAAATGGATTTTCCCTGTTCTAGGTGAGCACGTGTCAACAATAGTCACGCACACTGCTTCCAAACATTCATTTGAATATTCGTTAAGTTCTTTTTTCCGGTCTGTTTGCAGTCAGCATTAAATAAGTAGTTTAACAATATTAAATGAGTGCTGGGGGAGGAGAGGAGGGCAGGTTTATTAAGACCATTCGAGCTTCATATAACGGGAGAAAGGGGACATTTCAAATGTACACGCTCGATGTTTTTCTTTTTCTCCTCCTCGCATTTTTCTTTATGAACTAGTTAAGAATTATTTCAATATAAGAATAAGACATTCATCTAGAAAAAGGCTTAGAAGAAATGCAAATTTTGAAGAAGTTTCAGTTTCGTAATACCCAACCTTAGCGTCCATTTTAACGTGTACTCACACCAGTGATATTAGTAAAAGAACGAATAAATAATCCAACAGACTTTCGAAAAGTAAGGTCAGTAATCACATAAACTAAAAACACTTATATATGATGATGAAGTATTCCAGATGGAGATATTGTAAACATTAACATAAAAATGCGATCATGTAAAGAGAAACAAATCTGTGTGTGTGTGTGAGAGAGAGAGGGAGACCCACTTGCATAAGAATAGAGGGTAAATTAGACGTTTGTGTAATATATGGTGACAGAAATATTCTTGCAGTGACAGAATGGTTAAGGCTATTTCAGAAAAGAAAATTGCTAGTAGAAATATTTGCGATGCGAAGATCTCTAGAAAATAAACTGGAATATGAGACTTAGTCTATTTCTTTCTAATAAATTATTCAAAGCGTAAGAGACGAAACTGTTAAGGGGAATAGAAAACAGAATATCTTAGTAGACAGCAAGAATTTGTTCAATTTTCCATCATATAGAAGTGGTTGGAAGTGATAAATATAAAATAATACTATTGATAAAGGTGCGAGAAAGAAATTGCGAATTGTGAATGAAATTATAAGGAGAGTAAACTTTAAAAACAGGACACAAAATATAAACAGAAAGAGGGGATAAAGAGAAATAGGTTACATTATTTTGGGATGTTTTGGAATTGCGGCAAAGGCAACTACGTCTGTGAATCCAGGACATTCTGGATTCAACCGCCTACTCAAGGGTCAATTGAAAAGTCTCAAGGCCAACTTTGAGCTTTTTATTTATGTGCAGAGAGGTTACCTGGTTTTAAATAATCTTTGTTATGTGATAATTAAGTGATGTCGTTAATAGTGGTCTAGATGATTTTGGTTAAGTGACAAAATAAGCATCTGTCTCCCATCCCTACTGCTATGATATTACCTTTCCCAAATGGATAATTAAAGTGCATACTCATACAACTTTACTCGTAGCTACTCCCCCGTAGATAATTCAGTAGGAAGAACCACCTTCGTTGAATGGATTTGAGTTGGAATGCCATCTAAAAGGCGAGGAAAGAGGGTTTGCCAGGCAGAAGAGTTATTTACTCCTAAAACAGAAAATGCATTTATTGGCAGACATAGTTGATTATGCAGGTTGGATTAACTTCTCATATCACTATCAGGCTTACAATAATCCAAGAGTAACTAGATTCATCAGACTATTGGAACTGGTACATAAAACTGGATACTTCGCTGCATATAATGAGTACAGAAAAAGGAGTACCCAACGAAAGACGAGCAGCTGCAGGTATAGCCATCATGATCAACAATAAATGGAAAAACAAAATTGAATCCTATAACTGGATCTCTGAAAAACGGCCAGACTTAAATTAAATAAGAAATTTATTACAATCATAGGAATATATGCACCCGAAGAAGGAAAAAAATCTGAAACTGAAACCTCCGAAACGTAATTCAGAACACAAATAAACAAAATTACTTAATCACTGCAGGCGATTTCAATGCTAGAATTGGAATCAAATACATTTAAAGATTTAATAGGTAATCGAGGAGAAAACACCATAAATAACAATGGAAGAGAACTCAGGGAATTTGTGGCCTATAATAGCTTGAAAATCACCAACAGCTTCTTTAAACAAAAAGATATACATAAATATACATGGGAAGTCAGAGGGTATAAAAGCATCATTGACAATATAATAGTGGGTGAAAAACTAAAGAAGTTGGTAAGAAATTGCAACGTATACAGATGATGCAATATTGACTCAGACCATTATTTATTAATCAGTACTATTAAGATCCCAAACCAGATAAATAGAAACAATACAAGAACACAAAAACAAAAGCATGAGCAATTTAAGATAGATCTGTTACAGCAAGATAGTATCAGAGAACTATATCAAAGAAGATTTACAAATCATACAAAGAAAATAAATGAAGATACAGATATAAAAAAGGAATGGCAAAACATTAAACAAATAGTAAAATAAGCAGCATATGAAGCCATAGGAACAAAACTGAGAAGAAAAAGGAAGGACTCAGAAACTGGAGCCCAGAAATAGAATCTTTAATAAGAAAGAAATCTACCTTAAATGGTTAAACGACAGAACCGTAGAAAATGAAACAGAATATAAAAGAATCAGAGCAATAAGAAGAAGAGAAACCAGGAAAATCAGAAGACAAGATTGAGAAAATTTGGATCAAGATTAGACCATGACATGAATGGACCTCAACTAAAGAGCTATAAAATCATTAAAAAATGACTCAAGAAACAAACAAAAATCTACAATTAGAAGGCCCCTCCACAAAAGAATGACTAATCACTTCTAAACAATAATAATCAAATTGAAATAAAATAAGTAATAAGTCAAGAAACAAATGAAGAACCAATACAGCTAAATGATCTAAGGAAAATATTGGAAAAGCAGAAAAGCTACAGGAGAAGATGGAATAAATTCAGAACTATACAAATACAGCTCTAAACTATTTCAATTACGATTAATTAAATTTCTGAACAGAATATGGGAAGAAGGAAACATTCCACAAGAATGGAAGACAGCAATAGTTATAAACATATTCTTAAATAGGAAACAGAAAGGATTGCGGAAACTACAGAGGAATATCCTTCTTAAATACATGCTATAAAATATATCTAGATATAATTAAAAGTAAATTAACACCATGGGCTTAGAAAATTATTGGAGAAGAACAACGCGTCTTTAGGAAAGGAAGATCTTGCACAGATCCCACATTTACAATCAAACAAATTATAGAAAAAAAGAATAGAATTTAACCTGCCAACATATATGGCCTTCCTAGATTATGAGAAAGCCTATGATCAAATCAACAGAACAGAATTAAACATTATACCACAAAAGCAATAGCAAATATAATGGAAGAAAGCTATATATATACACGGAAATAACTTCAAGAGAGTGGAGGAAAAACAAAATCATAGGAATTAAAATAGGAAATAAATAATTAATCAGCCTATTGTATGCTGACGATCAAGTTATGTTTGCTGGAAATGAAGAACAATTACAATAGAACGGTATGACATGAAAATCTGAATAAATAAATCGAAATCAATAGCATTTCAAGGTAGAGAAATTAAAAGATAAAAACTAGTAACCATAACAAAGTAATAGAACAAGTGAAGAAATTTAAATATCTGGGAAATTACATAAGCCCCAATGGAGAAATCGACATTGCATATAAAAAGCAAAAATTCCTAACAGTCATTGGTACTTTGAATGGACACTTCAGTAAACAGATGTCCAGAACAACCCAAATATAACTATATAAAATAATAGCCAAACCAATTTTGAAATATGGCAGTGAAATATATACTTGGGGAGAACGAGATAAAAGACAAGTGGAAGCTGCAGAAATGAAGTTTCTAAGACCTCTCGCAGACTATAAAAGAATAGACAAGATAAGAAACGAAGAAATAAGAAAACAATTATCCATAATTAACATAACAGACGACATCACAAACTATAGAAAGAACTGGAAAAACCACATAGAAAGAATGAATGAGGACAGATGGCCAAATATTGCCTGGAAATAAAAACCAAAGGGACACCGATCAAGAGGAAGACCCAGGAGGAGATGGGTAGAAGACTTTTTAAACCCTTGGAAATGTTACAGGCAAGCAATTGCCTAATACGGAAAGCCAAGAAGAAGAAGAAGAAAAACGCTAAAAAGTAAAATACGATGAACTTTAAACATATATAATAATTTATTTACTACAGGCAACAAGTTGCAACGGTAAAATACTAATTTATCTATTTAATAATATTAACAAATCTCTCTCTTAGATTTAATTATTTAGTACTTCCTAAAGACTAGAAGATAGACTACGTGCAAATTCCAGCATCAACTTTAAAAACGATATCATAGATGAGAGTGGATGCTGTAAATCAGACTTCTCGGTTCAAACTTCAACGCCTGGCTGGACCATGCGAGGGTTCTAGAAAACCATAGCAATTTTAAAACGCTGCCACCGTCTCAATTAATAAAGTTGAATGCCAACCACTGGAAATAATTCAGTGAATTGTATTTTAAGGTGTGACTCCAACCATAACAAGGTAGTTACTATGCTTAATGCTACTGTATAGACAAAGACATTGGAAATATCATACCTTTGTATTTCACTGTCTTTCGTAGAGCGTGGCAGTATTTAAACATATGAAACAAAAAATAAATATGAAATATACTTTCACTTGAAATGCACACAATCCAGCAAATTTCATCGAGGAAGAGATCCAAGATAAGAGTCCATTTGTTGTGTAGACAGACTTTAGTTTATATTACTTAGTAGTAGTTTTTATCACTTTTTTGAAAAAAAAACTATGTAATTAACCTTGTCAGTAAGTCGCTTATTGACAGTTAAAGAGCTACTGGAAAAGTAAAATGTTAACGTAAGTATATTTAGCACTATAATTGATTTGTCAAATTTATTAATACCAAATATTAGTGACACTTCAATTCTGATGTCACTGTGATGATAGTGGAGTAGAATACAGTGTAATAATAATATTGTAGCAGTACTTCACATTTACCTCATCTGATGATGAGGATATAATGTTTTACGTATTCTAGATTGCAGTCATCCGTCAGATTTTTTTCAAGAACTAAAGTTCTTTCCAAATAACACAAAAACTAGGTCTACGTAATTACTTCATGTTACGCATACTCTTTTAATAGTTTATTCAGCTAATGTGAACACTTCATTCCATGATTATTTTCCATTAAAAAAAAATAAATCCATTTGAGTCAAGTGTAGAATGCAATTTCCTATGTGCGGTTTTAATCACTTCGGACATTTGGAATGAATTGAATTCAAGATGAACAGAAAAAGAGAGAGTTAACAAAAACTGCATTTCTTAAGTTAATAATGATTCTTGGAGCAGTGCAGCCAGAGATCTGGAAGCGTGCCACCAAAGATATTTCCTCCAGTCGTCTTTCTTTCTTTCTTTTTTTTTTTTTTTCAATTTCTAATAGCTTCAGTATAGTGAAACATGTACAAACCCGAAGACTTTAGCCTACAGTATTTTTTAATTTGGTTCATAATTCTAAATTTGATCCAGAGGGATCAAGAAAGGTCTTTCAAACCACTTACGTGTTGCAAAATGTATAACGTCTCCACTGTAACTGAGAAAAACAACAATCAGCACGATCATCTCCATCATCCCACTTAAGCACGCAGATATTATTCATTTTGTATAATTGAAAGAAGGATTATGATGTTTTGAATGCACGTTAATCACAATTTAATCTGCAAAGCGGGTATCGTCATCAGTTATATTTGCAATGTCTGTAATCTGGTTAATTCCAGTCGTATTGTTCCCACTCGAAATTGAATTAGTAATTGTCCTCCCATCTCCGATAACTGTGAAGGCAAAGTACCTTCTGTCACGCAAAACCATTTACTGCTACTTAATTATCACTTGTAACCTTTCGCTGTGCTTATAATTATAAAATTCTGTTAAAATATTTGTCTTGCCTCAAAAGGGCACAGAAGATGTAAGACAACATGTAATTATCTCAGAACACCCAGTGCTATTCCACCCCTCTGGACGTCTGCATTTAAGGGATATTTGTCACTAGCCTTTAATTGCTACTTAGAGAACTGTCTAGTAATTGTGGCTAACTCACACCATAAGAAATTTGATTATGTCTTCAGTATATGGCGATTTTGGAGCTTCAGACACTTTAATTGGGATAATTATGTATATTTTGTGGCTCTTAGTTGCCGCCTTTGACAGTAGGAAAACCATTTTAACACTTTTTATTAGTTTCTCGGTCATTAAAATATTTTATTTGCCGATTGAAATCCAAAACTTAACAAACCGTGGTAAAGAGATGCTGTCTGTACGTTGAAAATGTAAACTAAATGAAGTAATTAGTCTGTATTTCACTAGAGTAATATTTTAAATGATTTGTATATCTTGAAGTGTACAAATATTTTTAATAAGTGGACAGTCTGAGAATGACATTTGCTTTGGTTTGGATGAAATAAATGCTGATTAAAAGAGAGATAGGGATAGACTATTGACAGATTAATAAATATTCATTAAAATAAACAAAACTAAAATTCTAGATAGGGAATTTTTATTCTCCTAAATCTAAATTAAAATTACAGAAAAAAAATTCCTGTTTAGCTACCATATAATTTATAATCTGTGTCACTTGTTTTTACACTAGACATTTCAGAGTTTTTGCAGGTTAGTTTATAGAGTACATCTACATCGTATTAGTTTAGGATTATTAATAATCCTAAATGATTGTTCATCATTTAGAATTATTAATAAATGAATTCGGATGTGGCTCAAACAGGAAGCATTGATTAGAATTACCGTTAAAGCAGTAAGTCGGGAGACTACGGTTTTATGTTGGTGAACCGTGTGCGCGTTGGCCAGCGGTATTGTCGTGTCTGGAGAGATGGACACCAGAGTTTCAGAGAAGAGAAACTTGCGCCTCCGCATGACATAGGATAGTTCAGCTGAGAAAATAGAATCTAATGATCATTTAAGAGTTATTAACAATAACAAAAAAAAGGGTTAGTCTTAATACTCATGTAAGAATAATTCTGATATTGAGACACTTTTTAGCTTCAATTTCTTGTAAGAATTGGCTACTTCCCTGCAATCTATATTACTTATAATGAAATGTGTAGGAGAATACTGTGTGGAGCAAGTCACTCAATCAGAATAAAACGAAGAAAGTACCATTATGGCTTTCACACACTCCCATATAGCCAAGGGCTTATCGCTTAATCAAGACACCATCCCTGGAAAAATTCGCGTATCTTTTTTCCAGATAGCAAAGCGCTGTCGAATATCCGTGGACACAGTGATCAGTGAATCCGGTGTCTTATCAGGGATATCCGAAAAGGAAATTATATTCGCCAAGACTGTCTATCAGTGCCAAAGCAGTCACATGATTCCAGTGGCTAACCGTTAGGCCTAAGGATATCACTTTGATAACGGTGAGTGGATAGAAAATGATAGAAGAAAAAAACACGGTTCCAAAGTGAATTTTAATGTAAGAGTGTAATCTTCATGGCACAAATATAGTAAAACATGATTAAAGTCGTGGCATTCTTTTTTATTGGTATGTTCTTGCATAAATGCAAGAACACGTTTTGAAAAAAATGGAAATTATATAAAATAAATGTGAGCGGTGGTCTCCATTCCTCATTCAGATATTTTTATATTGCCTTCTTCTTACGTTGTATCCTTTATTTTGTATTTAATTGTATCTTGTATTTAATTGTATCTTGTATTTAATTGATTAATATATAAGGGCTGTAATGTTATCGCCTAATAAATTTTAAACCATTGATCGATCTTCATGAACTGTAGCGATACAACCTTCAGGAGTCCGGATCCATTTATTTTCCATAAGTCTCTTGCTTCTACGAAACAAACATAACAAATTAAACTCTTGGGGGTGGTGGGAGAAATTATGCAATAAAGAATTAAACCTCCATAAAACAGTGTGCGTGTCATTTGCTTTCTGACTTACCATCAACGCTGTAAGCATTTAACACTAGAGCTCTCTTTATAAAGCAGCATTTACAAAATGCGTAGTTTTAATCTGGATTGTAGATTTACACATGATCAAACCTACTTATATAGTTGTATCATCATCCTAATATAAATAAAGCAATTTATTGATTTCTTAGAAATATGGGAAACCATCATGCTTGTTCGATATTCTGTAGACTCTGTTGTAATTAGAGAGCTAACTACTTTAAAATTTAAAATTTCTACCCAGAAAATAGGGGGAAAAACGCTTTTATTACTTCAGTCGTTTTCGAGCTTCCATGTTAATCCTTAACATATATTGCTTTTTCCCCGTAGCGCAGTTGTGAGGATACCATGATATTCGTCGATCCGTTGGAACATATTCGTTAGAATTCCGCCCAACACTCCGCTATGGATGAAATTTCCAAATTCTGGGAGGAAAACTATGAATTCCGTATGACCCCGGATAACACATCTTCAATTGAAAAGCTGTTATAAAAAAAGTCTTGTGGTTTTTCTTTCAAGAAAATTCTCGATTTTACGATGGTTTGCTAGTCTTATTCGCTTCGGTCGACACACTCTTTCCCTGCATTACGATGAATAAGAATTTCTGTGTACTCAAATGCATGCATGCATTTATTTCAGTCACTAAGTTATTCATCATAATTTCTAGGAGACTGTATACTTATCTTGGAGGGCTGTACGCCTGTAGACCCATGAAATTCTATCTTCAGAGAGTTCTGTTTTTGAATATCTTATCTACAAGCGACAGACTGCTGAATTAAGACATCTTTCAACACAACACATGTAGCAAAGTTAGTTTGACTTATTCAACCTCCAGACTTAGTTGATGACATGTCTACTGCCTGTCAATTTTCAGTAGAGACGGGAGAAGATGCTCTTCATGGCCAAGAAATCAACAAGAGAAATATTCAGTGGCAATGTCGTATCAGCTTCGAAAATCTTATCTGTCTAGCAATTGTTCCACATAGCATTTTCCTCTATGTGGGTTTTCATTTAAATGATGTTTACATATTCGGAAATATTAAAATCTTTCACAAGTTCATTGGCTCATTCTTGATTATCGAAATTGGTGATTCAATGCGGTGCTGTCATTTCCCTTCGTACTTGTATTTCTCTCAGATTAAATTGAAGGATGTCATATTCTTCTACATTGGACGAATTTGATGCAGCCAACATTATAAATGAAGGATGTCTATCGAGTAGTTTTTTTTATGTCTAGAGACACAGAATGTTCCAAATCCGGAAGAGTGCTGTCACTTTATAATTGCAGAGTTTCTTCTGTGTTAAAAGCCCCAATCAGAGCGAAAGAAGCATTATAAAGACCTTATATCTAAAGGTGAATCATCAAGTCTTATCCGGAGGTGATATAGTTGCTCGTTCTCCAAAGTTAAATCCCCTCCATAAACAAATTGGGGAGTGCGTGCTAAAAATCGACACGTATAGTGTAGTTTAAATGAAAGTTAATGCTTACAATTGGAAAATTGAGTGTTGTGAGTACAGCAACAACCTCTATGCAGTTTTAGTCTAGGAAGATAAAAATTCATTTTATTCTTCTTCGAATTTTTCCTTGATCAAAATAAACAACGGGAAAAATAAATTACATTTGAAAAGATGCGAATTTTGTTTTCCCTCTTGCTTGGATAAAACAACAAAAGATTATTTTAAACAGATTCCACAAAGTACTTAATCTCTCAAGGTTAAATCCTTTGAAGGCTCGTCTTAGCATCGTATGGCGATGCTAAGACGATGCAAAATAAAGACTCTGCATCCTGCAGAGTCTTTATTTTGCATTTCATTGGCATAAACGATAAAGTTATTTTAAATTCTTAGAGGAATATTCAGAAGTTACAATGCCTATAAGATGTCAGTAAGAAGGCATTTGCGTTCCTGTTGTTCACACATAATATTATTTATTTTATTTTCCTTGTGTAGCACCCGTGTCCCACGGGCAATTTAAATTAACATTCCATGCCGGTTTCATTCAACAGGAAATAAAAACTGATTGCCAAAGTGCACTTTCGACGTTAACGCAAAGTGGCATGATAAAAGTCTTCAATATCGGACCACTTTTGATGACTTTTATTTTAGCAGGATATCCATTAGAGCCTCAAGAGATGCTTCAAAAAAAGAACAGTGAAGTCTTCAAGAGTGATAGTAAAATATCCAATAATAACAGTGCTGTATTTTATCCCTGTTCCGTTAACTTTTATAGAAGTTCAAAGACATTTCCTGAAATTTAATTTTTGTGTTAAAGAAATTACTTATTTCCACTTATATAATCCTTCATCATGATCTTAAAGTTAATGTAATTGTATAAAATTCCAAGCCAATCTAATTGTCCATTAGTCTACTCTCAGGAAGTGCAGGAAACAGCCGGATACAAAGGCAAAATAGCATGATGTGACTTAGATGTACAGGAACAACAATTGCACTTCTCAAGAATGAGAATTTTTTTTAACGAAAGCATATGCGTTTTGAAAATCTTAATATTTCAATGAAAATCTAGCTTCCACAGTATCCAAGGATCTATGATGTTTGATGGGTTGTTGAATTCTACCACACGATTTAGATACAAAAGGCACGTGGACCATCAATGTGTACATTTAACATTGTATGACCTGCTTAGTTAACAGATTTCCGCCCTATTTAAAACGCCGAAGGTGTTGAAGAAAAACTTACATTCTTTAATTGTGAATTATTTTTAAAATCTCTTTATTGCTCTGTTCCACTCTTTTCTTGTTGCAAAGCAATTTATTGTCTCGTGTTATATTTAACAACTCATCAAAGAGAAAAACTAACTGAATACAGAGAAATAACGTAGTATGGTTGCAAATAACCATTAAGAAAGTTGTAGGAATTATCTGCTTTTAAGCTAAATAGATATTTTAAAAACAGACTGGACTGAAAAAAGTATTATAGTTTTTTTCCTCTCTCTCTCTCTCTCTCAATGAGTAAGACTAGTAAGAATTATGATTGGCATTATGACGACATTGTAACAGTTAACTACGTAATATTTGCAAGAAAAAAATCTAAATAAATGATGTAATAGTAATTTATTTATTTATATAAATTTCGTAAAAATGAACTGCATATTTCATCCAAGTTCGTTAAATATTGATTGTTACAAAAATTGTTGTGTAACAATCAATATTGCGACAATCAATCAAAGATAAATTGTTACTTGTAATAAAGGATTGCTATGAAATTGGACATATAGAATAATATTCTTGAATAAAGCAAATAATTCTGAAAATCCTTTATAATCATAAACTTTCGTAATGAAATTTTTCTTTTATTGAATTATGAACAGTCATTCACCGAAAATTTCGATGCATTTTTTTCTGAAAGGATTGATTTTACGACGAATGTTTTTCGACAAATTATTATTCGGTTGATTATTTTTCGATGAATTGTCAAATGTATAAGTATGCTATTTCGTTACCGTCACTTTCTACGAATTTTCGTAGAATTTTCATATTAACTTTTCTCTGACATTCTCTTTTATCTCTCTTTCAATGGTTTTTCATCTTAGGTATCTCATTTGTAAATTTTTCAGTTTCTCATATGTTCCGCTCTTGTTACTTTCCTTACGTTTCCTGCATCAAAATTAACGCAAGATCTTTATTATAACGACACACGTTTCATCTCGACGAACGTATTCATGCATATCTCAACGCATATATTGCCAGCCAAAGTTTTCTCAGCTACTTTGTACTATTTTCATGTTTACCGTTCCTCTCTTGTGATAACACTTGCTTAGATATTTATAGCTGTCTGCCATCGAATATGTAGACACACATCTTAGTTTACACTCCCATATATTATTTAAATTATATTTTGCTAGCGACAACCGTCTGCTCCTGTTTCGTTTGTCTTCGCGTTTCGTTTCAATTTAGTCTGGCTTACTTTTGAATGATTGATTCCTTTGAGTTTTAATTTTGAAATAAGTCTGTATTTTCCCTGCTTGTGTATCGAAAACACCAGCAGGGAAAATAGAATGTTCTCTTGGAATCGTAGTATTTGTTTCATTTATCATATTTACCAACACATATAGGCATTGTTATAATTGGAATTGCTTTGAGGGAAAAATTATTACTGTTTATTTAATTATTCTAATTTGTTTGAAGAACAAGATTATTTATCTGTAATAATTTATACTGCTTTGATGGCTGGTTGATTCGCATATACTCGATCACCAACAAAAGGGCTGCTGGACTGAATCTTTCTTTAGGCATGGTTTTATATATATGTAAACTAGAGGTTTATTTATTCTTAAGAAAGGAATATACATCTCTGTGAACCCTAACTTTTTGGTTTTGTATATCAAAGGCTGAACTGTTTTGCTTCCTAGGAGCAGTGCATTTCCGCTGGAGTATTTCCAACTAAAGCCAACTTAGCCAGTTTCATACGGAGGTGGCAGAGGTGTCCTTCTTAAAACTCTAACTTTTCATTCTCCCTCAACAAATCAACAATAATAAACAGATTTGTATTCACCTTCTAATTATACTATTGTCATGGTACAAAGTTTTAACAATTTCAAAAATTTAATATTGCTATTTTATTTATAGTAAATAATTAACCATGAATAAATAATGCCATTATAATATATTTTTTTATATAAATTGCAATTAATTTATCAACAGAAGTTTGAGTTATTAAAGAATGAGACTTTCACATGCAGTTTTGTTATTCATCAGTGTACTATTTCTCAGGTGCAGCTTTTTATTCATCTGTCAACTTATCTGCTGTCAATGTGCTATCATCGTTTTTAATGTAATTGTTGAAATGTTCTTCACTTAAATTTCTCACCCAATGCGTTTTTTTTTTATTTGTTTGTAGTTTTGTTAAAATTTATCATTGTTGTAAGTCCAAAATTCTTTTGTTTGAATATTTCGTTTTTTGATTCTTGAACTGGCTATTGTACCAAACCTTTTCATTTCAGTCCCTTTTGTGCCTCTCAGAATTGAAGGCATGGGATGCGCGACCTTTTCTTCCTTGCAGCATAGCATTTCTCCTCCCCAGAAATTTCATTTAGTGTGCTCTTCAAGAAGGTTACGTTTGAGTTGGCAACTCGTTTTTGCCGACATATAAAGGAAGTGCCAGACTGCAAAGTCTTGTTTCCTTTCACAAAGCAAGACCCTCCAGGGTGCCATTAGGCTTTTCCTGCATGTGTTTCGTCAGTTCTTTGACAGATAAGTAAACAAGTCATTGGTCTTTTCATTCTACGACCTGCTGGTCAGTGATGTTTTGATAGCTGTAGTATACACGAAGTTTTAAGGTAATAACTGTCCTGATTTTATTTGTTTTGTTGTTGTGTCAAAGATGCTGCTAAAAGAAGTTACTTTCTCTTTTATTAACGGAAAAGCATCACACACACACACACACACACACACACACACACACACACACACACACACACACACACACACACACACACACATTGTTTGGTGCATTAAATGCGTTTTTCTTTTTTTAACATCCTAAACCGTTTTAAGCATTCTTTCTTTGGGTGTAAGAAAATACTAAGAATGACATAATAGTGAAAGAAAAAATTTACGAAGACGGGTCTGTATTAAAGTTGATATTTTACTGGGCAACTGTTTCTCGCAGACATTCTGCAAGCTTATTAATCTCTGAAGAATATCTGACGTCATTGCATTAAAATATGTTACTAGTAAGAAAGAACATTAGTGTAATGACGCTTGCAACACTTCGTTCATTTTATCATTCCTTTTGTTCTTAAAGTACGAACCGATATCTACTGTGTTTTTACTGTGTTAGCAGTACGGCTTTTTCAAGCACGGTTTATTTATTGCCTGCAGCGGGTCCGATAATCGTACGCGGAGTGGTGCTATGGTCAGGCTGTCAGAAAGAATAGGCTGTTGTAACAGGTGCTGTTGTCGTTTGTGACGTGATATAAAGAAACAGAATAAAAAGTTTTTTTTTTCTTTTGTTATCTATGGAGAACATTCAGGTGGGAGAACGAGTAAAATATGCAGTATATAATTTAGATGACTTATTTGTATACGATGAAAACTGTTAAAATAACATCACTCAGTTTTGAATGATTATCGTATATTAATAACTGTACCAGGAGAATGTTTGCCAGTTTTATTAACAAAATATGTTTTTAATGGATTTCTTTTAAAATATAATTATAAATTGATTAGCCGGTTTATTGTATAATTTTTCTTACTATGACTGCTCATTAAAATAAGCTCATTTCTCTTGCATCCTTAGTGGCACGCTTGTGTAACAACATAAGTATTGCGGGGAGGGGGGGAGACGATCAGATAAACAATGTATATTTTAAATGAGCAAGCGATTATTTCTCCATCTTACTTATAATGCACTTGCATCCTATGTACGCCTTACTGTCCGATTTAACATTAGTAAATTCCAATGATCACAATATATCATGTTATAATTAATTAATCACTGTTTATTTTGTTTTTTGTTTTTCCATGCACCACCAAATAGAGATTAGGGGAGGAAGGAAGAAGATTTTTTTTTTTTTTGATATTGAATAATCATATTTTACACGTGCATTTGATAATTCGAAATTCTCCTGACAGTAAAAAGTGGTCAAATAAACAAGACATATTAAAATGCTTTAAAAACTATTTTCATGCCGATATTTAATAGCAGATACAGAATTCTTAATATCTTTTATATCGTTTAGCAGAGATTTCGATATGGAAGCTTAGTTCAACTTGCAGACAAACAGACGCAACCTGAGATTAGCTCAATTTCAGACATTTTCGTGCATTAGCAGCTAAGAAGAGAACACGGACTTTGGTAGACATGATTATCGTTAATTCTAGAACACTGATGACAAGTTTGGCATTAAATTACGTTTGGACTATCCAAATACTTCTCTAATTTAGCCAATTTGGTAATTGAAACGAATAAGTATCATAACATACCACTTAAAATGAAATATAAGGATTTATTACAGAAAGTAGTTAACCTTTGCAATATATTTCAAGGATCATTTGAAAGTAATCTGATATTGAAAGAACGGAATAGGGAAACAAAAAAGATTTGATCTTCTGAGCTGTGATAATGAACAGGGTCAAGGCGTTGTGTTAGTGGTCTTACACAGTGTCAGTTATTTCTGGGAGTAACAAGCAGTAATCAACGTTCTTCAGAGATTTTGTTAATTTTTGACGCATGAATCTTCCTGCCTGAGCGCACGGACACAATCCAAGCCGAATGCGCTCGGACTTGCCTTCAGTTTGGATGTTCAAATTCAGTAATTTAACAACGAAGTTTTATTCTTGCTTTGGTTCACCACAAAGCAGTAAATGCTTCTTTCTGAGCACATCAAATCCGATTAACGAAACAAGATTATAGACGAAATGAGTGCCGCTCTTGTCGTCGTCAAAAACTCCTATGTGCAAGCCAATTATCGGAGAACTGTCCAGAATGTGCAGCTACAAATATCTCGTTAAGTCTTCCAGTGTGTTATTGGACCATCAAGAACAACTGGCACGGTTGTGTATTGGTAGAGCTACTCTGGAAGCATATTTCTAGCCTGTCGTATAGATCGTCTAGAGATGCGTTACTGAAGGGGAGAACCATGAATGTAGATCCTGTTTGAGATTTAATTTTGAAATCCCTTCTTGTCAATCTCGCACTTAAAAGTAACAATTTAAAATATAAAATAACTTACTAAAAAGACTTCAATTCGACAATGCAAAATTTATAAAAATTAAGTGGATATTAAATCCAGCAATATTTCAAAGCCAAATACAGAAACTATAAAAGTTTCGTATGAAATTTGACCAGAGACCTTATGGGAATACATTAGCCGGCGACTCGTAAACGCAGGAATGTATTCCCATAAGCTCTCTGGTCAAATTTCATACGAAACTTTTATAGTTTCTGTATTTGGCTTTGAAATATTGCTGGATTTAATATCCACTTAATTTTATATAAAATAATTCTTTCGCTATTAGCAAAAGAAATGTGTGTTTGAAATAAAAAAAAGTATTTCTAGGATTTTGAAATTCGGGAATAGGGACAATTTGACGGGCCTTCTAGCCGAGGTTATTCTACCCGTTCACCAACCAAAATGTTTCGGGTTTGAATTCTTCCATGGGCATACATGGTCGTTATTGTCTTTAGGTAGGAGATGAATTTCATTGCCGATGTGACACCAATATCATAAAAATAAGCATTCCCTAGTCCTATTGTGTCACAAAACGAATATATGCAGAAAAGGTTTCTATAACTACAAAAGTTTATTCTCTGTGAAATTAAAATAATTTTAAGTAACTGTTTATCTGAAGAAATACGTGATGCATATTCAAAAAATAATTTTTATAAAAACATGTACCTCATGTTTTTATAAAAGATGAGTTACATGTTTCATAAAACCCCTTAACAAGAAAACTCTGTGCATCAAAGTTCTGACCTCACCTGCTTGAAATTGGTCCTAAAACCAACACAAGTACAGAAGCTTCATAATTTCGCTCTTTTTTTGTTCCAGGCGGTCAAACATAATCAGGAAATAATAAGTTGTACATGTTTTCTATTTATTTATTTTATAAAGAAATAAACAAATAGTTACCCACTCAGATGTGTAACATATAATACAGATTTTTTCTATATATGTGTTAAACTCCTAAAACTGCATAAAGAAATATAACGTATATTGTAGCTTTAATTTCATTCGAGGATAGCATTCAATATTTGGGCATTTTTAATGCCGTTAAAGTAAATAGTTTTCTCCGTAAGAAATACATAATTCGTTGTTCTTGGTTATTCCCTTTCATTTGTCCTAAATACAGTAAGAAATCACCGACTTACTAAAAATGAATTAATTCCACTATCAAATAACTGATTTTTGACTAAGTAAAGCAACCTTTTAATCAAAATAGTTTCCCTTCAGAATCTAAATTAGAAAAACTTTCCCCAGCGATATCGCATTTATTGAAAATCTGTGTGGGTAGAAACATCTTCAATATCACTTTCTTTCCTTGAAGCAAGTGGATACCGAAGGTGGTAAAGAAAACACAGTAATCCGAATTCAATATTTTGTTGACTCCCACTTCTCTGATTATGCCATCTTGAGTTTGCTGACAGCAGTTTAATTGACTCTCCGATTCTGGATTGAAGGATGTCGGTACATCGAATTACAATTTTGTATTCTGCTGAAAGAAGAAGCTACTGAAGAATTTATGTGAGGGACTCAAGAAATTGCATTTTAATATTGCGTACTTCCATTCCCTGAACTCCTTTCTTAGGAAGTAAAATGAAACGAGAGCTTCTGATATGTCTAGTCTACCATACTTGGAAATGTTTCTCTCAAGAAGTTACAGGTGGAAAGTTCACTCAGTTCCGTCATCTGACGTTATGCGGTGTTATACCACCATTTTGATAAAGCTCCAAACTGCAAGTTGCATATAGCAGGATAAATGAAACTAAATCTTAACTTATGTTTTAAGAAGCTAGATTATACTTGATGATTTTAATTGTAAAATTTTGCTTTGGTTCTTAAATTAAAAAGTATTGACACGTCGTATAATGAATTAATTTGCCTGCATAACATATTATGAAAATGCATGTGAGACATTACTTATTAGGTATTAACAATTTTATAATCGCAAATATGTTCAGATATTCCATTTGTGGTAAGAACAAATGCAGATTGCAAGGACAAGCAAATAAACATGTTTTCATATATTTGATTTCGTGTAACGTTTTTTCGACATTATACAACCTTTCGAAACACACATGCCATGTCAAAAGTATCGAAAAATGTCATGATGTAAAAGCAAATAAATAGAGAATATGCAGATGACTTTAATGAGGTTCTAAGAAGTGATGTATATAGGAAGATATCAGTAATTACAAAATTCTGTTTGAACCAGTGGCAGCAGAGCAGCCGTTTTGAACATGTTAACATGAGCTTGCTCAGCAATGATTGCATTGGTGCTTCAAGAAAGTAAAATGTCGAGTATGGAATAGATGTGTTACTAAAACGAATCTCTGTGGTTTATAATTGGATGGGAGAATCTGGATGAATGGCATCAGTGCAATGACTATGAAAAAGACTCATTTATCTCATCTATAAACTATGATGAAAGAATTATATTGCTATGGGAGTGTTTTACGTGGTATGCAAATAGTCGGCTTGTTTTCACAGATATTACTGTTAATGAAGGAAGGTAGTACTTCCACTTTCTGGATGACGCTAGTTCACTTCTTTAGTGAAGGGACATAATTGTTTCAGCAAGAGAGAACGTCTCTCTTTCTTTCTCCCCACCTAACAACTTGTACTTTATCTGTAGTTTAGTTTAAGGAGAGAATAGGCTAGCTAAACTCCGAATTCTGATTTAAATCCGATTCAATACTTTTCGGATGAAGTTGTAAGACACTGAGGATACATGTTTTGTATACAAGCGGAACTGGATGTAGGCGTGCAGGAAAAATGCAGAACGATTTAATTCAGAAGGTTTCAGATGTAGGGAAAAACTTCACCATTTAGGCTAGTCGTGTTTCAATCCAAATAGGTCTACGTCATATTAAAAAGGTGTATTTTGATGGATGTTCCAGTACTTTTGGCAATATAATGTACATGGCATTTGGTGTTTCATGAGCATTTTCTACTTTGCAGCATGAACTAAATCTAGACCCGATAATAGCATCTTTAATACAAGATATTATCGTAAGAAGATAAACATATTGTTTCACAGCTTAAAAAACAGAGGGATTTAGTGACTGTCTGAAAAAGTTACCATTCTACAAGATACTGGATACTTCCCAAAACAAAGACAGTAGCTTTTATTTTAATGCATGGAAGTCGAACCATAAGATAAGCGCTTAGAATTAACTACAGAACCTTCTTCCAGTCTTCCACATTCTTCTACAAGTGATATAAATCGCTAAAATAGTCAATTCACGAATGTGCTATTCCTCCTAACTCAGTTTAATTGCTTGATACGATCCAAAGTCTGATAGCACAGCAAGCAATCAACCCAATAAATATTTTATGGTTTTGTTTGCTATGAAAATGCGTGCTAACAGACTTTAATTTCATGACTAGAGGATAAACAACGGAAGACTTATAGTCAGTCTTGTTTATCACCATTAGCGACGCGGTCTACTTTGCCCTTGCGACTTAAAATGGCCAATACGGATCCCGCACCATAATACCAAGTGAACCACGCAAAGTTCTACAAAATTATATTAATAACCATCACCTTGCCTACTACTAGTCATAGATGTCTTCATTAGTTCGCTACAGGAGGAACACTGCATGCATAATTAATTAAGCGACGTTGTGACGTCACAGGCGCACACACTCAGAGAGATTGGCCTTAGAGAAGGATCTTCGTCTAAATTCACGTAATGTGCAGAGAATATCGTTGCTAATTAGAATATAGGCAACTGAAGCATATTAGAAAATTCATTAAGGCGAGCTACTTGCTATTCTTGACTTTCTGTTTGAATAAATGATCCTTGATCTCGCTCTACAATATCTTGTAAAGTTTTAATAATAACTTATAATAGCCACATGCCGCGTTCACAAGGATTGCAAACTATTCGACATACTTAGGTGTTTCTATGGATTATATGCAAACAGCAGTTTAAAACTGACATATTGAGAAAGTTTTAAACTCTGGCCAAGAATTTGGAGTCAGCATTTTGCATTGTAACAATATCTCACTCTATTTTTCTTATGCATACGTTTAGATTGAGAAACACTATACGCGCATAGAACATAAAATGCAATAGAGCGAATAGCAGAAAATTATATGTGATAAATTATATTTTATATACAAGACTTGAAGAATTACTATTGGAAGCAGAAAAGATAAAATGGGATCACTGGATTTTCAGTGAAACTCGGAGATTTGGCGAAAACAGTATCAATCTAAAGAATGGACATCTACTCTATGGCTATGGTGATAACCCAAGATCTCAGAGAGGAACTGTTTTCCTGATTAACCGCTCCATAAACTATTAAATACAAGAAATAAGATACATCACAAACAGGATTGCAGAACTCTACTTTAAAATAAATAGACGTTATAAATTACGAATTACACAAGTTTATGCATCAATCTCAGACCACACAGACAGAGAAACAAATACATTTTATAAACTCTAAGATCAACTAGTAAAGAGCAATGATACATTCTTTACAATTTTGATGGGAGACCTCGATGGTAAAACAGGTATAAGAGATGCACATCTAAGCAGCAAATTTGTTTTTAAAATATGGTATGAGCCAGTGAAATGCAGAAAGATTGATAGAATTTTCTGAAAGCAGAGTCTCTACATAATGAAAACCTTCTTCAAAAAAAGTAAGAATCAGAAATGGACATAGCGAAGTCCAAATGGAGACCTGTTTAACGAAATACACTATATTTTAACCATCAGAAAATACATTTCCCAAGACATCGATGTAATATTTCCGAAAAGTAAGTTTACACATTTCTCCTTAATAATAGTAAAAGGGAATGAAATAAAACACTGTGGAGAGACAGACCCATTAATAATGTTCAAAAACTTCTCCATTGCAGTGTGGCGCTACTGTCGCCTCATAGTTAATTCCAGTTGCAAGATGGCGGCTACCGTGCGAATGTGATCCAAAACAGGTGTGCATGAAATTATTCGATTTTTTGCAAAAACGGGGCTTCACCAAATGATATTGACCATGAACTGGTTGCTGTGTATGGCGAAAAGGTGATGTTAAAGAAGTAGTTGTGTGAATTTAAAGCGGACCGTGGTGAAGATCGACATCGGGCGGGCAGGACTGCATGTTGCAAGACAGAAGATATTTAGCGCGTTAATGACAACTTGAGTAAGTCGAGGGCTTTCGAAATTATTCACGATGTCCTTGACTTTTTAAAGGTGTGTCCCCAGCTGGGTGCCCGACAATTGTCAAAGGAGCACAAGGCAGCACGTATGGGGATGTGCCTGAGAATCTTTGGATCTGGCATTTAATTCATTCTCTAAATTAGCTATTTTAGTAGCTCTAAAAAATAAACGAAATGGAAAACTTATATTGATAAACTTAGTTAGATATATAAAAATTCAACTGCAGCTATAAAATATGGAACAAATATGCGATTTCCTATAAAAAACTGGAGTTAGACAGTGAGATGCAATTTCGGCTAAATTATTCACTGCTGCCCTAGAAGAGATATGTAAAATCCTGAATTGGAAAAATAGAGGAAGTAAGGTTAGTGGGAAAGAACTAAATCACCTACTATTTGCTGATGACATTGTTCTTTTAGGAAACTCTGCAGAACTTCAACAAATAATCAGTGAATTGAATGCATAAAGTAAAAAGAAAGGATTAAATATAAACAAGTACAGATTAAAAATAATTTATGATACATATATCAGCAAAAAGTCAATATAAATGGAACACCAGGAAATTAACACAGTCACCGCCTACGTAGGATAAAAAAACACAGTAGAGGGCAGCTGTGAAGCATAAATCTACGTAGAATTCAACTTAGTTGAATAGACTTTGGAAAACACCGTTAAGTACTCTAGCGAACCATCACAATCTGCATTAAAAGAAAAATCCGACAGTTGTATACGGTCATGACATATGGAAGTGAAACATGGACTTTAACTAAAGAAATTGATCAAGTTGAGGATTATCCAGAAGAAAATGGAAAGATCATTACTCGGTATTACCATTCTGGAGAGAAAGCGCAATACTTGGATCAGGGATCAGATTAGGGGCGGGGGGAGAGATATTAAAAGATCCGAATGGAAACAGGTAAGTCATGCTGCAAGATGTAAAACTGAACAATGGACAAAGTTTATATCTGGATGGTATTCCAGAGATGGAAAAAGAGCTACAGGAAGACTAAGAGACAGTGGGAGGATGAGATTAGGAAGATGGCTGGAATTCATTGGCATAGAAAAGCTCAAGACAGAAAGTAATGCAGAACTTTGAGGAAGATCTTCTTACAGCAGCGGACAGATAATGGTCGATGATGATGCACAAGTTACTGCAAAAGTTTTCGACTCTAGTCATAAAATAGAACATAACAAATCGACTTTCTAAAATGTGGTGTCAAGTTCTAATAGATTCTTAGGCATGTATGCGCCGTTTCCCGAGATAGTTTCATCTCTTGAAGCAACTTTCGAACTTTTTTTTTAAGTTGACTTAGATTGAATTACTGCAGCAGCAACTAAGGATTTTCGGATGTTGGAGTGATATTCTTCTCATTCTGTTTCATTAATTTAATCGCTACTGTAAATCTCTTTTCGTGAAGCGAAATTCTCATCCATCGTTTCGGATTCATTCCACGAAGAGGAATATTCAACTTTGGAAATTCCAAGTGTAGGAAGAAGCCAAAGAATATTTTTATCCTACGCAAGAATTATTGAGACAAATTTTTCATCTCCGCCATATTCACAAATCTTCTCCTAATTCACTGGCAGGTATACTATCTAATGTTGAGGTCGAGATTATTTAAGCAATTTTCATCTCTCATCTTCAGAAACATTTCTGTGGATTTTTGTTTTTTATTTCGTACGTTGGCCGTCATCTATCTTATCACAAATCATTTTTAAAGTATTTTAGACCATATTAAAAATTTGAAAATCCACAAAACACAGTTGCTTAACATAAGGATGCATCCTTAAAAGTGTAAATACGAAATCTATCCATGCCTTTTACAAAATTTCGAGAAATTTTAATGCATACCTCTTGCTCGTTTAAAATTGAAGTGCTTATCATAGCTATGCAAAAGCAATTTGAAAACATGACTTAGTCATTATCAGCTATTAGTAAGCGATATAAGAACAACTGAAATATATGATAACGTTAATTCCTTGAACTTCTATCAAAACACTCAATACTTTCCTAAAATAATACGTAAACGTTTGGATTATATATTGCAAACAAGTTTGTTATGATCAATGAAACAGTCGCGAATACTCCGATCTGGCTAGAAGTACTGCTCTACTACAAAAATTGGCAAAACAGCTAATCACATTTTTCCCTTTTCCAGAAGCGTTCGTCTAAAAGCTAAAATATCGCAGAAAACATTTTTGTTGTAGCATTCGTAGCAAAATAAATAAATATTTGGAAAACCGTATTTTTCAAATTATGAGGCGTTCTCCCCTACATGGGTGTGAGTCTCTGTTAAACAGAACCTGGAATTATCGTCAAAATATCAATTTCAGTGATATAATTTGGAATGTGCATTACATGACATTGCGGAGTCTGTCTCCATTTATTCAGTAATACCATAATGAATAAATAAACTGGTAAACAATATAAAATAAACAGGTATTTAAGTTAAAATTTCCGTCTCCTTGATGATTCAAAACTTTTATTTTCAACTATTGGTGCAAAAATTAGAGGCTCCGTAGCGCAGTCAGTATAGACGAAGTCCTTTGTTTGGAAAGACCTGGGTTCGATTCTCGTGTATGAGGTGAGGAACCTTTATCTGGTCTCTTTCTACTAAAGGTGAGTTAGCCGGTCTCATACGGAAGTAGAGAGTTTTCCGTCCTTCAGAAAAGGCAAGCCGGCCCCGTGAACACACACATGGATCTACAGTCATATATATATATATATATATATATATATATACCTCTCCCAAAAAAAGGACGGGGGGAGAAAGGAGTAGAATCTCATTCGGATATCATTATTAGTGTATAAATTAATTTCCATAAATTTCGAGTTCAAAACATATTGCTTCGGAAGCCAGTTTTTATTTAAAAAAAAATAATTAATGCAAGTTCATCGACACGTGCGTGTTAACAATTTAGAAAATTATGATGAAATTACCTGCCAAAAACTTTAATTATTTTTAAAGTTTTAGGCAGGTAAGATAAACTCGCTGCATTTGCAATTTTTAGTATAATTTTATAAATAATTATCATTCTAATGCATGAATTAACCGAAAACGTCTGTGAATTTTAAATTAAAAAGACAATAGTTTGATAACCATATTTATTGTAACGGTATGAATTGTATTGCAGTTAAACCCTTATCCCGCCTGCTGCCTCACTTTACCAAAAGATTACGGTTGATTACTTCAGCCTATTTAATCTGTTGTGCAGTACAACATCGAAGCACATTCTTTTTCAATGACATCCGACTATCATTTCTCTTTGTTAACTTCTTTCATGTTTACAGTCATTTGGGTCAAGATCGAAAGATAATCAGGTCAAGAAATGCCTTCATATTGCATAGTCGCATCCATTTTCCTGAATTCTGGTGGGAGTCCTATATCTTGTGATAAGAAGTGTATAATAAAGTACGGACTTGTATTATGATTTGCGGAATATACTTTCAGGATTTTTTTTTATTTTAAATAAACACTGGTCTTTCCAGTTTAGACACTAAAATAGGACTCTGGTTATATTTTGGTCATGTTGTAGTAAATCCTCATTCTACGTTCTTTTCATTACTATAGTGAGTCTGAGAGGAAAACGAAACTTATCCTACTTAATACCAAATTTTCCATTACGTTGCATCATCTTCTATTACAAATATCTCCAATCCGATGAGAACTAACTCTAGATCCCCTGGAAACTACTTGGCTCCTTAATTGAACTTTCGCCCTTTCTCAGCCAGCCAGCCGCCTATTAACTTCAATACAAGCAGGTGAACATAACTACGAGATTCAGCTAGTGTGAACAATTATTCTGCTGTTTTAATGATTTGGATAGAACCAACATGCATATTCTTTAAGATGCTCTATTACGAAACTCGTTTTCTTTATAAATTTGGAATTATATATATAAAAATAATATAGAATCCCCAAAGAAACAGCATGACATTCCACTTGCAATCGTTCTAAAATGAATACTTACTCACGGGCTATAGAAACGTTTTAGTTACTCGCATGTACTATGCAATTAGAGCAGCAGCAGTCTTATAACACGATAAGGCCGCTGCTGTTGTAACTGCGGGGTTTGTGGCCATGAACACTTGACTGGCCTCCACAGAGCTCTGATCTCAACCCTATTGAACATCTATGGGATGAAGTGGAGTGTCGGGTGGGGGTCAAGGGACGTACGCCCCCAACAACAGTCCAGCACCTCATTACACGCCTAAAGGAAGAATGATCCAAAATTACCATCGATCGCTATCGTACGCTTATGAAAAGTTTGCATCGTGGGATTTCTGCATTCGTCGCAGCAAAAGGTGGTCCTACATCTTATTAAGGCGGACGCCATGGCTGTTTGTTCCTCATGCTATGGCGTCCGTTGACTTCTTTCCAAGCAGTGTACATTAGCACCTTGGGAGAACTACGTAATTTTATTATCATTATATTATATTATATATGGATGGCAGTCGCATACAAATGGTTCATTAGCGAGTTTATGCAATTTAAATATATTTACTATTCTTCTAAAACTACAGAATAATCATAAATAACTGAGATTATTATTTCTAATATATGCTGTGAATGAATAAATATTTTAACTGCAAATGCGATTCATCATTGTCTAGTTTATATATTTTTAATTCAACAAATAGCTCCCAGAACGACTAGGAACTAACTCATTTCACGTATTTTAATTTCCGCTTAATTATGTAGTGCAGTTTTAGTTTCCTAATTAAAATAATAAGTCATAAATTAGAACATAATGTGTCCTCAGCAGTTAATATTACCTGAACATCTTTGCGTGGACGATGGAAAGGGCTCTCAGCTCAAATAAAATCGTATTCGACATATATGGATTTCGGTTGCTATAGTAACGGATTAAACTTTTTTTTTTTTTTAGTACACATATAGCATAATAGACAATTTCTATTTAAACTAATGCATTGTATTTTAAACTGTGGAATAATTTAATAATGACGTACGTTTATGAAGGTAATGAAGGAATCTGTCACATACCTAATCAGGAATGTTCAAGTTCATATCGTTCATATGAATGATATGAACTTTACATATGAGCGTATAAATGTTCATATCGTAATTATTTAAAAAATTTATTATTTAATTTTTATTATTGAAAGTTTTGTTCAGTATTCTTAAGTTATACTCTGATTTAATATTTCCTGGTGTGGTTATTTCCACATTTGGACTCCGTGATGTTGTACATCAGCGAGAATTCATCTAAGAATTTCCTGAACTACATTATAAAAAAAAAACGTTTTCTCCATTCCAGAGACTAGTTACAAACATAAGCGAACAAAGTCTATTGTGTGCGTTACACTTGAATGATCTTAGCTATCTAAGTAATAATATTATGTACGCTAGAAGGAAGTGTAACAGTTCACACACTTTGTTATCCAAAATCACAGTGAAACTCTAAGCTTCAAACAATAGTTCGAGCATCTGGATCTTAAGTACTTCTACAATGTACCTTATGGCTTCTGACAGGGAAGAAAGGACAGATAAGTTTCAGAAATTTCGAAGATATAGAGTTCCCCCTTTTACGCTTCAAGAAACCGGTGTAGTATTATTTCTTCTTATTCTTAACGTGCTACTTCACTGCAACGGAATTTCAATACAGTCAGCAAACTCTGTGAGTAGAGAAAATTCACAGCTAGTGATGTGTCTAATAAGATCGTGGAGAGCTGGCCGCAGAAATTTCACGCTGTCAGCAGTCATAGAAGGCGACACACGTGCTATCACTGCTTAGCCGCTATGCTTCACAGCTTTGATTAAAACGAAAGGTGTTAAGTCCAGCGTCAAATCAGATAAAAGGAACTGGTTGCACCTGGTTTCGGTAGCAGTGTCGAGACCAACACTTTTCTTCATTTAAATCTGCAACGTTGACATAAGAGTTTCTTAGCTTATTGAAGTAATCCGCATTGATTTCACAGCTGACAGTTTTGTACCCTCCAGAATGAATATTCTGACGCTTAGAGAAAGATGCCGCTTTGAAATTTTTGCCTTCCTCGCTTTTCTTTTCATTTTTTTTTATATAGATATATTTTAACTGATCTTTATTGGGTAAAGCAATTAAATAAAAGTCTTCAGGCAGTTCAGTGAAAGAAGCACTCGACGATGAAAGAAGCCTTAGAAATGGCTGTGAATACTTTCAGTAAATACTTTGGCTTGCAAAGGTTTCTATCGCATCTGGAATTACGTAATCCCGTTTTAACTTAAGTAATGCGATAATATATTACCTTAGTAATCACAGTTAAATCCCTTGTTCAAATACTTAACAAATATATCAGCTACACACTCTTTAAGCATCTGATACAATTTATCCTAGACTCCCCAAGCCAGTAATAGTTTCTGGTTGATAAATGTAGTGCATTGCGCATGCTCTTATACACCAACGGAAATGATGTAACAGTATCATGAAACGTATCGTCTTTTTTTATTGTCATGTCATAAAATAAAGTAAATAATCTAAAATACACAAAAGTAACATTAATGGTTGATAATTAAAATGTAAGACCTCTTAGCACTGTTTTCATATTTTATTATTTTATATGCGGATTTTTTAAGCTGCTTACAAGTTATACTATTGCATTCTAATAGGTGTCTCCCTCTTGTTCATAATCTCAGAAAAAAAGGCCGTGAAATCCCACTGTTTCAACAATAATACTGTATATCAGCAAGGGTATGGCAACTGGCAGTCTTACTCTGCAACCTGATACCTTAAAATCATTGGTATCCATGAACTCAGCTATTGGTGACGGCTAAAGGTAGAGCCGAATGTCTAGCAATTTCCAAAAGTTATTTTTGGTTAAAAGAACTATGCCTACTCCCTTTCGAATAAAATGGGGTTCGATTTTTTATTTTTATTTATTATTTAGTTTAGTAATGTAAACCTACGACGGGTGTATTAGATTACAGATTAAGTAATCCGTAAACCCATCCCTGAAGACTAAACATGAAATTATTAAAACCATTTCAAAAACAACTTTTTTTTAAAAAAAAAAAAAAATGTTTGATGATTTTTCAAGGCTCAAATATATCTGTTATTTTAAAATAAATATACTTAAAAAAGTTAACTTTGTATCATTTTTATCCCTAATTGTATTATATATTAAACTTAAAGTTTTCAGCACCGATAATGCTGTATTACATATAGTTAATTGGGAACAAAAATTGTTATTTTCGCGTACAGTTTGAATTATCTTGATTGCCATCAATAATACTTTTGCCACAGTATCATTCACAACTTGTTAAATATAATAAACTCAACTTATATGATCTGTTCGCATTAGCCAACTTAGTATTTTAATTATCACATCTGATTATTAAAATTAATTTGGCATATTCGTATAATTGAAATTAAACAGATTTCCTGAAAGACTTTTATAGATAAATTAACAAATAATTATATAATGTAAAAATTAGAACAAAAGTTGCAAGTGTTGCCTTTCTATTTTATTAGCTTTAAATAAGTTTATTATTTAGAAAGAAGTCTCATTCAGGTTTTCTTGACAATATGATGGATGTGCAACGTTGGTAAATCTGGGAGTGTACAAAGAAAGAAAGAAAAGAAAAGAAAAAGGCATTAAACTTTTAGCTTTAATAAAAATTATCAAAACAGACACAGAAACCCGTAGAATAAATAAAAAATAGGGCTGTCAACTAACTACAAACGATATCAGAAAAGGCAGATCGCTGTTGACAAGGAAGTCGGAAACGTATTGAAAAAGAAGATGGATTGTTGGTTCCAAAAGTTTGTCTATATGTCTGATCACAAGAAAACATTAACAGAGAAAATAACACTACAGTTCTATCATACAACAGAGAGGGGGAGGAGGATTGAAGGAACAGTTAGAAAAGAGATTACAGACGTTGTTTCTTCTGAAGTTTGACAAGAACTTATAATCCTAATGGATGTTTTCATTTCTGGGTGTAAGTAGAGAATGTGACCTTTTCTTCAGACTTAAAACCAAAAGATGTATTATTTTGTCTCAAAACATTTCAAAGATCTGTGTGAATTATTTCTATCAAATCCAAATATCTTTCGAATACAGTCTTCAGTTGTGATAAAAAAGCTACTTCAATGGAGGGGGGATTCTTGATATATAAAGAACATAAGTCAAAACTAGAAATTATTATTTATTGCTTTTTTCGCGCATGAATTCATTGAAGCGATTTAAACCGTGTGTCTTAATTCTATATGGTCTACACCATTATAAGTGTTCATTTCTTTGACGTGATTATTAAAAAATTATGTCATTAGGTGATAAATAATTTATTTCCAGTGACCATCATCCTACCTCTCAGAGGTCTGAAATGGTTATATATATGCATGTGTGAGAATCCTGATAATCTTTAACATACACCGATTTTCATCTCCGAATTGGTATTTCTTTACAAGTTTTTGGCAAGTTTCTGTCATAACTACATTAATGAAAAATTCAGGATTTACGGGTGTAATTTCCTGATTACATCCAAAATGCATTATTTTTCTTTTAATGTTATTCAATAGAATCAAAATTGGAAACACGAAACTTGTTATCCAAGTAAGGTGTTTATTCTTGACAAATCAGCCTTGTTGGATTATTCGCGTAAAAATCACCGCTCCAATGACTACCAGCACCGAAGGTAAATAGCAGGCAATGATTCTATTTTTGTGACTAAAGATGCAGTGGGTGTAGGATTTCATCGAAGTGTTACAGCACGGTAAGCGACGGTGTTTTGCGCGCTAAGCATATACGATTGAAATCGCATGTTCAAAGCTGTCTTATTGACATCGACAAAGAACCAACAGGAAATTCACCCAGATGAACGAACTGATGAGAACAGCACCAAACTACTTATAATCGAAATCATGGCCTTATCTTGCTTTAAGACTGATCAAAAGTACTTTGACTAGCATCTAATAGACATATAAATATTATGATGCGCTGGAAATGTATTTAGAATTAGAGAGAATATGTTGAGCCCCGAGGCTAGTATATTTTGATGTACTAGCGCAATAATTCTTACAATTTGCAAGACTGCTGCTGTTTTAATGGTAATTATATTGCGGGTATCCAACTTTCCATTTACTTCTACACCTTTTGAACCCAGTTTCAAATGTCAAAATGCTGTTTTAAAATATAAAACAGGATTTTTTTATGTGTATAAAAATGATTATCTATTTTAAGTAAAATTAAAAGTAGTTTCAAGAATATCTTTCAATTATTTTGTTCACTGATTTATTTTCGTGGAAATAAATCAACAGTTATCTTTTCTTATCCCTCGTGCATAAAAGAACTTGTTTGTGAAGTGTTCTTGTATGTTGAATAGTAAGATAACTAAATCCTTGGTAATATATTAAATGGAGTTGGAAAGCTTTATTTGTAAAGACAGAAATATTTAACATATCGTACAAATTATATATCATTATTTTATTGAAATTATGTAATACAAATGGAAGATCTTAGACTAAAAATATGCTGCGGCTAAAAAGCTGTTGCACGCGTTTCAATATCTCGATTTACTGCTTTATGATATCTTTCTTTATGTCTTTCATCTTCGTTAAGTCTATTTTATTTTTTATTTCTTCTCCAAACTTCGTCCTTTCTTTTGTATTTTGTCATTAACCTTTATTTGCTTTACTGTCTGCATTTCTATATTTGTCTCAAACTAATCGAGTCTTTTTATCTGTGGAAAACAAATATCTCTGTAATGACTGTTATAAGATTTTCGACACACACACACACACCATCACTTGCCTTAGATATACTGCATATGTGACATTCTACTAATTACGTTCTCGTGAGTACTCGATCTACCAACAGGGTGGTGCCGAAGTTTAATCATTGATAAATGAAATTTCTGCCATCATTGTCAGGGAAACAAGTGATAGCAAACTTTCTGAAATTTTGATTTGCTCTGGACAAGCATCTAAAGTATAATGTTCTGTTGGCTTGTTGAAATAGTTCGTTGGGTGGGGAATATCGGTTGATGATGATGAATGGACTCGTGATTGATTAGAGTGTCCAAGATATCCGTTTATTTTAAGATCGATAAACCTTGGTAAATTTAGAACCATGTGACCACCATCTAGAATGTTATCAATTTTCCTAATGGACCCGCTCCGAGGTCACACAATAAGATTTTGAAATTAATCCCGTGACTAATGTATTTAGATATAGTTAAAGATCCAGTTTAGATAAATAGGTTGGACAAGTCAAGTCAGTAAAAATCGAAATCTTATACAGAAGAGAAATTAAATCTCTGCCCCGCATCATTTCTCATCCGAACGCTATCCGTGTGTTCTATCCCTTTTGACTATCTTCTTCTTCTTTTTTTCGCCTGTAGAGATTTCTCAGGTTATTTCACATCAATATTTCAGTTCTACAACAGTCAGTTTCTGTAGATGGTATGATTAATGGGGATATTAGACACAAGAGTAGATCAAGATAAACGAAAAGAGTTGCATAAGTGATTTTTAGAGGAAAATACTTCCACAGTCTCAATAACTACAGGTGCATGCAAAAATTATTTGTTAACTTACACTAACATGGCTAAATAACATTATTGATGATTTTGTTTTATAACGGTAGCAAACTTCATGCTCTAAAAGCACATTTCTGCGATCAAAAATTTACCAGTGAAAGAAAAAAAATGCAAAACTAGAGATAAACATTGTAACACCAAGGATGGATCTAAAAGCTTTATAGAATTTTTAGTATATATCAGCCGTTTAGTAATTATGGTTAGATATATATGAAAAATTATTTAATTTAGGTTACATAAGAAATCGTTTAAATCATCAGCCGCAAAGTCTGACATCATTTAAATCATGAATTACTTTCAAACTTTATACTTTAATTATAAAATTATTTAAATCGTCGAATTCTTTAAGGTCATTTAGCAAGAAAAACATTTCCAAAAAAAATGTTTTTCAGAACTTCATAGGGCAACAGTTAATTAAAAAATATTATTAGAAAGATGGCCTATAGAACAACAGTTCTTCGAAATATCATTTAATGAACAACAGTTGATCGAATAAAAATTCACCGAACCAGAATTATTAAACGATATGAGTACAGCAACAGATCTCGATAAACAATTTGATGAAAACATTTCTAGATAGACATTTTGTCGATCAATTCGACTAACTGCAGTTCATTGACAAATTTATTCACAAAATATTTTATTTAGCGTAAAAGACATTTTCTGAGATAGTTTTCTTATGAAATCATTTTCGGATCCTTCTATCACTCTTAGGAGAATAATCATGAGGCTCACAAATACCACGTAATTAATTAATTATATATATATATATATATATATATATATATTGAAAGATTAAATGTAATTATTTGCTATCTTTAATCTAACAGATTTAAAGAATAATATGCGTAAATGACGTAACATTATCTTCTTCATCCCATAGTCCATAAAGGACCGAAGATTAGATATTAGAAAATGTTCTTTTCAGAAATCTCCCACTCATTCCTTGATTGACACTGCTTTCAGCTCTGTAAGTGAAGCACCCGCCCAACTTTTTATATTGTCTATCCGGTTTATTCTAGGTCTGCGTCTTTTCCTTGTTCCTTTATAAGTCCTTCAAGAACTTGTGTTGGTAGACCATTTGATCTACTGACATGACCAAGCCACATAAGTTGTTTCCTTGGGATCTTAGTTATATCTCTTGGACCAGGGAAAGAACTGATTCTTTATCTTACTTCAAAATTTATGATTTGATCAGTGTATGGTATCTTTGGAAGTCGTCGACAGCACCTCATTTCGAACGCCAACAACGTATTTTCATCTTCTTTTAGGAGGGTGCAAGTTTCACTTCCGTATAAAAATACCGAATTAACTAGCATATCAATACGGCGTAATCTGTTGGCGATTGTAAGCGATCGTAATCTGCTGGCGATATCACCTGTTCCATAGTGGTTTTAGTTTTTGGAATGCAGTTGTTGCTTTTGCAATTTTTGTTCTAATGTCCTGTCTTGTTCTGCCATCTTTATTAAAGATATTGCCTAGGTATTTAAACTGAACAACTTCTATGGGTGTATCCTAAAGTAAGATTTTTTTCAGTTTCTACTACAGTACTTCCTTCATCAGAAGTACAGATATGTCGTTTTGATTTTTGGGTATTCATGGTTAAGCCATATTTTTAAGAGAATAAGCTAATTTTGTGGTGATTTCCAGAAGATCTGATTTAGTTTCAGCTAGTCGATCAATATCATCAGTAAACTTTAGATGGTTTATTCTTCTTGCTCCTTCCGTCACTCCAATATCACGGCTCTCCAGGGCTTCATTTGCAAACAGATTTGCAGAAGTAGTTAAGTAACGTTGGTGATACTTTGCACCCTGTCTCATTCCACGCTCCGTTGCTATAATTCTCCTCGATTTTAACCATCATTTCAGATGATGAGTACAGGGATTGAATCAGTGGTATTGTTTTGTTGTCTATTCCGTAATGTCGCATAATTTTACAAAGGTCATGCCTAATAGAAACCAAAGACTTTCTGTATGTCAATAAAATTATGGCACAGTACTTTATTACGTTTTACATATTTTTCTCCAATGATATGGAGCGTAAATATGTTCTTTCTAAATCCAGTCTGGAAGTCTGCAAAAATTGAATTCCATTTTTGATCCAATACGTGAACGTAAGATGTCCAAAAATATTTTGCTCAAGTAGATGATGAGGCTAGTTTTCCTAAAATTATTGTGCACTTTTTTGCTGTTTTTTTTTTTTTTGAATGGGAATAAGGATAACTGTGCGCCAGCCTTTTGGCAAACACTGGCAAATTTTGTCGAGTGAGATAACAATACATTCACTCCTTTTTTTAAAGTAGTTCTGATGAGATATTTCCGCTGTCAATTCCTGTTGGTTTTCTTGATTTTGATCTTAAGATACTTCTTTCTATTTATTTTCTAAGTATAGGGTAATCACTGTTCTCTATTATCACTGGGAGAGTTCACTCTAACTTTTGTTGGTCCAAGCTACTATTACGCTGGAACAGTTTACTTTATAATAATCATACCATCTTTTCAATATTTTTTGATGATCAGTAATATTTGTTCCATCATCACCCTCAATTATCCAGCTCTTAGGAACAGAAGGCTTCGTTCATTTCTTAATTATTTGGTATGCAGTTGTATCATTATTTTTATGAAGATTATCCTCAATTTCTTCGCATTCTTTGGATAACGATTTTTTTGTTTGGCAAAAAAATTAAAATAGACAGATTAAAACTCCTTTTTAATCTGTCTATTCGGGTAATTATAGTGTTCTTTGTTGTTCCGAATGTGCCGAATTGGCCATAATCTTCTCTGCTGATCACAGAGGTGTAATATTTCGTGACCAAGGTTTATTAATACTTTATTTTCCTCCCAGAATATTTTCAGTTGCTTGTCCTTGAAAACTGTTGGTAAGAGGTATTGGTATCAAGAGAGTCAGTAGGGATTTCAAAAAGAGCAGAAGCAAGACTTGTTTTAAATAACTCTTTAGGGATATTCAGTGAAATTTAGTGATTGTTTTGCACGTCAAAAGACACCATCACTTCTAATTTGTCCCTAAATGAGTTTCCTAATTCCTTTCTTTATATTTGGTTGGCATTTATCAAAATAATAATTTATTCTCTTTCATTTGGAATTAGCAGGAATTCAGAAGGAGATCTGTTTCAAAAATGAATTTCCATATTGTGTTTAGAAGAACGTCACATGACATTTAATTGGAATGATCTGGGTTCGATTTTAACTAGGCAAAACCTCCTGGAGATGATCATACGTACGAATGACAGATATGATTATTGGGCTTAGTTATCTCATTTTACACTTAACAACCACTGCAGTATGATTTTAAAAACATTTATTTAAACTGAGAATTGGATTGTACATTTTAAAATAAAGACACGGTTTCGTTATCAGATTAAATACATTTGAAAACAGAAAAGTGTAGCATATAATTGATATTTTATTTTTATAGGATGCCTTGTTTACTTCATAAAAGGCCTTCTCATTTACTCTTCCAAACTTAGTAATAAAATTTACGTTTTTCATTTTTGTTAATGCTGTTATAACTGATCAGAACTGAAATCTATTTTATTGTGCAGAGTTTAGATATGTGTAGAACTTTAAAGCATTTTAATTTGCTAATTTGATATTAATTTATTCTTTTTGATTGTTTTTATTCAATGTGCATGATCTAATTAACAAAATGTAGTCAACAAGCAAAGGAACGTTACAAATAAAATTAGTAATTTGTCTGTTATCCTACGCATGCGTAGAAAATTTCACTTAGTCGCTTTGTTAGTAATTTCTAGTGTTAATATTGTTTGCTGTTCTTTTAAAGAAAGACGTTAGCGAAGGTAAATACAATTCCGTTTAATTAATCTTAGTAGAGGCATTTAATGCAGTATTATCACGTTTAACTCATGTGCTAAATTCTAAAACTGCATTTGTAGTTAAGTCCCCGATGCATTGTATATTGAATTTATTACATTAGTGAGTTTCAAAGACCATGAGTTGTTGTTTGCATTCAAAAATACTGTTATTTACAACTGCCTAATCAGGACTTTAGCTATTAAATATTTATAACATTGTCATCAACCCAGATGATAAGAGTATTCGTGATACCACTAATATAATGAAGTGCTAACAAATCTGTATTGTTTGGACCAATCATTACGTTCAATCTCGCTTTTCAAATTATTCGGCGATGAAAAGTTATTGAAACAAAAAATTCAGAAATAAATTTGTTGATGTCAAAGATGTTGCATTTTAAGCTTTTTAAACATAGTTGGTTCTAAATAATTTTATCAATGCTTTGTACACAAATGGGCTATGATTAGGCGATGTAAATACCCACATGCAACAGAAACTACTAACACCAGTAGGGCACTCTAAGTAATTTTGTCTTTAGTTACCAAGCTGCGCTACGTTGGGAAGCTAAGCATTTACTGCTTTTTTTTAACTTGTGCTCTCTTTCTACATATTGTTAGAAACGCACGAACGTAATCTACCCGTAAAGATGACGGATATCTTCCTACTAACTATTCTGACAGCTATTAAGATTAAAGCTGGGATGATAGGCAAGTAATTAAGAACGGCACGCGTGGTAAGCTATTCAAGAAGGCTAATAACAGTGTAAGACGCCTACTTTTTTTTCTTCTATTAAAACAAGTCAAATAGCAACCAAACAAAAAAACAGAGTAGATTTGTTACGAACTTCTGAAAAAAATGTTTTTTGTTTTTCTTCCTTTTTTTTGTTATATGCAAAAAATGCATAGTGTTCGTTATACTTTGCAATTTTTGGCTGTTTTTGAATTTGTTTCTGCTTATATTGCAAATAAAATGCTGGAATGGGTTTCAGCTCATAGATCCGTACGAAAGCTATGGAAACTTGGCTAAATAGATTTATTTATTTCATATATCGAAATCAGCGTCCTGTTGCTAATACTCAAGAACTCAGGGTATTGCATTTCGGAATATTTAGCTTATTTGTGGCGTGCTTGTGTAGACTTGGATATTTATCTAGGATAATTCTTCGATTTTATACAATCAATACATGTACATGATTTGCGCATGGTTGTAATTCGTATAATAATTTTAATATATTCAGTGATCAGATTGTTAGTTATTTAGTTTCAGTTTCTTATTACTACCGTATAATTGAAATTATTGTTACCAGGATATTGCTATAATGGCATTAGAAAGTCAAAATTTTAATAATATATTTTTATTTACGTTTATTTTTAATTTAATATTAATCTTAATTCATTACATAAAATATTTCTAACTGAGCAATGAATAAAAATACATTTGTAAAAATAATCCTACGTATTGAACAGATATCAGCCACGATAAAAATATGGCAGATCGCAGCTTACAATGTTTTAGAAATTAACTGGATAACATTTTGCGAATATTAAAGAACTAAAATACTCCATTTAGGATAATCAAAAGCATTAAATATTATTATGCGGATGGAGAAAAAGATTAATGTAAAAATATAATTCTTAATATAATTTTTAATATAAAATATAAAAATATTATAGCATCAAGTTCTGTGACCGATTTTATATTTGAATTATATTACAAATTAATAAATGCGAGCCTCCGTAGCTCAGTCGTTGAAGATGTTCTTTGGTTGGATTATCGTCCCTAACGTGAGGAACCTCCATCTGGTCACTTTTGACTAAAAGTGAGGTAGCCGTTATCATACAGAAGTAGTCTTTTTTTTTTTTTTTTTTTTAAACTCGGAAACTCGGGTTTTTCGTCCCTCAGTACATTATTGCCGTAAATAAACATTGCATTTGAAATTTATTTGTTATTAAAACAGCCATTTGTATGTTATTCTGTTGGTGTAGTCTTACATGCTTTCATTAGTAATGTGGACTTCACTGATATTGTGAAGAGTAATGTTGAAATTATATGCTAAGACAAAGTTAATATGAAGCTACTTCAGGTTGCTTCTTGTTAATAGAGTTAAAAAAAAGTGCATAAAGTGCTATGACCCCTGAACGTTTGCTTGAAAAAGCCCCACTAATGCACAATCATTTTCAGTATCTCCTACTCCTTTCCGTAAATTCATATGATGTTTGTGTGACTATTTATCGAGTTCTTTTCACCATCATGTTTCCTTCTCTTAATGACGTAGGTCCCGGTTCATAGTAAATGACCTAATTGTTGTGCCATCATAGGAAATGATTGATGACTAATATGGTGGCCTATGATAACAAGCTGCTGGAAATCTGAATTCTAACTGTAACTCATTTCCAGTAGTTTCCAAACATCTCAAACCCAGTTCAACTTACATCACGCAGAGTTCTCAGTAAATGGACAGTAGACTATTGGAAGTCTGTGGTAGTGATAAATTACCATACACACTTTTCAAATCGGTAGACGCGTTTGTGTGTGACAGCCACCAAGAGAATGCCATTTATTAGAGTGTGCTGTTCCATCTATTACGTGTGATGGCATTGGTGTGAATGCTTCTCCTATTTGGATCCTTATCTTTTGCGGTAATGGTTCTCTTGTGATGGACAGTTCCTTGAAAATGACCAAAGTAAGTAATTGCATCTTACTAAGTAATAAACTCGCAAGCACAGAATACTATCTCAAATTTGTTAAGAATTTTGGAAAGCCAAATAAGTGTGATACCAATACTTCAAACTCACTACAGTGTCCTCATGCTGTTCTGGTGGATGAAAAGATCAAGACTCCTCAGTTGATAACAACATGCGGAAAAAAAAAATCAACCTTGGAGAATATCCAAATGCAATTGCCACTAAAGTTGAACCGATGAATGAAGTTCAAGTGTAGCCCATAATTTTTTTACCATCGTTTATTTATGGAACGATCTTGGTAGCAGCGATGAAGTTTGCTTCAAAAGACCAGGGATTCGAATTGTCTCCGAACTTTTGTAGCAGGGAAGTTTCAAATGATCGTGATATAGTCCACAGTCGTACAGTTTCATACTACAGAAAGCAAACAATAGCATTTATACAATTCCAAATATCGCAGCATTTATATGGTTTATATGCAGTCATGTTCTTTGGACATGACAAGTTACCTAGCTAAACATCCATACGTTCTGGAATGCTCGAACATTGGGAGCCAATTAAAGAGAAAAAAAAAGACTACTATGGTGAGAGACAAGATCCATAAACAATGACCAGCAACCTATGGACATTATAACAAGTATCGCCCCTGAGCTAACCATGTAGCTGGCGATTATGCTTCCATGACATTTACTGGTTTAATCGACTACCGAATTATAACTTACTACCGGTAGTTGTTGCTGTAATTCCACTGTGCATGTGGAATATTATTCTCATCTAGAGTTAAAGGATTAATGAGTGATAGTTGATCAAATTCAATGTATATAGAATAATCTATGAAAGAAAAGAGAGCACAATTTCGAAGAAGGATAAGGAGATCCTTCATCATATCCATCTCTGTTTAAATGTTGGAAATCATACTGACATTTTAAAATTTCAATAACTTGCATTTTTCCGATAATTTGAAATTCATTAGTTCTTCATACATATTTTAAGCGTGAACAGGTCATATTTATCCGAAAGGGGAAAAAAAAAAAAAATATATATATATATATAGAAAGAGTCAAAGAAAATCTCTCGTCTTTCTATTACTTAAAGGTAAAACAAAATTCGGAATCGGTGTGTGTGTGTGTTGTGCTGTGACTTTTTTACTCCACTTTTCTCGAAGTAGGTTATTCACCTGCCATATAACCACTGGATATTTCGAATACCCAGAACTGATGACAGAACACAAAATACATTTATCATTCTGAACGACAAATATATCACCCTAAACTAAAATTGTTATGAAAACGTTTTTAGAAGAAATATTACTCTTGGCATCGTTCTTTTATGTGTACTCATTGTACGGTATCGTGGGAAATTCTTATGACAGAATGTATTCGACCAGCATACGGCGCATGGTAGGACTGAAATTTGAATCTCACTGCCACATATGCTGGTCACAATTGCGAGTAGGTCAGCATTTTTCATTTTTGGCAAAGAAACGTCTACGGTTTAAAAAGAAGCATTAAGGTGATTTATGATGTAGACAAATATACGTTTTTGTTTTCTACAAGAGAAAGGCATTTGGAATTTTAATATAAAAAAAGGCGTTGCTCATATACACTTTTTTTATAGTTTGCAATAGATCATTAGAAATTATGTTATAGCTACAAAAGTTTTTGAAAAAGAATTGTTTCTCGTCAAAGTGATAATGTCGTAACGGAATTGGTTATCAGAAAAATATGTGGTTTTAGGGAAGTATGTGTGTGTGTTTGTGTGTGTTCTACAAACACTATAAGCAATATAGACATTTTGCGTGTTTGACTGCTTAGAAAAAAATGGAACGGTGATTTTTCTTTTGCATATACATCTACTCCCCCTCCTATTTCTCTCCCCCCAGAATTTCTCTACAGTGTCGTTTCTCAATATTTTTAACTGCTGTAACAAATTTGAAGATATAACTTGGGCAAATAACGTCTAAAACGGCCCTATTTAACTTTAGAAAATGCACACTTCCACCATCAGATGCAAGACCGAAAGGTATAAAAAAACAATTTTAAAACGGACATTCGGCCAGTGACCGCAACCGAATAAGCTGATTAGTTTGAAACATACGATAGACCAGCATTTTAGTTTGCTTCATTGGAATGAAATTAAGAACTTAGACTAATCTTATTAATCGCATTTGACTAATCTATAGACTGTTCAAATATCATTAGTGCAAGACCGAAGGAATATTTTCCTCAAAGAAATGCACGCGTGAGATATTCGATGCATTTGGAACATGCAAATGAATGATGGTGCGTTGCTGTAAAGATATTGAAGAAAGAGATAAAAATGCCAAGTAATGTCATTAAATATTATGCAACTGTGTAAATGTCAGGACAATGAAATAGAATTAATGAGCAACGATTGTGATGGAACTGAAATTAGTTAAGTTAATATACCTCAATTCAGAAATAGGCTGGAAACTGATTTATAAATTTGCTTAAGCATTCCGGTACAAAGTTTTCTAAGAGATTCGAAATTCGGAATCTTCCTTTTGATATTCATTCGCATTTTAAGAAAATAACAAATACAGATGTGATCTTATCGAATCATAAACAAGGCCTTTACACTCTAGATATAACTGGCCTTTTTGAGAAACCCACGTTTGTCAGACAGCGCCGCGAAGGACGCTAATAAGATCATTATAACATCTTGATGTTGTTATGAAAATTTACATTAATCTTGACATTACTTCAATAGCATTCTAACAGAGCGACGCAGCTCACCGTTTCTCTATCTGCATAACTCGGAGCTAAACGATGTCCTGTTTTAAAATGGTTCCAACAAAAATAGAAATGTTCACACGAGTTCGCCTTTTTAACGAGCAATGCATTCCAAAGTAGAACGAAGTGCAACATTTGATAAAGATAAGAGATGTAATGTGGTGAAAAGTATTTTAATAACTTTAAAGTAATATTAAGTTATTTTAATTATTTTAAATTTAAGTGATTTAAATGAAAAAAAATTTTCATTTAAATCTTCGAAAAATTTTCAAAAAATAACTGATTGCCGCTTAGTGTTGTATAATTTAGTGGGAATAACAGCCAAAGCAACTAACACTGTAAGTTGCTTTGGCTGTTATTCCAAAGCAACTAACACTGTAAGGCAAGTAAATTTGTTTATTCCCTGTTCTCTTCATCATAGAATAAAAAAAATTCTTTGTTCTCCATATTACACAAGATATATGACCTTTATTTGCGAAGACCATAAAGGTTCTAAGAAGTCATAGATTGTTGTAAAGCCAATCGGCTGGAATCTTTGGTTCGAGAGACCGGGATTCGAGCTTAGCTCTTTCTAAAGGCATCATTAGGCTTAAAGCTTGATATATAAAACTTTATGGGACAAGTTTTTTATAGCGTGGTCCATAACTGAATACCACTAAACAACAGCATACTTCGAGAATAATTATATCAGTAAAAGTTCCACAACTATGGGAATTATGACAATTTCCCATTAAAATTAATAAACTCGGCTCCTTTACAAATGCAGAAATTTAAAACGGGATAAATTAATTGATGAAAAGATTGTATTATTCATTAATAAATGAGCAATGATCCTGTGAGAGAATTTAAACAGTGATTTAACTTTGTTTGCAGTTTTAAAAAGACCTTAATTAAGGCATCATAGTTTAAATTAGTTTAATTACACGGTGCCAGTGACAAATAAGAATCTAATTTTGAATTAGACTTCTACTGACTGAAGTTTCACATTAAACCTAATCGAATTCTTTAGGAAAGAAAATAAAATCAACTTCTCTGTTTGGCACCCTTAAATAATTCATCAGTTTAAATTATAACGAGAGGTTCCCATTGTTAATAATCAGATACTGCATCAACTAATTAAATGTATAAAACACAGCTTAAGACGTTCTCTCTATTCCGTTATGTTAAACTGATGCAATGAGAGTTTGTCGCATTTTTTTTTCTGCTTCAAGTATGGATCGGGCATCTCAGCACGTGAAGCCTCCATCGACGCCTATGTGATTCACCTTAAAGGATTCAGACTTCTTGTCTGAGAATAACTAGTTTCAAATCCTATAAAGGAAGCGAGGAAATCTGTCTTTCCGTTTTGAAACGAGACTGATTCTGGTGGCATTAGAGCAAAACGCCTTCCTCTTCCTGGAATTTGGACTTATCTTTTACCTAAAAGTGAAGTGCCTACATGATACACATTCAAATTGAAGACATGGAATTGAAATGCATGCTGGCTCTTTTTGCTTCAGTGAGTCTGCAAATTTTATAAATTGATACATGTCAATATTATTTCTTATTATTAATTTTTGAGGGAAATCCTGATGTTTATCTTGCATCTAACGGACTATTTTTATTTTAACTGCTAATTAAAAAGAATTTAAGAAACTCCTTAATAGGAATGTAATGCAAAAGGATCTCGTTTAAAATAATAAGAAAATCCCCACTCGCATTCTCGTATTATTCAAAACCTCAGAAGAAAGACTATCATAGATTCGATTCTAGCTGCCGACTAGAACTTATTCTAGGATTTTGTTCTGCCAGTCGGAGTTGGTTATTCCCTACAGCCGACAATTAGGATATTTTCTCCGATAAATCCGGATTTCATACTCCAGAACTCAGAAAAATCCACCGTCGAACGTAATGAGACAATAATAGCACTGATGGTCAGGAACATGAGATGGCGCAGACTGATATTATACTCTCGTCACCTGCGAATCTTCACATGGTCAGCGGCCATCAACTCAGCTACCTATAAAACAGTTCTGTCTATTCCCTTTTGAGAAAGTAGTGGAAGTTTTAATATCTACTATTGCATACAATACTTTAAATGGAGATATAAACTTCCCTAGCCATGTAATTAAAAGATGTAGGTACTTTTAAATTGTTCATATTTGGTCTAAATATATTACAACTAATAACTTTATTTTAATGAGACCATAAGTTTTTTTAATAAAGATCATACAGCCAACTAGTTTCGCTAGCTTCTGACTAACTTTCTCAAGGCTGTAACTGTGCTAATACAAATGCAAAAAATTAAATGAATACAGAAACGTTAGTAACTGTCAAGCAGCTCCATTTGATATTTCATGTGGTGTAGCGTGCATGCGTTCGAAATGCTTCAGTCAGTATTATTGCCGTAGCAAGAATAATCGTACTCTTGAATCTAATGATATTTGCTGTAACCTCTAGAAGAGGGTAAAGACTCTTTTCTATTCCACATATGAAGTCCATTTTTGGAATGTAATTCGGGGTAATAGAAAAATTAAAACCTTTTTTTAGGATATTGAATTCATGAGTTGAAAGCCTAATTTTAAAGAAATTCCTGTTTAAAAATAACCTTCAACAACGTGAAACGGTGCCCCAACACGTGTCCACAGCAGTTATACCATATGTGAGTACAGTGTCCAAGAAATTAGCAAGAATGTTAAAGGATCATAACATCAGGGTGGTTTCAAAACCAACTACCACGACCAGACAAATCTTAAGATCACCTAAAAATAAGGTCCCATTTTTTAAATATCCAGGAGTGTATGAAATTCCATGCACGTGTGGCCTTTCTTATATTGGACAGACTTCTAGAAGTCTTGAAATAAGACAGAAAGAACACGTGGGGGATGTCAATCACAACAGAATCATTACATCAGGTTTATCTCATCATTTTTCAACTTCCAACCATGTTATAGACTGGAAAAACAGCTCTATGCGTTACATCGAAGATGACTATAGACACCGAACTTTCAAAGAAGCAGCAGTAGTACTACGCACAGGCAATAATTTAAATAGAAATCAGGGTATTATCCTTAAAGATATACGGAAAAACCTCATCTCTTCTCTCAGCTAAACAGAACTACAATTAGCGAATAACCATGTGACGCGTAGTCATGTACTTGATATTGACTGAAGCATCCGAACGCATGCACCCTACACCACATGAAATATCAAATGCAGCTACTTGACAGTTACTAACGTTCCTGTATTCGTTTAATTTTTTGCGTTTGTATTAGCACAGTTACAGCCTTGAGAAAACTAGTCAGAAGCTAGCGAAACTAGTTGGCTGTTTGTATGATCTTTATTAAAAAAAACTTATGGTCTCATTAAAATAAAGTTATTAGTTCTAAAAGATGTACTGTCATCATTGACGGTTTGCGAAAGCATAACTGTTCAAATATAGGATCAATTTCTGCCAAGCTCTTTGAAAAGAATCGCTGGGAGTTTCTTCGTTCGAGTGTAAGTTGATTCTATTAACCACAAATTGTGTTTAATTTCTGGTTGACAGGATGGATGTAAATTGCATACAAATAACCAATCTTCTTCGATCTTGCAGACCATTTAGAATCTCAAATAATCTGGCGTTCATAGCCATAAAAGCCCGAGTCATTACGTGATAAGATAAATAGTCTCAGTTTTCAAGAACAATCCACCATATTTTATCGTGAGTTAGGTATGGGTTCGATTGGTCGAAATTAGACCGCGACCGTTGTGGAAGCTCCCAGACATATGAAGACCGAGTACTATGATGACAGCTGGAAACTGTCTGTTGCCTATCTGGAAATGAATATTAGTATCATCGTGATGAGGATGCACTATATATGGCTGTTTTGTTTGAGGAAATGAAAATACCAAGATTATTCTAGCATTATAAAGTATATGCTTTTACGATTTTGCTTTTAGAAATCCTGATTGCCGTATTTTCAGTTCTGCATTTAATAGCCATCCAACTAGTGGGACAGGTCAGATGTATCTATTTGGTGAATAAAATGGAGCGTGATGATATTGTTAATTTTCAGTTCAGAGAATATATTACATTTGCTGTTTATATGGTACCAAAAGCACTTGCATCGATATGAAAATCATTCGATTGATATTCTCCAGTGTCTCATAATGCTATAAAGTTAAGAGTCCCAACATTTCGATGTTCTCAGCTGATAGAAAACTATATTTTCTTGAAAAAATAAATAATTCTTGTGATCCTTTTAATGTTACTCCTGTAAGAAAAACAGATAAGAACCCAATGAGTCGTTTCTGGTCTTTTAATACTGTAGCATCATCTCACTAGATCTCATTATTTTAGTAAGTAAACACGCTACCAGCACGCTCTACTACGTTTCATATATTCGTGTTTCTACACTGCGCTTTATCCAGTTAGGTAACTAACTTACACATCCATTTATCACTTAACCGGCAATAAAGCATCTGTGCTCTTACAATTCCTCTCTGCTTGGTCGTTAAGGTTGCTATCCTTCCAAACGAAGTAGGCAATGCGTTCTACTTAGACGCCCCGGATCGTAATAAAACTTCTTTTTCCTTCTACTTTCCTCACATGCATAGCAGTTAAGCCAGTCTTTATTACCTCTGTAATACTTACGTCTTGATAAAGAAGTTCTGTTGTATCTTACCATTAATGATTTTATGTTCTTTTTTTTTTGCATAGGACACATTCGGGTTTTCGTTTACATCAAATATGTTTTAAAATAGTTTTCTGTGAGCTCTATATTCCTTTCAGTCACCGATTAGTTATTTTGACATTTCTGGAAATAACACATAATTTTCATTATTGAAAATCAAACATCTTTCTTGATAACATTATTCGCCACATAATTTTCATGTAAAATTCAATCTAACATTCATAAGTAATTATAAAAATAATGAGTATTTATTGTTGCAACTAGATTCCAAAAATATAAAATAGAAATATTGGGGTGAGAGGCCACACAAAATGTATTTTTTCTTTTATTTTTCTACTTAGACGCAAACTATCGACATCAGAACCGATGAAAGGGAATGTATCGGTTTCTGTGTGCCTTACAAAAACAGTGAAAAAAAAAAAAACTTTTTGGCCCTAAAATTGCCTCTGGGAATCTAATATGTTTCGTTCTTACTCATTCATTGGTGCACTAGAGAAGGTTACCATAGTTACTACAATTAAAATATTAACGGCAGCTTCTGGTTGACAACAATGATGACTGCCTTCATCAAATTACGTTACAGAATTGAGAACTCAACATATTCCCATTCAGCAAGTTTTCCTGTCACTATCGTCTATCTTTCTCCTTACTGGTTTCTTTTTATTTCAAATTTATTGATCTTTATCGCATAATTTATACGCCCCAAAAAGAAAATTTATGTCCTCCAGATTATTGTTTTAATGGTCGCTAGTTTAACCTATTACTTATACTTGTTTATATTCAAAAACATGTCTATAATTGATTGTTTGGGTATATGTTAATATAAAAATATATAGATGCTAACAGAAGATAATGCTAGTATAAATATTCTCCATTATTTCTGCGATCAACATTACACGACATCAATTTAAGATCATCCGATATCTCCAAAGAAAAGAACATAATCGATTTTTGAGAGATCCCATGCGTTCCATAAATACGGCTTGCCTGTAAGTAGAGCAGTCCACCACAAATAATTTTTATTTCTACCATCATCCTTAACGACCAGATCTTATCTTTTTTTTAAGACACTATAAGCCATGACTACAATAAAAGTGCTCGAGTTTGGCTCGTAAAAGCAAGTCCCTCAAGTGTGGCTATTTTGGTATACATACTCTAAAGTTATTTTCTGAGTGGTCATTCTATATTGTTCCAGTAACCTACCTTTGTTGTAGGTCGCATCGCAATCAGCATTGTACATATTTTTTCCTGTATAACAAAAGTTTTCCCATTAAAATCATAACCATTAAAATTCAGCAGGTTGTTTAATAATCAGACTGAATTTTATTTATGTTTATTTTTACCTGTTTTTCGCGAAATAAAGGCCACTCTTCACTTGATTACAAACGTGGTAATTAAGCGATCACGCTATCTATCACTTAATTCCTTTCTTATTTCATAATTAACCATTTTGAATCATAACTGATGAAACAGCCATTTGCATATTGACCATTTTCTCTTTAGGCGCAATATTTCTTTATTTTTTAAATATTTTTAAAAATAATGCTGAAAACTGAGGGCTTTATTGTGAAATAAGTCAATCCTCTCTTCCACACACTTGCCTCACTTCGCTTTTGCTATTATTTTCTATACGAGCGCACAACTTCATTTCTTTTTTATTCATTCACGTTATAAATCTTTCCCGTACAAGTTATAAAGTCTTTATATTCAGAAATTCCTTCCACAGGTTAGCCATTCATCTTCAACCCACCATTAACTTTCTGTCAAACTTCGTATACTTAGCTGTTTCGTATTACGCATCAAATGCCACCCTTTCCGCTCTTTCCTCCGTTATTAAAAGTCTCTCGAATATGCCAGTGGCATATAAGTTATTTAATATTTTATACATTTTTATATAGTTTATAAAATTTAGGCGGCTAACTAAATAACCGTTACAATTACGGTGGATCGCTTAAACAACCTTTTAGTTTGTATAAATAATAGTAATGCCAACAGTACCGCAAACCAATTCAATCATAATGCTTTGTTGATAGTAAATATATATATAATTGAGCATACAAGGTTTTTCAACGGATCGTAAGTTTGAATGAATGCCTTTATATGATTTGTGAATATCTTCAACTGAATGCATCGCCGGGAGTGATGTCAGGACCCAGTTATTAAGGATGTGAAGTGGCATGAAAAAGTCAACGTTTCCTTTTTAGAACAGTATTTATGAATTGCCAGATCTTCATCTTCTCCATGTTGTTAGCATTAAAGTACTACGTATAAGTAATGAAAGGCCTTTCGCATACGAAAGGTTTGTAATCAAGTGAATCTCGCACACGAAAGGCCAATCGCCTTTCGTACGAGATTCACAAAAATAAAATAAAAATTAAGAATAGAAAAAGCAGGCAAGGAAATTCTCTCTGGAGTGATATCTAAAGAATTTATACCAGGCATCTTTAATTAAATGGAAGGCTTCTAATTAGTAAAGCAGTTGGTGTTTATGGATATTTCCGTTGTTTTTAAAACGATCTAAGTTAAAGCAGTGCATTAAAAGTTCGACGGTAATTTTTATCTTTAGGTTGGATACGGAGCAACTTCAAGATTTATTATTATTATTATTCCGGGCAACTCCAAGGAGTCGACAGACTCATCGAGGGAGGCCCTAACATCATGTCAAGAACAACTATTCGACATTCACACAATATCTATCATACCTTGCCTTGAACTCATTCACGGTCGTAGCACCCACAACAGACTCTGGCAGCTTATTCCACTCATTCACCACTCTCCAAGTAAAAAACCTAGCTCTAACACCCTTGTTAACCACATTCTTGTCCAGCTTCCATGCATGGCGCCTAGTCCTCCCACCACCAGTCCTATTCTCAAAAATATCTTCTGGATTAATCTTATAGAAACCCTTCAGTAATTTGAATGTCTCAATCATATAACCTCTTTTCCGCCTATCGACCAATTTTTTGCAACCCACAAATCTTCAACCTATTCTCGTAAGGTTCATTCCACAGACCTGCTATCATCTTGGTCACTCGTCTTTGGATCCTCTCCACTTCCTTCCTAGTCACGAAGAAACCCTGGCGCCCATAAACTTAGTTGCGCGCATAAACATACAAGCTTAGTTGCTCCATATCCATACAGAGGGAAGATTCCAGTGGAGTGAGGGAGAGAGAGAGAGAAACTCGATACAACAGAAATTAGTTCTGGAGTACGGGATTTTCGATCATTTTTATAGGATTTTATAGATTTATTTTTCGATCATTTTTATAGGATTTTATAGATTTATTTTTCGATCAGTTTAATAGGATGATTAGATGGATGAGTTTTTTAATTCTTTTTATTTTTTAGGAAAAGTCCCCCCCACTCGAGCACATAACTCATGAGCCCGAATAATTCCCTTCAAAACCGTTATAAAAGACATGGTCGATACAACTGAGCTACGCAAGCGAACTCTTTAGGCGAATTCCAATCTAGGTATTTTCAATCGCAGGTGAAGTACAGTGAAAGGTTGCGTTCATCTGTAAAAGCTTGACTAACAGCAAAATTATTTGAGAAACTTCAGAAAAAATAATTCATTAGTCGAAGTTGTAGATTTTGTTTAAGATCTGGTACTAGCACTGTGAGATCTTAATTTCTCCCTTTCAAAAATAACGATGTTTGTGAAAATGCTAACTAAGAAAAATTCACAATTTCTAGCAATGATAAACAATGAACACCGCCCTTGAGATATTGCATAACAATATGTTTCGTAACAAGAAAAGTCTTTATCCAGCGTGTGTGTGTGTATATATATATATATATATATATATATAAACTAGTGAGAATTTGGGCCAATGAACGCTTCTTGATTGCAGTAATTAATAGGAATCGGATAAAATTCATCTGCTCATTGTTGTCAATACTGATCCTGGCTACCCAATGAGGATTCAGTACAAAAGCCAACTGACTAGTGAAATCCGAAATTAAAGCCAACATGAGAGGATCGCATCATTTAATCATAACAGCGCAATTGCATGGGAAATCTGGCGTTAAATGCCACCATTTCTAGGCATATTCAGCTGTTCTATTCTATCAAAGTGTTTGAAGCTAGAAACAATGGAGTCTATTGATTGCATTAGCTTAAGTGAAATCAATACAGTAGTATTGTAACATCCAGTTAAAACAAGAATTAATAAAATTAACCACAATATATCAAACATCCTTGCAAAATATTGACTTCAAGCTAAGTACCAAAGGCATTTGATGACATTTTGTTAAAACGTGACAAATGTTCTTGGGACCAAACGATTTCAAAGTTGAATGACCCTTCCTCCATCGGTTGACGTGACTTTTGACATTTTCCCTATGCAGAGGATAGATAGATAGATGATATAGTGTATTTGGTGGGCAGCTACGGTCACTTACTGTCCTTGCAGATCTAACGCCCAAGGGAATTTTCCACTTCTACACCACTCCATGTATCCTTTAAAGAACTGTTTAAAGAAATGTTGATCACGAGGAAGGAGACTAGAAGCACTCTTCTTATTGCTAACGATTTGTCCTAATACCTTCAAGGGCTGCCGAGTGCAGTATTAACCTAAGTAGACGTTTTTGTTGAAGGAGCAAAGGGGGAAGAACCTTACAAATACATTTGAGATTGGGACCGCTACCAAAATGAGAAAAAATGTTAACAGCAGCAATCAGTGGACGAAAATCTTATGATCAAAAGTTGTTAACAAAAAATGATATCCTTAAAAATACTTCAGGTAAAAAAAAGATTGGCACTTGTCACGGATCCGCGAAGACACGTGTCGATAAAGCTGTGGCATGTGGATTTTTGAAGCTTTTTTGTGGTTGATGATTTATGATTGAAAGAAATATATCCCGAAATGTAGTTGATTTTTTACAAATAGCCGCATCTCTACTTCAACAATATTTCTACGCTGTTTGTACATTTTTGAATTACGTAATATTTGTGAAGTACTCATAGATACAGTAACATAACTCAAGGGTTCTGTTTTTTTACTCTTATAAACTCTTGTCTTACAGATAAAAACATGATCAACAGGTACGAAACAGTTGAATGATAAAGGAATCACTAAATTCTCTTTGATTTCAGTCTTGTGGAACATTTTTTTTCTCAATGTGAACCATTGAATCTAACTTTCATTGAATTTCAGTTCGCATTTCTGTTAGAAATCTTAACAACCGCCAACCAGAGCCGTTACTGTGATTTTGGGGTCACTCCGTAAGACCTTAGGTCAACCATGGATTCCTTAGGGCGTATATTAAATATACCTAAGCTCTTTCCCCAGCGCTGCGATTCGAGGAGGGTATTTACATCACTGTAGTTTCGCCGTCTCATATAAATCTCTCCTCCTTGTTTGAGTCAGTGTGGTAATTGACTACCATTTTGCCTGCGTTAGGAACGCGTTCTATTGATAATAAGCATATCAAATTACATATTCAGACTGCTCTTCTATAACTAGACCTTCATTAGCGAGTAACTAATATAATCCATCACTTGCAACCTTCCTTTATCCCAATTCTATACACCTAACACTTATCTTCCAAAATGACCGCATAATCCCCCTTGTTCTCTCGACATCTCTATTCACTTATGTCGTGCGATGCCGACGTATCTATCGATTATCTTGGAATATGGTGGATGCCTCGTGGGCAATGTAGCGCCCCAGGGAATTCACTGTGGCGTTCAGGTGGGTAATTCTTTTAGAGACACAGTGGGGAGTCCCATTCATTACAGCAGTTTGTCAGGAAGTTAGGATTGAGTCAGCGCAAGCACTACACAATTATAAACTGCGACCACGGAGGGCAAAGTCACTTTGGCGGAACTACAACACAATCTGACGCCTAAGTCTTTGATGTCCACAGGTAATAAACAGTCGGGACCAATTCAGAACGGGGAAAAAAATCAATAGTACTTCAGGTGTTTTAAGACGTATGCAGATAAAGAAATGTTGTAGTTTGTTATTAAGTTTAACAGAAGTGGGTTTGTGATGTTAGGAGGCTTCGTTATTATGCATCTGTCGACATTGCTAATGGTGTGGAACTAGCTAATTATGAGTCTTAATATCATTATTACTGATTCGTAGTAAATTAACAATGTTCATACATTAGTGGAAAGTGGGATTTACTTAAAATAGACAGCAGCACTAATTAGCGCTCTCTTTACTAGACCAGAATAATCACTTCATCTATATGTTTGTCCACTCGAGGTTGTATTATTTTTGCATATTTTGTCCAATTTTTAGGGAAGTATAAAGTAAAACATTTCCAGAATTGCTTAGGTTAGTATGATGTGTAAGGCTGTTTATTTATTAATGATTTAATAAATTTTCTCCGGATTCATTTTGGGCTGAGAAATGATGCTATTTTTAAAAAGGCACGTGTCGGAATAGGATATCCCGTAACTTAATTAGTGGAGTATTGAGTTGTGCGAAAAGTACTGAAAACTGAATCTTATCCGTGGTTGGAAAATTTGTGCTTATTATTTATTTCTTTTTAACCCCCCCCCCTTCAGATTCTCATTATCTGAATAATGTAAAGGGAATAATTTATTTTGAGATTTAATGAGATTTAAGTTACTTGTATCATTGTCCAACTGGTATTGAGTTTTACGATTTGTTTTAATTATTTTTTATTTCCCGTGGAGTTCCCAGTCACGTAGGACGGGTTGAGCTCTGCTAATGAGGGATTAAGTATGTATTTTATGACTGTAGATCCGTGTGTGTGTGTGTGTGTTCACGTGGGCCGGTTTGCTTGTTCCGAGGGACGAAAAACCCGAGTTTCCGGTTAAAAAAAAACTCTCCGCCCCTGTATGAGATCGACTAACTCACCTTTAGTCGAAAGAGACCAGATAAAGGTTCCTTACTTCATTGACGGGAATCGAACCCAGGTCTTTCTGACCAAAGGGTTTACGGAAGCTCATTTGTTTTAATAACAGTGATTACTCGATTATTGATACATTTATTCGGGACGTGTATATAAATTTGAGGAAAGAATGCAAAAATGTTTTCTAAATTTTAAATAGTATGTCTAGACACGAACACATTTATCAAATCTTCTAAAATGAAGATCAGTTATCTTGTCCAACACGATGGTGCCCTGTTTTGTTTTTCCTGCCTGTTAAACAGATAAAATGACTGACATCACAGACAGATATCAAATACATTCCACTTGCTACATAGCCAAAGCTACTACCTTCGCCCGATGAGCCATCCTAGATTAGTCAATGTTATACAGAGGGGCCAGCTATTTTTTCTTTTCTTTTTCAGAAACTGGTTTTCCATCCCTCAAAACAGGCAGACTAGACACACACATATACACACACAAATTAACAGACTTCACTGGTTCCATAGACTTAGATGTTTGGTTCCAATGCAAACAACCCTTCGGAACAACCTGTTCATAAACATGAACAGGTTGTTCCGATTCAGCATTTTCAGAGTAAATTTAAAAAAATATAAATATTTCACTGACTAGCAGAACTGATTAATTTGCTCTCGTGGGTACCATTTTACGTATTAACAACTAATAGCTGTTTGTACTGGCCTGGCGTTCGGTTCATGATGATCAAAGAAACAGCGTATCTAGTTGATATGCAGCAGAATTTTGGAGACTTCTGATCTAGCAAATTCATCTCGTATATAAACATTTATAAGGCTAACTTCATTGTTGTCTGTGTTATCCCAGGGTAGGTCCATAACTAAAGGTTGTGAACCAATCATGCACTTAGTAAAACATATATTATATATTAATTCTTATTTCCAGTGAATGGGATGAGTTCCATAATCTTACAATCACTTACCACTGTCTAGAGACCAATCATGATATTTTTTCAAGCAACTTCAGGCTTCCGTTATCCATAGTAGTAGATGATTTTCACTGCCAGGTATAAAGCCATCACTCTGCTTGCTGGAAGCCCGAAGTTGCTTGAAAAAGTACGATGATTGGTCTCTAGAGAGTGATGAGTAATTGCAGGATTATGAATATCTTAGCCCACTCACGGGAAATAAGACTAGGTATAGACCTATCCTCAAATACCACACACACACACATACAACGTGAAGTACGCCTTGTGAATTTTTTTCATACGAGATGAATCTGCTAGATCAGAAGTCTCCATGGATAATTTATGGATGATATAAGTTATCCATAACACTTGTCAGTTTTTATTTTAATACGAATTACTAGAAGTCATTTGAAATAATCGATGACGCTCTTCTGTAACTACCTCTGTCAAATATCATGAGATCTCCGCATACTTAGGAATACTTAGCTATAAGTACACGAAAATAATTTCATTATCAAGTTCATACCACAAGCATCGTTTCATTATTGTTTTGTTTGCCATTGCTGTGAAATAAAGAATGAAATAGACCTGAAAGTGACCTAGAAAAAAAATTATGTGGTTCTGTCATTGTCAGATGGTTTATTGTCTTTGATTCATTAACAGACATTTGTTACTGTTGCTGCGAATTTCACGGCTAGCATCGTTGAACACTAAACGCTTAATCCGATTATGGATTTGTATTATTACATAGCTTAAGATTTTAAATGAGACACCAAGACACCTAAGACTAAATTGGTTTTAATAAAACTGAAGCCATTCTATCCAGTATTAGGGTATTAGTAGACCTTAGAACTTCAATATTTGATTTGCTTTTGACCTGAGAATGACTAACTCAGTACTGATTTATAAAAACAAAATTCTCAGAAAGTATCACACATAACTTAAATTTCTCAGCTAGTAAGGATAATCAAAATAGGTAATGTGATGCTTCATTAATATATATATATATATATATATTGTTATATCAAGGAATAATTTCTTGTTGAAGAAAATTATGTGCTGTATATAATTAGAATGTTTATAATTATGAAAACAGCTGCCAGGTTTACTCGCTCATATCCATATAGAATATTAATGATTTCAGTCACGAAAATAGTTTATGCTCCTATTTGGAAATCAATTTCTTTCAGCGAATTATTAAATTTTCAGGGAGGCTTTTAATTTTTTTCTTTCTTTCTTTCTTTTCCTGCTTTCAGTGCAATACCAGACTAAGAAACCACCAAACAAAGCTGGAGGTCATGTTACATTGAAATACCATTCTCTAAATATTTTCATTCGTTATGGAGTTAGATTATATAAACACACACCTTCAAGAATTTTTCAGGGAGTATTCTTTATAGTTGTAGACAGCCTTGTTTAAGTTACAGTGTGCAAAGTTGCACCAAAAACGTTAACATCGTTATCCTCGCCATGCGACTAAATGAAGAACACCTCATCAACACAGGTATACTTTGGAGTGGAAGGTGCTCAGACCAATATTCTTCTCTGGGTTTTAGAAATACACAAAAAAACAAAAACAGAACAATCCCACCATTATTTTTCTCAAAACATGAAAGTGTCACAAAAAGGCATAAGAGATGGAAATGCGTGTCTTACCTTAAAAGCATCTCAAATATGAAAGGCATTTCTACATTACTGATATCCATCGGAAAAATGACTTACGTTCTTCTAACAGAAGTTATTGCTTTTCGAACAGCGGCAAACACTACCAATGTCCGAAAGTCTCAAAGGTCAGTGTAAACATTATTTCATATATTCGTTTTAGACTATATAAATCGGATTCCTAATATAGTGTCAATAAAACGTCGCCAAGTTAAAAAAAAAATACTGATAAGAATTTAATCCATTCTTTAGTAGGAGATTTGAAAACTTTAATTCGTATGCTAAGCTACTCCTGGAAGCAAATACCTTTTTTGGTAAGGAAATGAAAGATGGGTAACATATTATGCTGTTTAGTTGTAAAGCCGCGACTTTTTGAATACCGTCTAAAACGCGAAGAATAGGAGTCTCCAATTTGAATGAATTAGCTGGTTTCGTTCTCACTCATACAACACACAAAACCGAGTGATTTCATAATGTATACCTGACAGTGTAAATTGGTTATAATTAACAGCCACGACCTGCGAAGGCATATGACTCTAGCTCATATCTGTATATATATAATAATATATATAACATATATAATAAAATAAATAAAAATGATTAATTTTAGCAGGAGACTTAAATGCAAGAATTGGAAACACGAAAATTAATAATACTAGAGGAATGCACGGAGAACATACTCTAAACAGGAATGGTAAAAAATTAATTGACTTTGTAGTTTATAATAACCTAAATATAATGAATTCCTTCTATAAACATAAAGACATACATATATATACTTGGGCAGCAAATGGATGGAAATCAATATTAGATTACTTTATATTAAATGAAAAGACATCAAAATTTCACTAGACGTTAGAGTTCACAGAGGATATGAAACAAGCAGTGACCACTTCCTTGTTAAAATAAAATTAAGATTACCATCTAAATGGCTACAAGTAACAAGAACAGAAAGAAAAATTGAAACATTTGTTTATAAAACTAGACTATTGAATGACACAAATGTACAATGGCTATATGAACAAAGAATTAACCAGTATCTAGATAAAATAAAACAAAATGAAGAAATAGAAATAGAATGGCTTAATATAAAAACGATACTAAATGCAACAGCAAATGAAAGCTTAGGAAAGACCAAAAAATTCAATAATAGGAAAACACTGAAGATCTGGGATGATACAATCAAAGAAATAATCTAAAAGAAAAAAGAAGCCTATCACAAATGGTTAAGCAGTAAAATATTAGAAGATGAAATAGGATATAAAAGAATAAGAGCCATAGCTAAAAGAGAAGTCAGAAAAAGAACATAGAGAATCATGGAACAAATTTGTTTCTAATTTAGAACATGATTTATATAAAATAAGACCCAATGTATATAAGATTTTGAAACACTTAAATGCAGATACCAAAGAAAACATAAAATTAAACACTGAATTGAAATTAGAAGAATTACTAAATTACTACACAGAATTGTGGACAGACAAATATTTAAAAAAAAGACAACTGGCAAACAATTAACGAAAATGAAAAGGAAATAACTAAAGAAGAATTAGAAATCAGCCTGAAAGAAACAAGAAACGGAAAATCACCTGCAGAAGATAAGCTAGGTTCAGAACTATATAAATACGCAGGAACAGGATTCAAAGAAAGACTCTTATTATTTTTAAATAAAATTTATTCAACTGGTATCCCTCCAATAGAATGGAAAAAAGCAATTGTGATTCCTGTCTTTAAAAAAAGGTAATAGGGATGACCCTAAAAACTATAGAGGTATCAGTATACTACTAAATTTCTGATACAAAATATATAGCAGAATCTTAAATAGCAAACTAATGAAATATTCCGAAAACTTTATTTTAGTACAGAATGGATTTAGAAAAGGACGATCATGTATAGACCCTACCTTTTGCCTAAAATTAATAATAGAGAAAAGAAGAGAATACAATTTAGAAACACATATTGCATTTATTGACTTTGAAAAAGTATTTGACAAAGTTAACAGAAACATATTATTTAACACATTAAAAGAAAGTCAAATACCAAATAATATCCTAAAAGCTATCACAGGTATATATGAAAATAATCAAATACAAACAAATAAGATTAAATCACGAGCTGTCATATACGAGAGAGATAAACCAAGGGGTCAGACAGGGATGTCCCCTCTCAGCAACTCTTTTTAATATCTACTTAAATGAAATAATAATAAAATGGAATAAAACTTTACATCAAGGAATTAAACTTTCTCCTACAGTAAACTTAAACACTCTCCTCTTTGCCGACGACCAAATAATAATTACAAATTCTGAAGATAACTTACAGAAAGCTATTTTAGATCTAAATGAGATATCCAAAAATTATGGTATGATAATATCAACATAAAAATCAAAAACTATGGCCTTTAAAGGACAAGATCCAGCAAGAACTAAAATAGTATTAGATAACAAGATCTTAGAACAGGTGAATTCATTTAACTACCTAGGATGTATGATCACTTATGAAAATGAAAAAGATATAAACATAAAAATTGCAAAATATTTAAAAATAACAGGAGTAATTAACTCTATATTTAAACCAAACCTAGTTCAAAAACAAACCAGGCTGAAAGTATACAATACATTAGCCCTACCGGTCTTAATGTATGGAAGCGAAATCGGGACAATAAAACAAAAAGACAAACATAGATTAACAACAGCAGAAATGAAGTTAAACTGCAAAGTATGCCCTATTTGATCACAAAAGAAATGAAGAAATTATGAAAGAATTAAACCAAGAACCAGTAATAGAAAAAATTAAAAAATACAAACATAAATGGATGAAACACGTTGTCCTCTTCAACATGACTTCTAAGGTCGGAACAGGCCTTGCTAGGCCTAAATCTTTGATACACATGATGACGATGATATCTGTATATTATATACAGATATTGTGTATTATATTATATATTATATTATATGATATCGGTAATTTTCTTCAAAATGATGCCAATACAAGTTCTTAGTTCGTTGCATAATTTATTTTTCACTCTCGATACTCCATTGGTGCTAAATATAAAAGCATTATGGCTACCGTAATGTAATGTAAAAAAAAAAAAAAATCTATTTAGTGTTTCGATGATATTTTCTATCATAGGGGTCCTTCGATTCTTGGTTGCATTAAGAATTTTTTTATAAATTTTTAATCCTTTTAGCATTTTTATGTACGCATTCAAGTTCCACAAATAGCCCATGGTTATGAGGATCTGACCCGACTGACCAGCTTTCTGCGAGATGTGCCTCACTGGAAAGCAGTTCTATTAAGGTTGATAGTGTTAGTCGATCTCATTTCGACCTGCCTCTTTTCCTAACAACTCATGGATCAGTTAATCTTGTTGACCAACAGGATGTCCTGCATTCAGTATATGTACCTGAACACAGTAAAGCCAAACCGTTCCTAATCGTCTTCACTCATCACCTCACCAATATCAGTTACATATCCGAAAGGAGAGAAGAATTATCCTGAGCGTGAACATAGTAACTACATTCTGAGCTTTAATTTCACTTTGAAATTTAGTAGTTGGTACCCTGTAATCAATGAGTTATGTCCGAGATGATCATTACTTATAAGCATTTCTGTTAAGTCATACATTTTGATGATATTTGCCTCCTCACTTATGAATCGAGTATTACCCTTCTGAGGGTTGCCTTTTCATGTCCATCCTTTTCCTGTAGAACAAGAATCTCTAATTTGCGCCTCTGAAATTCTTCACTGAGAAAATCAAGCAAAACAGTCTTGGTCCAATGTCATTATGTTGTAAGTACTTATAGAAAAGTTTCATTAGGTCTGTGGAAGATTTTCTTTTGTTTGTCTGTTTTTCGGCGCTTAGCAAAATCAGTCCCCTAATTGCATGCATGAGATAATAATCTTTCTTCGAAATCTCTTCAGTTTAAGCCATCTAAACCAATTGTGAATGACAGATCAGTTGAAGTTTGCAATGCTTTCAAGAACAGTTGGGTCAGATACCAGCACCGCGATGACCTCTGCTCCTAATTAATCGCCGGTTGATATTTAAGTATCCTGTGTAATCAGGTAGCCTCAGTGTGAATAGTCAAGTCAGATCCATGTGAAGTTGATATTCTTTACCAAGGCGAACTAATAGTACGATGGTACTTTTAATTTCCTTCTGCTTCAGATATTATGCTTATACCGGTAATACTCGGTCGCTATAACCTCCCCTTGTGAAAAGCAAGTCATACCACTAGAAGACAGGGATTCTCAATTGGACTAATTATGTATTCTTAATTATGGTCATAACTATATAGAGTAAGTATCGTATGGTTTCCTATTACTTTTACAGGTGTTTTAACTTAACTCCGTAATAAGACCGGATCACGTGACCATAATCATTCCGCTCTAATCCAAAATTTTAATTTTTAGTTTTTAAATTAACATTCCATTATAAGTTCTTGATAATTTCTGTTAGAAAAATCGGATTCATATTATGTAATTGAATATGGACATAATTTTCATAAATCTTTTCAATTAACATATTTAATTATTTTTTTAAAAAATTTAACATATTTCATTCGGTTGTCCAGAAAGATTTGTGAAAGTACCAGTAAATAACAATTGCGGACAACCGATAATACAAGAGATTTATGTTTTTGAAACACGAGTGGTATGGTTTAAGGTTACTCCTATATAAACCAATTTCTTTTATATATGAAGAAAACACCCATAAAACGTGATGGAACGCTCTATATTTAGCTACACCGATATTTTCCCCCTTTTCTCACACTACGTTTTCTGCTTTTTTTAGATACTTCCAGTGAGAGAGATGATGGTGGATCCAATACCACCAAATATAGTCTCAAATAATATACAGATCGAGCAATTTGAAACAACTGCTGAAATGATTCCAACTATCATACCTACCTGGAGATAGTTTTTGTTCCTTGCGTTAATAACTACGAAAAGCTGGACGCTAGAAGTGAAAGAACGCATTACTTAGCGACTAGCAGACACATGCATTGACGGATAAACTAGTCAGTAAAGTGAAGGCTGCCTGGAGAAGATTAGGAATCGATTGCTCAGGATTCAGAGACGGGATTGACAAGTAAAGTGTGTCATGCTTTAGGGACGAAGAAAACGGCGAAATTTTTCACACTGATCGGTAGAGAGGTGTAATGATACCTTGGGTGTTATAAATCTCTTGCGGTATAATCGGCAAAGAAAAAATGTATTACACCAAGAGGATTTCTTAGGTAGCAGAAAGTTGCAAAAGATCCGCCATCAAACGTATTTAAAAAGCACGATCATTTTACAACTGTATTATGAACTACACGTTATATTTTTTCTAGAAACAGGGGGAAAAAAGCTTAGTCATGTGTTTGTCTTCCTATGCTAAAGATATATCTTAGTGCATAGAGGAACGAAATTATCTGGAAGTAAATTCCCAGTGGAACGCAGGGAATTTATTTCCAGATACCGTTCCTTTTATTGTTCAATATAGGCAGTAAATTAAACATTAGCACCTATTTGATTAGTACAAAATATAACCTTTTAATGTCTTTGTTTTATGTAGTGCCTCCAGGAGAACCTTTAATTACCGATGAAAATGGAAAACTGATGAAGGGTTTAACAGATACGTATAACGAAGGCGATTCTTTACGACTAATATGTGAAGCTGTTGGAGGTAAAAATAATGCATCTAAGTGTGTATATTTTATTTATAATTACGTGCAATTTATAATTTTATGTGCAAGACGCATGTGTAATTAAATATAATGTAATATCATTCAGCATTCCAATATTAAAAGAGAAAGACGCGATTAATCTCTTCCTGGTGAATAGACATACAAAATTTCGTGGTCAAAAATTAAAAAAAAAAAAAAAAAAAAAAAATGAGATTAAATAAAACTGAAACAAACGACAAACTTGAATTTTACACTATGAGATTGAAGTTTACCATAATCTAAACTATAGTATACAACAGAACAAGACACAAACTTATGAAATCTAAATGCTATTTTGGTCCTCTTAATTCCAATAGATGCCATCATATCTATATCTAATAAAAAACTGATAAAATAGTCTGGGAAAAAATCACCAGGGCACTAAGTGAAAGGTTTCCTTTCTTTAAATAAAAAAATTATAATCTCATGACGTCACATGAAATGACCATGAATATTGACATATGCATCAAGTCAAGGATGTAATTTTTTCGATGCAATCCCGGTTTTGATTAAAGCAGTCACGTGTGTTTCCTGTAGTTCAGCGGACTAATAACTCTTTATTCACTGCTTCAGAGAATCAAACATATGATTGTCATATCTTTCCTTATCTGAATCAAGGATTATTACCTACTCTTTTCATCATTATGATTGTAATCCTCTGAAGTTTATCCTTAATTTATATGCACTGTGAAATACATTGATTTAATATCACAACATAAATTTAAATAACAAATGCTTTTATATTTGAAATGCGATTATTTTCTGCTTTTAAAATATTACGTAACAGTTCACGTGCACTACAAAAATGCATGTGATTTATTTTTTCCTTTACCTCCTAACTCATTTTAATTGCACTATACATATTATCAAACCGATTTTTTTTTACATTTTCTAGTTGATACGGAGAAAGAAACAATGAATTATTTATTAAACGCTTTTTCCAGGGGGGGGAAAGAATTTTAATCGTTTAATAAAGACCTATCATATAGGACTAATAATGTTGATAATGACACAAATTACGGTACTAATTTATTATTTTATATGTAATTATGACAATCTGGTTTCGTGCTTATGTCGTGTATAATTACCAATTGCTTAAAATAGTAAAGGAAGTTAATTGTAGTGGGACGACGCACTGTCTTATGCAGACATCTCATCAAATATTCCAACGCAATTAGCATAACATAAAATGGTACTTAAAAAGATTTTGATCGCATGCTTGGTCGTATCCGATCATAATATTCCCATCTCCGCAAAAGAAGAATGATTTGCATAGATATTACATTATGTTTAGTAGCTGCACATTAGGTTGTGGCCATAAATTCGCATTGCAAAAGATTTAATCTACTTTCTAAGCTACACTATCGCGACTCCTAGGAGAATTTCTGAATAGGAGCAATGTCGTTCATTTTATTGGCAATATTGACATAAAATATCGGCTTTCCCTGCAGTTCTAAATGGACGAATTTGTCGCTATAATAGGAGGCATTTAAATATGGAAAAGAATCATCCGGAACTCCGCTTATAGGAAATTGCTAGAGTAGTTTAATGGATAGCAAGCACAACTCCTCCCTCCCCACTCTATTCCCTCTCCACTGAACCCATGCCAGAGATGTCATTATTGTATCAGGATGCAAACATACACCAGCGTTGACAAACCTGGAGAACAGGGGCAAACAGGTCGATCGCTGGATGTAGTTAAATCCTATTTTCTTCGGAAGGTCTGATTTAGGGTGTTCTGTTTATTTATTAATTTTATTTTTCTTCTGAAATCTGTCGTTTGTCTTTGTATCATCTAAACAGTAGATAAAGCTGAAAGAGGGAAATGTATGTGGAGAGGACAGTTACAAGTTATTAATATAACGACAGTGGGACAAACTAATTACATATATGTGCGTGGGTAGGCAAAGTAACACCTACAGTGTATAGCACATCCAAGGGTTAAAAATACTATAGACTTACAAATTTACTGTATTTAATTTGTTTTCTTATTCATAACATTAAATATTAACACTCCCCCAACACACATACACCCAAGCTTCGATTCAGAAGTACCATTGATATCAATGCATAAATCATAACATCAGAGAAAATTGCAGCCCTTGGTATATATGCATGCCCAAATATAATAAGTCTCACAAAATTACGAATCCAGAAAGTTGGGAGGAACGGAAGGATTACCGTTTGCATAAACAGTGATAATTCATTGCATCTTTGAATAATCTATTATGTACAGTTCAGAGAAAGTTCTCCATTAATACGTGTAAAAAATTTTAATACTAAATCGGATTTTTTACGACAATAAAGAACTTGGTACTTTGGGGTATTAACTGCTGAACGAAGCCATACGCTGTTTCTAAACCGACCGGCATCAGGATAATATTCTCTCTCTATCTCTCGCTCCACACTAAACACAAATTATTCAGGAGTCTGAAGTCGGATTTTACATTCGATGATCTTGGGAATTAAGCTTGCAAATCCTTTAGCTTACAGAATGTCATTAATTATTTGCACCGGCTTGAAGACAGAATATAATTTATAATCTATTAATGATGGACTGATAACATAATGCAGTCGCATTATCTTTATTCATTTGAGTCCTAACAATATGTGTATACTTGAAGAAAGCTTCATGGAATTCTACAGATTTATTTAAAAATACTAACGCTTAATTTACGCACGATTGATGTGAATTAGAATCATTATGTTGTTCCTTACATATTTTATGCTGTTGAATTCTTTCATTCCAAAGAGGTTTACACAATGTTCTTATTTGTTGTTACAATTAGAATTTTTGGTAAGATAATTAACATTTGCATAGCTGAGATCGCTTTTCTAAACACGATTCCTGAAGAGATGGACTACAGAAAGAGTGGATCCATACATTTGCTAGTAAAGATTTTCTAGTTAGCTCCACATTTTTCTACCTAACGATTCTTAGAAAGAAAAAGCAAATTGACATTAGTAATACAATTTATAATATAAAGACGTACTGAAATAAACAAATGCCGGAATCATACGTTACTTAATTTTGATGTATTTATTCGGCATATAAATAATAAAGGGGTATTTACTAAAGCATTTACATCCCAAACAAGATAATTAACTTTTAAAATTTATCATCTGATTAGTACATTTTGCATTTTATAATACTGTTGGAGTCTCTTATCATTCCCTGCACAATCGATTTGAATCAAATTCTCACCAGATTTAAAATACTGTAAATTTTAGTTAATACGTGATTTTCTCATTAAAAAATCTCATAAATAAAATTTCTATATTATAAATGCTGTAATTGTATGATGTCACAGTGGATTAATGATATTCACTTTAAAAATATAAGGACTTTGTATTTTTTTTTCCATAATTGTCAATATACTGATACATAATTTGTGGGTCTTCTGTGATTTTTAAATTAAAAATAATCCGGAGTTATGACTCGCATTTTAGCGGGTTATTTAGCAGTAAGACTTGGTAACAGTGTACAAGAAGGAGAATACAGAGATGATGCGAATACGATCACAAATGTGCATTAAAGTAGTGTCTCCATTGACAAAAGGTGAACTCACTCTATTTGAAAGCAATCATTTGCTTGAAAAGAAAACAAGACACTTACCTAAATTCATTTGTATCCTTTAAATCTTTGCTCCATCCACACGTAGTTTAATAATATTTATCGCGCTAACAATTGTTTACAATGGCTACGACCAGCGATTTAGATAGCCATTCGTTCACCGAAAGATAAATAATGAAAATGTACCGTTCGCTGGGCTGTAATGGTATGGGCGGAACTAGAACATTGACTTGATGTATTTAAAGCAAATATTTAGTTTGGGAGAGGATGCAGCAGTGGTATTCAGCGGTACTTCCTAATCTTAGAGCTGAGCTCCGTTGTAATGAAGCAATATAAGGAAGATAACGGCGTATTAAATTTTATATAAAGTTCGCGAATAGTGTTACGGCACTATATTGCTGATATATAGGGAAAGTAAATATCTTCGTGTCTGCGATGGAGCCTAATCTTAGAGCCATTAAATGGATTATTTTGGGCGGGCGAAATGCCAGCTTGCAGAATAGCAAACTTCTCTATAGTTCTGTTCACAACTTAGTGTCATATAGCGCAAAATGTACGATTTAATATAAGGCTTTAAGTTCACATTAAGCGTAGTCCATTAGACATTCAAGATGGGAAGGAGGTGCGTTGAATGGGCATTGAAGTGCCATTCCATACACTGAAAACAGACTTCGATATTCATTGTATTCGCTTTTGGAAAGGAATGTTTTCTGACTTTGTGGTTTAAGAGTTGACAACAGCTGGGTTTTAAGAAGGGGGGGATGCGACTATTTATCACAACACGCTGTCATGTTCAATGCATAATGGCTTACGCTCGAAAAATGCGGTGCTCCGTCATCTATCATACGGCTGGTCGCGTAAAAATAAAGTCACTTACGAAAATCTCGACGCATTTTGTTTTGTAAATAAGATAGTTTACCTGATGTATCTATTACACTTTCAGAGATGGAATGTCTATATGGGTATTTGATGTCTGGAATTTTCTTTTGTGTTTTCTTGGAGTTGTGTCTTCGAGATGTTTGTGAATATCACATTCTTTGATATATCGTACTTGCTTTAATTTAATATTTTTTTTTGTTTGTGGGTTTATAATAGTCGCTTGTTTTACACAAATATTAATATTTAAATAAAAAACCTACGTAGAATAGTCAGGTGCAACGATGACCTTTGGTTGTATGTAGTTGAAGCTATATTTATTTGTTAATGAAAGATCTGTGTAAAGAAATATGTTACACGTGGATGTTAGTGAAATAAGTGGTAATTATTTGTGTGCGTATTAAAAAAGGATGAATTTGCTAGCAGTGATATTTCAATATTACCACGATACACTATACATTGAGTCAATAAAAACTACTTATAAAACTACTTTTTTAATACATTACTGAAGAGACATTACTTCCAGCAGTTATAAATTCAGCCCTGTGCTATCTTTTTTTTCTCCAACATAATCTGTGGATTTTCTTTATGTAAGATTAAGTTTTTCCAATACGTACTACCAACAACATGAACAAATATCTGCTTAGTTTCTGGTCGTACTTTGTTTATCTTCTTAGGAATAATGATATTAAGGTAGGCATTCCCTTAAAAAAAATCCCTTTATTCTTAGAATTAAAATCTTAACAGTCACCTATGAAAGAAACACTTGTCTATGCAATTTCCTGCTCATGTAGAGTCTGCTATATAGAAAAGACCAGAAGAAATTCGCAGAGGGAAAAGAAATAAAAGCAAATGAAAAACAAATCGGTGAAAGTCAGGATTACTATTTCATAGTACGCACAAAAAGCAGAATGCTGTTTGAAATTGAACAGAAATGCCCTACATTGCAAGACGGTTACATAAAAGATTCAAAGAAGCGGCAAAGATAATATGCCTTCCAAGGCAGAGAAATTAAGAACCAAAGAGCAGTATTAAATTGCGTATGATTTACACTGATCAAACAAATTAACCTGGAATGGGCTGTCAGAGACAAACGGGTTTTTATTAACTAGGAATTATGTATGAGGTAGGATAATTGTTGGTTTGCAGATACGAATAGAAACGTTCTATAATATATTGATACATTTCTGCGTTTTTTTTTCTTATTTAATTTTTTCTTATTATTTATATTCACCTTTGTAGTTTAATACTTTTATAACAGTTACATGTTAAAATTAGACGGGACAAAATTACACAAGGATGAAATTACATATAAATAAAAATACACTAAGAAAAAATTACACAAATTTGAATATTCACACCGAAGTTTTTTACTTTAGAGTTTTTAAATTTTTATGATGAATTTTATATTTATTTTCGGATAAGAGTTCCGTTAATTTTGTAATACTTTATAAGACCTACC